>NC_134370.1:990000-1320000 GCF_035582795.1 Mycteria americana | reverse complement strand
CCCCACACAAAGACCTGGAGGCCTTTACCAGCAGTTTGGTGCTATACCTGCATGCAACTGTAAAATTAAGAAGTAATGTAATATTCAGAACTTAAACTCCTAAAAACCAGACTTTGAATCTACATTTAGAAAACTAAATAGTTTGTCTGATCTTCAAAAGTCCCAAATGGTGAATAATTTGTCAACTTACATGCGTCTTTCGTAGAAGGGGAGAAATAAAACAATCATATATTTGCAAAATTAAATACAGATTTACTTCAAAAGATCCATGCTACAGCATGGGTCGAGGTGGGCACTTCAATATAATTATTGCATTTGCTTCTACAATTTCATTGCAAGATAGGGATCTTGTGTATTTAAAGCCTGAGCTGGTACGTTTACTTTATGAAAACTGTCCTGCAATCAGGGTTATGCAGCTTCTGGACTCTTCTCCAGCAAAGCTGGAGGGCCAGCGGTGGAGCCTGCGTCTGAGCATCCCACTGCCCCTGCCCGGCTGCTGGGGACCGGAGCCCAGCGCTACAAAAGGTCTGACCGGGCAGGAGTGTAAAAAGCAGCGTCCAGGAATCATACTGACAACATCTTCCCGTGAGATTTTGCCAGCAAGCTTCCCACACAATTAATCAAAGGTCCTACAATGTCAAGACCTTTTAAAAAAGACGGCAAAAACACTTAATTAAAAAAACTTTATCCGTATTTGGTTCAGAAGCACGGTTCTGTTTAGTTTTGCATTAACAGCCTTGGGGGCCTCCGAGGGGGTCGTTTCCACTGGAAAACTCCCATGAAAAGGTCACACGCATTACCAGTTTCCAGCATCGCAGGCCCTCTCCAAGCATAAATATTGACCTTGCTCGGGCAAATAAATAAGTTAACAACATGACTAGGTATCATGAGGCCAAACACCACCAGCAGCTCTGCCTTTTCCCTCCTCCATTATCACCATCCCAAAATACTATGTTACCGGGAGAACTTACTGACAAAAAGCGTAGGGGCTTTATAAAATAAGTTAGTAAACATGAGGACCCACGTAGGAGCACTTGGTGAGAGGCAGAGACGGTGCTGGGCTGCATTGTCGGGCCAGAGCGACGTCCACGGTCCCCGCGGCACGGTCCCCCTCCGCCACGCAGCGCTCGCCCGCGTCTGCGGAAGGGCTCGCTAACGGCAGGCTGGCACGACAGGGTGCCGCCCAGATGCCGCCCAGCACCTTCACAAGCGTTCCTTGCATTTGTGCTTTTATACCCATCTGCTGTCACTTTCATTTCATACGCAGGACAGGAAGGGTTTCTTGGTTTTCTCCCCATACCCAGGAACCTGGAGTCTTAATGTGTGAAAGAGCTACTAGGGGCTTTGACGCAATTAAATAAGGCTTTGGGCTCTGAGCATTTAACTAAGATGCTCTATTTCTGAGAAACCAGAATAAGCAGAGTAAATTATACAACGTTTGGAAACTAGATTTGAAAGTCAAAGTTCGAGCTATTGATTGTTGACACGACCGTGAAATAATAATTGCTGCAGCCATACAGGAAATAACCAGCTACTTATATTAGTATTAACATTCAAATTATATACATAGATGCAAAGGTAGGCTCCAACCTAAAAGAAAAAGAAAAAGCCAGGAAGAAACGTAACCTCTCACTTTTCACGTTTCCAAGACAAAAGGTATCAAACCACCCAAAGCGCAGTTCTGCTGCCCAAGGTTATGTATTTAGTACTCTCTGCCCTCACAAACCCCTACCCAGAACTGGCGGAGGAGCGGCTCTTTTCCCACTCTTTGCGTTCCATCCCTTTATCTACGTTTTCCCAATTCTCCTCCTAATTCCCCAGATGCTGATGATGCTCCTGATTACTCGAGTTGTTCTACATCTTCACCAAAACTACAAAAATGACCTTTTGCCACAGGCAGATGTGTGATACAAATCATGGTATTCTTTAAACATAAAGGATCTGCAATTTGTCCTTTACTCCTAAGTTAAAATTCTCATGTAGATATAAACCTCAGCATGTGGACCCAATATCCGTGTTTAGATCCTTGTCTCTTCTTAACTTATGGAGTCTCGTGCTTCTAGTCCATTTTTAGATGAAGAAATCAGGCAATTCAACAAGTGCTTTAACAATTCTGTGCCACGTTTAACTGTACTTTGCGATATTTAAGCAAACAATGAAAGATGTATGAAAAGTAATAAAATCCATAGATGAAAACCGTCAGGAATTCTACTGCTTAAACAAAAAACCATGATAATTCTACACCTGAGGCATAATTTCAATTACAATAAAAGAAAGTGAATAGAAAAACAAAAACCAGCGGTGTTACTGCACTTATTTGTATATCAACTACCTTAAAAAATGCTGCCCACCTCCAGTGCAGCTCTGGAACAGAGTCAGCATTCAAACACTAACCTGCTAACCCTATCACTGGGAAGAAATTTAATAGCAAAACTGAATCTCTAAAAGTATTAACATTAGGACACAAAAAGCAGGAAATTTAAAGTCAGTGCTCACTGAGCTGCTAGCTTACTGTTTTACTCATTATTTCATGGAAAAGAAAACCAATATCTCATCTTCCCTAAACAAAGCTGTAAAGTCAGCAGCAATCAATCACCTCTTGATCAAGTCAAATATTCGAGCATACACTTGTTTACTCCAGGTAAAAAAAAACTTTCTTCTTACGTTATTTAGTGAATCAGAGTCTCTGCGTTTGCTTGGAACTGTCTTGCTTCTGATAAGAATCTTCCTTATCTTCGCAGCACATACTTTGCAAGACTCTTCAAGGAGTATCATAGGGAGGATGCTACGGTGGAAAATGAAACCACTACAAGAAAGGTCATTTTTAAGACATCATCAGTAAGCAAGAACACAAACATCAAGAACTTTGGGGTTTGATTGTTAGCGCTGCTGTTTGCTTGACTGGATTTCCTCCCTTACCAGCTTTCTTGTTTAGTCATGTAAAATTCGAGACGGATGCATTCCTTTTAAACGCTTGAATGTAGATGCAAACTTATTTGCATAGAACTCCCTAATTCTAGTTATTCTTTATTATTTCTCTAACAAGTTAAAGGGAATAGCTCCCTTTGGGAGGTGGGGACGGAGCACCAGATCAAGCATGCTGCACCAGTGTGGTGTGCCCGCTTTCCAGAACCGTACAGCTTACCATTTCGACCTTCTTTCTAGTCACTTCCTTCAATATCATCCGATTTTTGTGTTGAGAGCACGCGATCCCCTCCTCCAAACCAAAGCGATGGCCTCCGCGGTGGGAGAAGAGCAGAGCAGAGCTGGTTTGGCGATGGTAACCCTGGCAGTGCCGAGCTGGTCTTTTCACTCATCTCCAGCAGAAATCCCTTAAACAATGTGCCAGCTTTGCATCAGCCACAGTCACATGAATAAACAGAGCGCCTACAGCGTCAGCGTGCCCGCGTGCACGCAAAGCGTACATACTTTACTTATCTTCTAATGACTAGTTAAAAAAGCTGTAAGAATTCCTCTTAATGGGAAAAGTGTATAAAATTAAGTCAATATGGTGAGATAAATAGTTTGTAAGATAATTCTGTTACTATAACACTCCACAGGGCAACCTCAGTATCACTCAGGATAAGAGTACTGTTATGCAGTAATAAAGTATACACTGTACAATCCTTCAGAGAATTGCAAAGACCCAACAAGAAAAAAGAAAACTGTAAGATAAGTTCTTTCCCTAAGCAGTTCAACCTATAAGAAAACCAAAATTGAATAGCCTAGATAAAGGATGGAAATGCACAGCAGAAATCAGGAAAATAAACCCAAAAACTCATCGGCCTGTTGTTAATAATCACAGAAAACAAGCAAACTACTTTGGAAATTCAATTTGCCATTTAGTTTCTGTATGTGCACACTGGAATAGCAGGCAGAAAGCAAATATTTTGGCACATGGCGAGACAAGCAGGCTTTCCTAGTGCTGCGAGAGCGTTCCCAGAAGCACGCTGCCGTTTGTCATAATTTTATTAAGCAGTGGAAGAGCCACCGTTAGGTGGTTAGGCTCACGCCGCGCTAGTCCACAGCCCAGCGTGCCGGTCTGGAGAGGCAGTTCGGGATAAAGTCTCAGTCCACCTGAACAATTAAAATAAACACAGTCTTCACCTTTATTCCTTACGGCATTTGAACAGCATTACCTCCTAGGGCAAACCCAGCACACACCAAATGGCATCTCACAAAAACCTTTTTCTTTTTTTTTAAATAAGAAAAGGCTTTAGAGACAAACAGCAGAGGAAAAAATACCAAGATAGGGGTCAAATCTCCATCTGGCCTGAATCTGTGTGACTCTTTTGGTTTCATCTGATCCACGTGGGTTTGGGCCAGCTGAGGATCTGCCCTTTCAACCACGAGCCGCCAACCAGCTTCCCACGTGCAGCGGCATTTCACCGCGGGGTCTCCGGAGAGGGCGATCGGCACAGACCTCCCGAGCCCCAGGCTCCTTGGGGTAACGAAATAAAACACCTGCAAATTATTCTTACTCCAAGCTGGTTCAGTTTACATTGACGCACGCTAAAAGTTTTAAACTAGAACGGTCTACACAATGACAAAGGAATAGCTTTTTAAAAAAAAAAATCATAGACTGGTATTTGCATCTCCACTTTGAGGTATTGCTCTTCTGATAAGCCTTTTAATTTCTCGGTCTTTCAAATTTTATCTCTACACGTTTCTTCTAAACCTTGAAAGGCAACAATTAAAATCCACTCATTAAAAGAAACATTAACTATGAAAACAAATAGAAAAGGTCAGGGACAAGGAATTTGTGCAGACTGCCCAGAGAGCAGGTGAAGAGACTTCATTTTAACTAAATAACACATCCAAGTCTTGAGTTTGGTATAAATGGAACTGTATTGAACTCAAAGTCTGGGGGTAGGTGGTTTTGGGTTTGTTTTTTTTTTTAAATTAAGTAGTCCTCCCTTATGCAATACTTATTATTTCTTTGCCGTTAAAAGGCAAATTTCGGCTGCTTTGCTGCCATGCCAACACTGCGTCTGAGAAGCACAGAGCACGACTGAACAGAAACCCAGACAGGAAAACCCAGAAAGAGTCACCAGTAAAACCAGCACTGACCTCCCACGTCAGTGGTCGGCTTTGGTCTGTTCTCGCTGGGCATCGGTTTGGGGTGGAATGCCTTCAGAGCGAGCAGGGGAGCACACAGCTGGTCTCTCTTCAGAGCCAGCGCTGCTGCACCCTCGCCTCCGTCGCCACGACCGTCGTGCCACAGCATCGATACCCAGGCGGCAGCGACCGGGCGAAGGTCCGCGGCAGGCAGGCGCGCCGTCTCCCAGGAACACGCTCCAGAAGCGACACCAGAGAGAGCCCACACGCTTGGCTGGGCAGGACGAAAAAGCGGACCTCAGCCTTCAGAAGGAGACAGAAGCCAGCTTCCGTAGCCTTCTGCCTAGGAAACACCATTCCATCAGCATTTCTTAATTAAAAAGGGATCTAGTGGATCTCGATTACGAGCCATTCCTAGTCTAAACTATTTTCTTTGCAAGTGCCAAAGCAAGCCCCGAGCAGAGCGGAGCTGAAGGAGCCGGTCTCAGCGGGGCGCTGGGCTCCGAGGCACGCCGCCGCACCAGCTGCTACAAGAACCGGCCTTTAAGGAGACAAGGGTTAAGTGTCCTCCGTCCTTCCGGAAGCAACATAAAATAAATGCACATGTTAGTGCTGAAATAAGTAACGTTGTCTTCATAGTTATACTTCCAGGAGAAGGCATAACACGTAATATTTTGCCACAGCCGTTGTGACCCAGAAAACTAAACGTAAATCACAGCATCAGAAATCAGCACATGAAAACAGTGGCTCAGTGGACAGGTATACGGCAAATCTACTTCTCAGAGCAAGGTTAAAATAAATCCAGTGTTTTCCAGTGATGCAATACATTATACTGACAAGATAGCTGAAAATACCATAAATAAAATGGATTTTATCATCTCATGTCAGTCTCTTGCGGATAATATTGTTTATTTCGAGAATACCTCCTCCAGCATCAACTATAATTCAGCAGTAAAATGGACTTTAGTTGCTCAAACCAAGCAACAGAGCAGGGAGCTGCTACGCTGCACTTGTACTAATGAATTAATAGATCCATACGCTCTCTGTGCTTTAAGGAACAGCCGCTCACAGCCCAGTCCCCATCCCAGTCCCCCATATAATGAACTGTGACAGCAGAACAACAGATGCTATTTCTTTAATGCATGTAGCCTTTCATTTTTGAAGATGAATAAAAAGAAATCATTTTGTTTATCTTTTCAACAGAAACTGCTCATTTTCTGACTCCAGAAATCTGAATATTCATTGCTATTGTTTGCATTGGGGGTTATCCTCAACTACATTCCAATTTATAAAATAAAATTTAAACTTCTGCTAAATTGCAGACTTGAATGGATACTTTGCTTTTAATTACTTTCAAAACTGTTAAGTATCTGACAATAAGGGATGCATTCTTCAGCTGTGTGATACATTTATTTACTCCGCTGTGCTTTTGGAACTCGCTGAATGTTTATAATTAGGTTGTGTAACCATGCGAACCTTCAGCTGGTGTTTGCTGTTTTTAAAGCAGTTTTGTTCTGCATTTTGAGAGGAGGAAAAGCTACAATGCACCATGAAAATTATGCGGTAGTCTTTAATCTATACTTCCAGTGTAGGAAAAAAACCAGTTAAAAATAATTGTGACATTTTAAATGCTGCTTAGGTGCAGAGTGATGTTTCCTGTTGCAATGCAATTGCAGGCAGCGACATTCAACCCTTTCCAAAGCCGTCACCGGAGGTGTCCTGCCCCCGTCCCACACCTGCCCCAGCTCCCACAGGTGGCACATCCAAGTGGGAAGTTCTGCTCCGAAACGCGAGCTGCAGGAGCAGGCCCTCAGACACAGCAGGCTTTAGGGGACCACTCACACGTTCACATGCGATGGGAAAGTCCTGCACCGGACGTGTATCTCCAAGTACTTTGGCAACAGCTGTACTGCGGTAAACTCGTGCACGCCTTCTCCAAAAGTACCCCAACTGTGCAGGTGCCCAACAGCCTTCAGGAGCTGCTGCAAGAGCCAGCGGTGGGGGAAAGTCTTCCCTTGGAGACATAAGCAGAACCAAAATCACCTGAAGTGGGATCTTTCCAGAGTCATCTTCCTCTTGGGCTGAGCCTGGATGACGGCAGTGGTGGCTGGCGATGGCAACGGGCCAGCCTCACCTCCTGCATCACAGCACAGGGACGAGGGTATCTCTGCTCCCACCTGCTGAGGTCCACCAGGTAAAGCACGTCGGCCACTTGGTAACCCTCTGCTGCACTGAGCCCTGAAGGACAAAGTCATTTCAAACACCAGGGTAGTTCTCAGCTGCTGCCATGCTCAGCAGTGGCATTAACGCTTGCTACAGAGACAGCCCTTGGGGATCAACCTAACGTTTGCTTTTGTGGAGTTCCCGAAGTCACAGTATTTTAAAATAGATAATTTCTTTTCAATTAGGTAGTTTATAATCCAGAATTAAGGATTTTTTTCATTACTTCATGAAAGATGATTTTTAAATTGTTCTTGGTACTTTCTGCAATAAACAGCAAAGGAAATTAACATTTGGTGTCAGGTTTAACCATCTGTTAACACACATGTGATTTCAAAATTCTCCCTCTTGTCATCCATAAACAGAGACTCCACCCCATACATGATTAAGTTCTCCCCACCACACAAATGTTCACATACATCTTTCCAACCCAGCAACTCTCCGTACAGATTTTCTGGTAAGCGCTGAGAAACTGTACGAGTTTCCCTTAGAACGATGACAAAAATTTAACATAGGCCACATGACATGTAAGCGTTGATGTTTTGCCATCTCCTCGTGCTTCTGTCGCAGTTGTAGCTAAAGCGAGTTATGCAAATATATGAATCTTCTGTTCAGGAGCTCAAAAAATAATAATGGAATATCAGCTTCACTATGAATCAATTTTTCCTTGGTTTTTTTTTTTTCTTCCCTAAACAACCTCACAAATTTCCATTTTCGTTCCCTTTAGAAGTTTTCAGTCGAAACCAAATCAACATAAACTGCAATTATGCATTGGTATCACTAACAAAAAGGGAGCAGGAGGCGGGCAATGATGCGGGTCCCTCCGACCCCACCAACACCAACCCTCTGTGGTCAGGAAGAATCTTTATTTTGCCTGCGGAAACAGATTTGCACCTCTTGCCTCCCTTGACAAAGTTACTGCATTTAACATCATCATATGAATGTCACGGCCAAAGAATTACCTATCAAATCTCATCTAACACACAAGCTGTGGAAGTCATCAGCACTTACCCATGGCCCACCTGGCAGAGATGGAGGAGAGCCTCTACAGAGCCCAACCGACTTTGGGAACGTCTCTGGGAAGAGAGGTTTGGCTCCGCAGAGCTCTCTGCAGGAGAAAAACGGTGGAGTTCAGAGGTGGCGTGGAAAGTCTGCTACCGTGCGACGGCCCAAGGCGTCCTCATGCTGCAAAGACTGATAGGAACAGCTCAAGTCAGAAGCCATTTTTGCAAGTCCGCGTGTCCCTCGGTGTCAGGAGACAACGTACTACAGTGCAGATTTTCTTTATTGCCTTCTGAGATTTAAATAGGTCAGGTCCCTCGCTCAGTGTCATGCAGGAAATTGTACATTTCCACAACGGCATTTCAGAATGTATAATCAGCCCATTTAAGTATTATCATTACAGAAACGACAGCAAAACACAGATTGATAAGTACCTCAGCTTACCCACACACACTTGTACTTTAATGCCTGTAAGTTATTCCAATATTCGGCTCTTTGCTTTATATCACTGCATTTCAAACAGAGAGTAAAAATTGGATTAAATAATGTGCTGAAGAGAATGCTTTGCCACTGTGCAGTACGTGCTATGCTTGGCAGCATAGGGGATACACGTATCTAGATGAGTTACTAAGGCTCAGGAGTTAAAGTATTCAGGCACGATGGGAGAAAATACGACACACTGACGGCTTTCCGATGCCTCTAATAAAAACACAGCGATTCTAGCAAAGCACAAAGTAGCAGTATATTCCCTTAACAAAAATAATGAGTTAGAGAAGTGAAAGAAGTAGATGGTAGAAAAAGAAGCCAAAATACATCCACAAGTCACTTGGTCTAGGACAATAATACACTTCTTAAATTTTGCATCTTTACCATCCGTCCAAATAAGTTGCTAATACACAAGTCTGTCACAGACTGTAAGTCTGGTAGAAAAGATTGGAAAATTATGTTAATGCGACTCGAGCTGAGAATACTAAACCAAAACAAACAAACAAAGAAACCAAGAGACAGAACTTTGTCACCACAGAGGCTGTCGTTCATGGAAATAGCAATATACTGCCAAATAAAAGGAAAGACACGCCAGCTACTGAAGTGTGTGGGAAATAGCCCATAGCCACGCGGAGGGGGGAAAGGGCCCTCTTGGGCTGCTCAGGAGCATCCCCCCCGGAAAGCTCGCAACACTTTGTCTAGAGGGTGAAAGAGCAGTAGGTGCCTCTGCCTGCCTACGTGAACTGGCACTGGCCAAAAGACATTGTAAAGTAAAAAGAGTGTTGGGGTGAAGGCATACGTCAGAGTCAGGTTTCACGGTGTCATACAAGATTTCAACTCCAAAGTCAAAAACTGCGCTTGTGGTTTAGGCTCCAGTTAATACCCACCCGATTCAGGGCAACGTATTGTACACGTGTAGCTATATGGAATAAGTTTGCTTTCTTTTGAGAGATTTTTATAAGCAAATTTAAAAAACCCACTGAAAACCAACAAACAAACAAAAAACCCCATGAACAACCCTCCATCCCCAGAAAACCTTTGAATAATGTGCTGACCCAACCCAAGCAGCCCAGAGCCCCCTCCACCAGACGGTGCCTGAAGTGCCATTGCCCGGTTTGGAGAATATAGGGAGTTCCAGTATTGCCCTTCAGGAGCCCGGGCTGTAACCCCCCCTTGCAGGGGCCAGCACCGACACCTCGCACCAACATCCTTCCCCAGCCGCCCGGGCACAGCACAGGGTGCGAGCGCCCACTGCCTCGGCACCCACTGCCAGGGCACGGGCGGTCTTGGGGCATTTCACTGAAAACTGATGGGAGTCAACCAATACATACCTTATTTCACTTCAAAAGTTCATCTTAAAGAATAGGATAAGCTGAAGAGGATAAGCAGGGTAAAAAAACCAATCCGCATTGTGATCCGCTCTCACAGACCCAAGAGCGATACACGGATAAAATGTCAGTCCTGAAAGGACCAAGGTCAGGAGGAGACGTCCAGCCCCACGGCAAACGGAGAAAACACCGGACCAGGAGAGAGCTGAGCTCGGAGCCTGCTGCACCCTCACCAACCAGGAGGATGCAAACGTGCCTTGGGTCATCTTTCTTCATATTTTCGGGACCCAGCACACGCCGCTGTCACGTGAAAGCTTTGATGTGGAAGGCGCGTTCCGGGAGGATGAATCAATGAGGAATGCTTCAGCATGCGTTTCCTTTGGGCAGCTCACCCAAATCCAGCAGGGTGCAGTCACTGTGCTGCCAAACCTTGACTCTTATCGATTGCAACGGAAGCCAGAGGAAGCCACAAGAAATTCTGAAGCAACGGGGCTGGCTGGGCTGGGCCGCCCCGGCAGCAGCACCTGCACGTCCAGTTCCCATTTCCAGAGCTCCGGCTGCAGGTCCTGCTGCGGTGGGGACGGCAGGACAAACGGACGTTGTCTGCACGCGTTCGTTTGGGTGCTGGGGTTCAACAGCATCTACCGATAACACAGCACTACTGAAATATATTCTCTTTTTGTAAATATTTTTCTCCCGGTATTCATGATAAGCTTACAGTTTACCCTGTGCTCTGCAGCTCTGCGAGTGCTGTCCTCCTCTTCCACTTTTGCCTCCTTGGCGCTTAACAGATGTACATGAAATTTCAGTAAACTGTGAAATGAACTGTCATTCAACAAAGCTAAGCTTTGAATAACGTGTGCCTACTAATACATAATGCCATCAGCTTCTAAAAAACAAAATCCTCATCAAAATCAGTAGGTCTTTCTGAAAATGTAATGGTAGAACAGATTTTTAAACCTACAGGTTTGATTTTGCCACTCCTTGCCAAAGAGGGCTATCCATAAGTGCAGAAATCAAATCCTTTCCACTGATCCTAGTGGCAGATGCTAAGAAAATGAGAACGTTAAACCCTACTAGAAGTATCCAAATGACTTACCATGCCACAGTTTTTATTATTAAATGATATTTTTCCTGACTGAATAAAATTAGGATGCTTAAATACTGCGTACCAGTGATCCTGATTAGTTGTATGTCTTGAGGGATGTCTGAAGGATTCAGATAACCAATGCTTGGGATTACATTTAATTTCTATATGAATTTTGGATTCAGGGGAAACATATGAATTTCTGATTATCCAAAACTTGGATAACAAGGTTTCATGCATTCAAGGCTTGCCTACATTAAGGAGTTGCCCAAGAGCTATTCTGCATTTTATGTGTAATCCATCAACAAATGAAAGAAAGATTTAGAAAGAAGTTAATAATATTAGAAAGTAAGCAAAAGCGCACCTCTAATGAAGTACATTTTGCATGTAATTCAGAAAAAACAGAAGCGCATTAACCTGCTGGGTGAAAGCGCTTCGCGATTCCTCTCTAATTGGAGCCGGGCTGGAGGCACTCCAGGCCTTTTTGCACCCGCAGGGATTTTACTCCACAGGTAGACCAGCTCACTGGGACAAAGCGGCGGTGAGGAGACTTTATGGGGAAGACGCTCTGCTTGTCTTTTATTTCTTGCACGTTCACAGGTGCAGTGAGACTTTCAGAAGGACCTAAATGGCCATAAAGGCTCAGCCTTGTTCGGTGCTTTTGAGATACTACCCTTGATAAACATGTATGGCCAGTGCAACCTAATAACAGGGTTTCACAGGAAAACGCCCCGAAATCTATTGCAAGTGCTACTACGATGTGGGGAACGTCAAAGAGCAGCTAGCGAAAGCGGATGCTTTCCGACTTCTAAAGTATTGACATCGTATTAAAAACAACATTAGATAGCAGATCACAGAGGAACTTAAAAACATAAAACAATTGAATTATGGAGCCATAAGACAAACACTAGGTCAGCAGCGGCAGATGGATTCGCATGAACTCCACAGTTGCACCCCAAAGGCAATGCTGGCGTTGCCGCCAGCGGCACGTACCGGGCAGGGGGGAACGTGCGACCCAGTCAGGGCCCCCGCCCCGTCGGCGCGGCAGAGCCGCTCGGGAGGGAGCTTCCAAAACTCAGTGTGACAGCCTTTATAGCAGTTTATTTGGTCTGAGATAAAAGCAGCCCGGGTACAAATGAAGACAGCTGTCATTTGAGCTGGCCAAATGCCCCTTGAGCTGCTATATTTTTTCTTTTAAGAGAAGGAAAAATAAGTCTCAGGAAAGCAGGCCAGCCCTGACTTCAGACCGATATTGGTAAAAAGTAGTGGCTTTCAATAAACTTGGAAGGTTTCCCCTCTCCCACCCAAAGTTTGTCAAATTTTAGATATGATTTCCAAGGTGTATTAAAAGTATGCACTTCCATGCCTTTGAAAGACCCTATTTAAGATGTGAAAGATATTATTGTACCAGCATTTATTTACTCCAGGTGGTCTCAGCTTGTCTCCATATCAGATGCTCTCACCATCAAGCAAGCGTGGCATTTTCAACCCAGTCGTTTCTTCTCACTCCATCGCAATAGCAAAGATCCTGCACGCCAGGCGGAATACTGCTTTACACTCTTACAACGCCTTGGTCCCCGGGCAGTGCTGTAACACACGCCTGATTCTCAGTGCTCACGCCAGAGAGCCTACAATACCCACGCTTTCTTAACCAGCAGAAAAATGAAAAGGTGATTTTAAATAGGACGAAATTAATTTCTCGTTAAGAAAATAGATGGGGTGTTTAAAAACCGGAGTAATTGCAGTTACACCGGATGGAGGCTGAGCTCGACTAACTGAAAAATTGACCATCAGGAAGAACTGAAGCCTCAAGTACCTGTCTGCTCCGCTAACAGCTGTGCTGCCCAAGGATCAGCGAGCCAGATGGCAAGACACAGATGCCAAAAAGCCAATGTAACCTCGCAAGCAGGCAACGGGGAAAACACAAAGGAAAAAAAGGTTGTCAATATTAATGGAACATCAAAACTTCCAGGAACATTGACACCAGGTGATCAAAACAAAACAACAAAACAAAATCCCCTGCCAGTGAAGAAGCTGCAATAAATGCGAGACAGCAGCAGGAGTTATTGATTTCGGCCCCGGCTGCCTGGGGAGGCAGGCTGGAACGGCACAGGCTGCAGCCGTATTCGAAGCCGTAGAAGTAACTCACCGCCTGTTCTTCCAAGACCCGGCGAACCGCAGAAGTGCCTACGCATGGCTGCTCTCCAGCGTCACGTTCCAATGACAGTCAGCTCCCTTCTTCATCAAAACAGTGACGGATACAGCTTATTGCATTGACTTTATAACTTCATTGCTTTTTTTTTTTTTTTAAATGCTTCACCACTTATTTACTCATTTCCATTTGTTTCAATGAAACGGTGACAGTGTAAGCGCACAAGAACCACCAAACACGAAAATTATCATCTGAGTTTCATCAGTCAGTTACTACTGGAAGGTGGCAAGTTTATGGGAGAAATATAGTGGGTGGCTTTTTATTTCTTCCTGTGCTAAAAAACAAATAAAACCTCAAAGTTTGATTCCAACCTTGTAAGCAGCCAGGAAAAAAAAAAATTTTTGAAGTTATAGCAACAAGTTGAATTTGGTCAGGCAGGTGGACAATACGAGGTGTCTGCGCACTGCAGCCTCAGCTCCGCACCCCAGGAGCGGGGGACGGGGCCGTGTAAGCCCTGGTCCACCACCCTTTCCTGCAGCTTCAAACACATCTCCTCTCCCTGTCGAGGTGCCTAAATAAAAAATTTTTGTTCTGGACTGGATTATCTGAGGCATGACTTATTCGGCAAGTCCAGTTGGAGACATTTTATCAAAAAAATTATCTTTACCCTCTATAACTCCAAACTGCTGCTACTCTGCCGACAGCTGCAACATCAACAGCATCTCATTGATGAGCCAAAAC
Organism: Mycteria americana; assembly: GCF_035582795.1. Classification (NCBI taxonomy): domain Eukaryota; kingdom Metazoa; phylum Chordata; class Aves; order Ciconiiformes; family Ciconiidae; genus Mycteria; species Mycteria americana. The sequence goes on along the minus strand of NC_134370.1, from coordinate 1,305,926 downwards.
CAACACAGGCCCAAAGACTTCGGTCTAGAGGGAATAAATTACCAGCAGGATTAGTCCCAAGGAGGAGAGGGACCTCCTCTTTGCCTGGCCTGCCAGAGTGGGGCTCTTCGGCCCCACTCGGAGCGGGGCAACGCTTCATGGGGTGTGGGATCCGCAGAAAGAAAGATAATACGAGAGCGGTCTGCCACCCTGTACGGGCAGGTAAACACAATCCAGGAAAAAAACCAAAATGGATTTTCTTCCAAGGAGAAAAAATAATTTCTGGGGTTCTTATTTAGAAACTGAAACGAGAAGATTGCCTCAGCAAGAATAGTTTGTTGAAGCCATTAAAAATGACCACACCATTCCAACATCACAATGCAATTAGCTGTGTCAGAGCCCCCGGTGTCTGCGGGAGTTCTTTCACTATTTGGTACCATCTCATTTTAATAGATCAAGCCTCTTTTTCATTCAAGAGAAAATTAAGGTAAAAGCAGACACAGACTTACAAACATAGGAGGTGAGAAAAAAGTTAGATTTCTGTAACATCAGTGCTGCACCTCCCTGAAATAAAGGCCTGGTACTGTTTACACCAAATGTGCTTCTGACAAAGTAAATAAAAGCGAATGCCTGCAAGGGGCAGTTAAAACCCTGTCCCACAGAGCCACAAGACTACAAGCTGTTATTACCCACTGAGTTAGTCAACACCGCAAAAAATAAACTTAAACAAAAGAAATACTACCATGAAACCGAAGAACAGAGAAAGAAAGAGAGGCTTGCAAGAAGCTGCCTTGAGATATGCTGACTGGCACTGAAAACACCTCGAGTATCTCGCCTTCATTTTTAAACCCTTTCTTCCTTTAGAGACTTGAGTTTTCTGATGGGAATCCCCATTTGCCCTGTGTCCTGGTTTCAGCTGGGATAGAGTTCATTTTCTTTATAGCGGCTGGTGTGGGGCTATGGTTTGGATTTGTGCTGAGAACAGCGTTGATAACACAGAGATGTTTTAGTTGTTGCTGCACTGGTCAAGGACTTTTCAGCTCCCCATGCTCTGCCAGGGGCAGGAGAAGCTGGGAGGGGGCACAGCCAGGACAGTTGATCCAAACTGCCCAAAGGGCTATTCCATACCATATGGCGTCATGGGCAGTATATAAAGCTGGGGAAGAGGAAGGAAGGGGGGACATTGAGTGATGGCGTTTGTCTTCCCAAGTCCCCGTTGTGCGTGATGGAGCCCTGCTGTCCTGGAGATGGCTGAACACCGGCCTGCCCATGGGAAGGGGTGAAGGAATTCCTTGCTTTGCTTTGCTTGCGTGCGCAGCTTTTGCTTTCCCTATTAAACTGTCTTCATCTCAGCCCTTGAGTTTTCTCACTTTTGCTCTTCCGATTCTCTCCCCCATCCCACCCGGGGGAGTGGGCAAGCGACTGCGTGGTGCTTAGTTGCCGGCTGGGGTTAAACCACAACACCCTGTTATTTCCAGCCACCTCACTGCCCAGCGGAGACACAGCAAGGGCACAGCTATACCAGCAGTACTCCTGAGGCTGTCAGGTACCTGCTGGTCCAGAGCGGGCTCAGCCCTATCTGTGTGCCCACCTGAAATGTGAGAGAGATGTCTGTATGGTAGACAATATGCAAATCCAGTCCTGAACTATCCTTGTCATCTTTAGTGCCTAAGATCCATCATGAAGCATTAGCATCTGCTAGATTACTGTACAAAAGAAAAAAAAAAATCAACTCCCACCAGATTAGTTTGGGGGGAAAAAGAAAATCTATAACTCTCCCTTGAGATGAGATGTGGAAAGTAGTATGTCCTGTCAAGAGCAGTCAGTGTTTCCTTCATGGAAGCTGTACGCATTGCACGTTGCTGTTTTCCAAGACCCATCCCTCAGACTGCCTCCAGGCTCAAGGGATTTCCAGCCAGACCCCAGTCTTACCCTGCTGCTGAAGCACAAGGATAATTTTAGCTCAGATCGCATTATATAAAAGAGTCAAGATAATATACTGCTTCTGGGAAGGAAACGCATAAACGTATTTTAACATTACTTAGGTAGCAAAAAGGAACAAACACAAGCAAACTCAGAGAGGCATGATTAATACAAAAATTGCTCACAAGTCAGCTTAGTTTACCAGTTTTTCCGATGTCGAATGCATTGAGCACTGTGTCGTATTGTGGCGTGCAGCGAGCAGTATATCTTCCACAATTTTAAGAGCTAGAGGAATATTTAATGTAGACCTTTACTACATGGTCAAGCTCAAGCAACCTAAAGAAGAGCAATCCCTCTCCTATCAGTCAAGGAGCACGGTCCTGAACAAGAGACACGGCCTTGGTTTCCCGGGCTGTACAACACCGAAACATGGACTGCAGCCAAGAAACTCTCCTTGCATTCATCACAAGTTTCCTCAGTCAAAGAAAGCCTCCACATGAAAAGGTAATTTAGGTCAGTCAAATGAATGTATATTAAAACCACAGAGATAGGTTTCAGAAGTCTGGATTCAAAAGCCAAAGTATAAATGAAATGCTTGAGGAATTATTTACATGTTGTGTTTTCAGAGAGCAGCAAAACATTGTTCTAAAATGATGTTTCTAACCCCTTTTGATAAACTGTGTATACAAAGAATAAATTTAAAGTGAGATCCATGAAGGCTGTCAAAAGCTACAGCATTTATTTACAGGAAAGAGGAACAATATTATGACTTCTCTCGAGCAACCTTTCAGGAAGGGGACCTTTTTGTGACTTAAATGTACAAAGAAATGCCACATTAGTCTAAGGTCTATTTCCCCACTACAACAGGAGCATTACTTCACAATGACCTCCAAAAGGCCTCTATTTTTCAGCGTGGCTTGGATCGAGCGTAAAGTTAAAGCCACTGCCAGCCTTCGCTGGTCGCGTCTGAGCAGCGTTTCAAAAGGTGCTTTTCTTTTCAAAAGTTATACGAACCACCGTCTGGTGCCCTGCAATTACAGAGTTACCTACTTTGGGACGGCACAAAACACCTCATTGAAATGGAGTGGTTTTCTTTCATGAAAATCACTTAGGGAGATGATAATACAGAAACCAAGAAAGCAAAGCAAGATGCATCCACTGTAGCCAATGACATTATTATAGGAACGACTTAAAGAACAAAGTCTTCCAAGACCACGAGGGCCACTCCCATCGAACAGGAGGACAGACCCACACTTCAGAGAGCACCTGCCCTGCAGAGCTCTCCAAAATTAACAGAGGCACTTTTACTGCCTTCATGTTAAGTCTTCCTTAATCAGACTAAAGCTTCACTGAGGGTCTTGCTCAGAAATCTCACGCTAGCAGGAGAAATAAAGAGCAGAGAACGCCTGCCGAGGGAGAGACAGCGTTCAGAACCTCCCGCCCAGCTTCGTTTTCCCCGCTAAAGGGACTGGGCAGTTTTAGTCCGATGCTCCCCAGACCCATCTCCCTGAAGCAGCACTGACCCACAGAACCGCGGCAGCTCCCGTTCCCTCTCCCAAGGAGGCAGGCACAGAGGTGACAGGCAGCAGCTACATCAGACCTGAAACCTTCCAAACCTGCCCAAAGGCAATCCACCCCCCCTTCCAGCTCATCGCAGGAGCAGAGCACAATTTTGAAGGACTCCTGCAGATATTACAGCTATTTTTCTGTTTCTTTACTTTCCAGGGATATTGATGCATTTGTTATGATACAACAGCTGATTATTTTTTTTTTTTACAGTTCCTGAGGGGTTAATTTGGTGGGATGTTGTTATCTTGTTTGTTAGACTTGATTTTTTTTTAGACAAGACCTGGGATACCTCAGTTTCATTTTGTCTCTTCTGTGTTGAATAGGCTTCACATGGGTGTGCAGCAGGACTACAAACAGCATTTACTTCCATCCCCAGTCCATCATTGCCACATTCTTTCAAGCCCTTTCCTCCACCTCCTTTTTATGACCGTAATCGTGTGATAACTATACGGTGTATTGTTGCTGCATTTCAGTGAGATAGCGTAGACCTATTTCTTGCTTGAAGCACACATCCACACACAAGCATAACTTACTTGGTTTTCTCTTCCAGAAGAATAAATCCTATCTTACCTGAAAAGCATGAACCTTTTTCTTTCCTTCTTTTTTTTCATTTTTCACTTAAACAATTACCTCAAGTCAACGAGCTGAAGTTAATCTAGTTCAAATGGGGGTGACAAAGCAGCAAAACCACTGTCCCAGAGTGATGCAATCAGCAGTACCAAATGGCTGAATTAGCATCCGATGAGCTGTGCTAACGTGAATTACAGCGTGTCTCTGCGTCCCAGCGCATCCCTACTTCAGGCTCAGCAGGACTCCAGCTTCAGCCTCCCTTCCCTGGTGGGTGGGTGGACTCAAGCTTCAAGCACCGCGTAGCTCGAGGTTTTCATCTGTCGGCAAGAGTTCAGCAGCAGCAACACCGAGATTATGTTTTGAATGAAGGCTTCAATGAAAATGTGCTCCCGCTCTTCCTTCTTACTCCAGATTTTATATATTTATTTTGTAGACAGGCACACTTTAACCACAACTACTTGGAGCCTATTGGCCAAAAGTTGAATCTGATTTTAAATTCATAGTTCCAGCACGTAGAAATACTGTAACCGGGGAAACAGAGATGCTGAAGAGCTGGTTTGGGGACTGTTCCTGCCATAAATTCTAGGAAGTTAATTTAGAAAAGAAGTCTTTAGAATTATATTCTTTATAACATACAAGTTATAAATTTGGTTAGAATTTGGAAAGTCTTAAATTTTACCTTTCAAATGTTTACTGAGAAAATACCCTTGTGATTCAGGAGCTTTAGCACTTACCAGTGGAGCCTGATAATTTATCTTCAGTAATGGTCCACCCCACTGTTCTAGTTTCTGCTCGGGTAATATGTTTATTGCAGCTTGTGGAGTGCTGCGATTTATGTTGTGACCCTAGTACTAATAGATATGAATGAATGAGAACCAGAGCAACACACTGATGTGATCTTCTAAACAACATTGTCTACAGCCATCCTTCACATTCAGATGCTAGAGAGTTCAGCTGCTGCAATGCCATTATTTCGAAAACAAGGTTTCTGAGGTCTTCCTGCTCCTTGGAATTACTATAAAGTGAATTTGTAATTCAATCCTGCATTCTCAGACTAACAACCCTGTCTTGGGTGCTGGTGGTGAACACGCACCATCCCTGAAGGGATACTGGCAGATGTGGCATCTTTGGAAGAAAGAGCTGTGAAGGGAACCCATACTAGTTTCTCCCTCAATATTTGTCAGAATTCAGAAAATCTGTTGGGTGAGAAATTAATGCTGTTAAACAAGACTGGTAGAGTTGCTCTTCTCACCATCCTCAACAACAGCAAGAAGAAAAGATTATGTCAAATATCTACAGAAAGAAGGAAAGATACAGAGGTTTGAACTGAGCAGCAGATGCTTTGGCATGTGAAAACCTCTATGATGTCTTTAATGGAGACAGTAAATTTTACTGGAAGCATTCAGAAGACTGGCTATTTCTGGCACTTGGATTGTGAAGGAGGCAGGTACATGTCTCCACGACACCTGAACCCTACTTTTCCTGCTTTAGAAGTAGGACTCGGACCTCGGTTTCAGACACAGGAGCTGAGTGCCCAGTCTCCAGTCCTTTTTACAGTCTCACTTTTCTTTCTTCCACTTTTCTGATTTTGCAAATACATGCTTGAGATTATTTTCATTCCAAGTCAGAAGCCCCTCAAAAATATCTCAAAGCCCCTCAAAAATATCTCAAAGCCCCTCAAAAATATCTCAAAACTTATTTGTTCTGCAGATAAGAACTGTTGCTGCATCAGAGACCAAAAAATGTGTGTGTTGCTGAGCATGGCCAGCATATCATCAGTTAGCAGAAACACAATAAATAGCCTGCACTTTCCAGGATGGAGCTGTATAGGATCATTCACAATAACTTGCGAGTCAATGGCTTTCCCATTGCAGCAATCCCATATCTGCCTGCAAAAAAACAGGACAACACCAGAAGGGTGCCATGAGATGCCAGCAACTATTGTGGGACTGGGGACAGTTTAGCAGGAGAAAATGGTAGTGCTACAAGCTCTGGTTGGGAAACCCCATTTGATTCTTGGCTACTAAAGTACTGAATAATTGATAGGGAAACTTTTTTAAACGCAGTGTGACTATCAGGTGATTGTACAAAATAGTTCAGGCTCTATTTCTTTGTCTCTTGACATTTGATTTTGTACTACACAGCATATTCTGCTCTTCACATGTAACCTCTCAACACTGGCAAAAGTGAAATATGGCTGATGTAGAACAAATATAAACTAATCCTAGACAAGTGTTTGCAATATTTGCCCTCTTTTTATGTCATGATTTATAAGTTTTACTGCCATTGCCACTCTTATTATGCAATATGCTCAAGCTTAAAAACTACTAAGAGGGCTATGTGCTCTCCAGTGCAAGGACAGTAAGTAATGAACTTGAAATTATCAACAGACTTGCAACTTAAACTCGTGGGGGTTGTACAAGCTGGAAAACATTTGGCTCCACTTCAGTGAAGACTTATTTTATAGCCTTTAGTAGTAAAACTCACGAGCAAGAAATAAGCTCAATTCCCACTCCAGTTAAATATCCAGGAAATCTGAGAAACAGCTCGAGCCTGCAGCCCAGAGGACATCCCAATAAAGCTTCATGGATGAGCACTCCGGCCCATGCTCCCGCTCAGGACCAGACAGGGCACAGGGATCTGCTGCTCCTGCAGGCGTGCAAGTTTATGGGGTTTAGAGAATGTAAAGCTCATGGTAGAAGCTAAGAGAAGTAGGAGGAATAAGGTCATTCCTTGCACAGGATTTTTCTCCTGTCTTCCCATATCACAGTCAGAATATTTTATTTCAGCAGCAGGTCCAGGGAGACCACTTTTAAGCAGGAAAGGGCAGACTAACCTTTTGGGGCCAGATTTCTTAAATATACTTCAGTGCCAGGAAGTGAAGTTCTCATCTATCAAGAGCTGGCTTTAAATACACTCCACGAGACTGAGTGAGGCAGTCAACAACCTGTTTTTCAGGACTGTTAATATATTTTACATGTAAATGGACCAGAACCCACAAACTCCCTGTGCTGTTCCCCATTGCAGTAATATTTTTTCCTGCCGCTTCTCCTTAGCCCAAGGGACTCTGAAGCCTTTCCTACAACAGGATGGGTCGCAGGTCCCTTTCCCAGCAACCAGCAGTTAGTAAATCAGGCAGCTCCCAAGAGAGTGAGAGGTGTCTGGTTGAAACTACTCAGCTAGAAGAGATATAAAGTTTGTTCTGCCATATTTCATCTCAGCAATTTACCACCAGTTTTGCAATGAGGAGGACAAATTGAAGGAAAATAAGCAACACGTCCTCCAGAGGATGTTTTCCAAGTCTGATCTTGCAGGTTTGGGTGGAATAGGTTTTGAGAATAGTTAATGGTCAAGCCTGTTGGGTAAGGGCCTCATTGCTGGGTCCCTCTGTTCAAAGTACAGCTTCAGGAGCTTGGAGAAGAAAGCAAAAGCAAGAGAGACATCTCTGCAGTTTAGTGCAGCTGGTTCTAAGCAGATGTTTTAAGTATATATATGTGTTTGCGTGCTCAGCCGTACGTATTGAAGTTCCAGGTCACTCTCACAGGCATACTGCTAGCCTTCACTTCTCTGCAAACATACCAGTTCCCCTTGGAGCATAGCTGCAGTGGTCTGTGATGTGGGCACTCGCCTGCTAACCCCAGATCCCAGGAACATGCAGAAGTCAGTTCAGCCTTACAACAATTATGATCAGTGTAGACTGTATAACTACTTGAAGATTAGAAATTAATCTTTTCCTAGGCTGCCATTTCAATCAGCAACAGAAAGACACTTGCCAGTTACCAAGCCTTTCGGCAGCCACGTGGACCTTCCCCGCCTTCCCCCAGCAGGTCTCTGCCAGTCTGCGCATAGCTGTGAACAAGGGGCCTCAACACAACTTTGTAGTGAAAGAGTAAAAAGAGAGAGCACAGTGGAAAGCCATATATCACCAGCAAAAGAAAAGATAGTTTTCCTGTAAACGCTATCAGTAAAGATCCAAGTACTGACCATTCTTTTTTTTTAATCTCTACCTTTGCTCATCTGTTCCCATCTCTTACAACTTCTTGTTGGCGGTTCTGTACTTTCTGCACTTACTATTGACCTCTTTCCATTACCTCTTTCCAATGTCAGGCTGTTTGTCAGTAACAAGCATATTCAGCTGATGATGCACAGCAGGAGCCATCATTATACAAATCCCATACACCTGAAGCAATGCGAAATGAAATACAAGCTTTGAACTTCAAGCACAAGCAGATGATCCACAGCCACTGGGGTTGCTGGGGCAGGGAGAGACACAACCAGGGACATCACAGGTTACATGGACCCCACCGGACATCGAACACCACAAAATTAGAAGTTGTGTATTATTACCTTTTTCTTCTCTTCACGTCTTGCACTGCAGCAGCAATCGGGCCAGTCCTGGGTAAGGTAGCTCAGGTACTGAAGCAAAGCAGGCTGCAGCATCAGCTCTGTGCTGGAATAATGGCTGCAGGAGGCAGCCCAGAGCTGACAGCCCGCTCCCGGAGCGGCGGATCCCACAGCACCCAGCACCGTCTTGCTGCAAAGAGACAGCAAGTCAAGAAATGAGAGGCTGGGAAGTGACTTCCTTCAGGAAAAAAAAAGGTGGACAAGGCAAGGCAGGCCTTCCTCCTTGATAGATACTTTAAAAGCACCTTTTGCCTCATCACCTAACATGTTGCTGATTTTCCTGATGCTGACAGCACCTCTCATGAGGATTAGCTGTTCCTTTAGAAGAATGCCATGTTTTTAATAGCAACATCTCTGTTCTTACTCCTTTCTGGACCTCTAATAAGTTCTTTCTTCTCCTCTGTATTGCAATAAAATTAAAAGGCAAGCCCCTGTTTTCCTCTTTAAATGTCTTTTTGTTCAATGCCGTGACAGGTACGCTAGATTTTTTCCATGTACATCATCAGGTACCCAGAGTTCTGCCAAAGCTAGGAAAAGTCTAATACCTCACTTCTGCTTCTTTCAGTTCAAAATTTTGTGGGGTTTGTGGTTAGTTATTTGGGGGGTGGGGTGTTATACATTATTTCACACCTTTATTTTTCCTGCTATCACAGTGGCTTAGCAATGTGCTCGCTGTCAGGGCCCTGAGGACACTAATGAGCCCTAATGCCCCCGATCAGCCTCCCTGGGGTCTCCCTCCCACCCTGCCTGTGGCTCAGGACCCTATTTCAGCCCAGCGCCATAGGATGCCGGTCCCCAGCCCCACCACTGCCCTGGTTCCCTTTATTCCCCTCACCAAGCTGTACCAAACCTCTGAAATGCAGCACATGGAACTTGCACGTGCTGTGGCAAAAATTATTCAAGATTGGAAGCAGCGTGGAGAAGTGTAGTGGACAGACTTAGCAAGAACTGGTTACCAGCAGCGTGCGCAGCCGGGCAAGGTATTGTTTCAACAGTCCCATTAATCAGAGTAATAATAAAGGAGAAGACACGCGCACACCTGCAGGGCTATGATCTTATTGGCATCACAGAGACACAGTGGGATGGCTCCTATGACTGGAGCATTGGAATGGAAGGATACAGGCTCTTTAGGAAGGACAGGCAGGGGAGACAAGGAAGGGGCATTGTCCTCTGTGTCAATGACCATATGAGCACTGCATGGAGCTCCACCTGGGGATGGGAGAGGAGCTGACCAAGAGCTTACAGGTCAGGATTAAAGGGAGGGCAGGGACAGGTGACATTATAGTGGGGGTCTGCTACAGGCCACCCAACCAGGAAGACCAAGTATATGAGGCTCTATAGAGAGGCAGGAGCAGAGCATCGTCACGTTCACAAGCCCTGGTCCTTATGGGGGACTTCAGCCACCCTGATATCTATTAGAGGGACAACACAGCAGGGCATAAGCAATCCAGGAGGTTCCTGGAATGCATTGATGATAACTTCCTTCTCCAAGTGACAGAGGAACCAACAAGGAGAGGTGCTATGCTGGACCTTGTTCCCAGCAACAAGAAGGGACTGAGCCATGAAGCTCAAGGGCAGCCTTGGCTGCAGTGACCATAAAACAGTGGAGTTCAAGATCCTTAGGGCACCAAGCAGGGCACACAGCAAGCTCATTACCCTGGACTTCCAGAGAGCAGACTTTGGCCTCTTCAGGGATCTGCTTGGTACAGTACTGTGGGAAGAGGGGCCCAAGAAAGCTGGTTAATATTCAAGGATCACCTTCTCCAAGCTCAGAAGCAATGCATCCCAACAAAGAGGAAGTCGGGCAAAAATGCCAGGAGGCCTGCATGGATGAACAAGGAGCTTCTGGACAAACTCAAACACAAAAAGGAAGCCCACAGAGGGTGGAAGCAAGGACAGGTGGTCTGGGAGGAATACAGAGAAATTGCCTGAGCAGCCAGGGAAAGCTAAAGCCCTGATAGAATTAAATCTGTCTAGGGATGTCAAGGCAACAAGAACAGCTTCTATAGGTACGTCAGTGATAAAAGGAAGACTAGGGAAAGCATAGGCCCTCTCCGGAAGGAAACGGGAGACCTAGTTACCCAGGAGAAGGCTGAGGTACTCAATGACTTTTTTTTTGCCTCAGTCTTCACGAGCAAGTGCTCAAGCCACAGCACCCAAGTCACAGAAGGCAAAGGCAGGGACTAGGAGAATAGAAGATCAGGTTTGAGACCATGTAAGGAACCTGAAGGTGCACAAGTCCATGGGACCTGATGAGAGGCATCTGCGGGTCCTGAGGGAACTGGCAGATGAAGTTGCTAAGCCACTGTCCATCATATCTGAGAAGTCGTGGCAGCTTGGTCAAGTTCCCACTGACTGGAAAAGGGGAAACATAACCCCCATTTTTAAAAAAGGAAACAAGGAAGACCCAGGGAACTACAGGCCAGTCAGTCTCACCTCTGTGCCCAGCAAGATCATGGAGCAGATCCTCCTGGAAACTGTCCTAAGGCACATGGGAAATAAGGAGGTGATTGGTGACAGCCAACATGGCTTCACTAAGGGCAAATCATGCCTGACAAATTAGGTGGCCTTCTGTGACGGGGTTACAGCATTGGTGGATAAGGGAAGAGCAACTGATGTCATCATCTACAGGGACTTGTGCAAAACATTTGACACTGTCCCACATGCCATCCTTGTCTCTAAATTGGAGAGACATTGATTTTGATGGATGGACCACTCGGTGGACAAGGAATTGCCTGGGTGGTCACGCTCAAAGAGTTGCAGTCAACGACTCGATGTCCAAGTGGAGACCAGTGACGAGTGGCATTCCTCAGGGGTCGGTATTGGGACTGGTGCTGTTGACCATCTTTGTCAGTGACATGGACAGTGGGATTGAGTGCACCCTCAGCAAGTTTGCCGATGACACCAAGCTGTGTGGTGCAGTCAACACACTGGAGGGAAGGGATGCCATCCAGAGGGACCTTGACAGGCTTGAGAGGTGGGCCCATGAGAAATTCATGAAGTTCAGCAAGGCCAAGTGCAAAGTCCTGCACATGGGTCAGGGCAATCCCAAGCACAAACACAGGCTGGGCAGAGAATGGATTGAGAGCAGCCCTGAGAAGGACTTGGGGGTGTTGGTTGATGAGAAGCTCAACATGACCAGGCAATGTGTGCTTGCAGCCCAGAAAGCCAACATCTTCTGGGCTGCATCAAAAGAACCTGACCAGCAGTCAAGGGAGGGGATTCTCCCCCTCTACTCTGCTCTCAGGAGACCCCACCTGCAGTACTGCGTCCAGCTCTGGGGCCCCCAACATAAGAAGGACATGGACCTGTTGGAGCAGGTCCAGAGGAGGGCCATGAAGATGATCAGAGGGCTGGAGCACCTCTCCTGTGAAGACAGGCTGGGAGAGCTGGGGTTGTTCAGCCTGCGGAAGAGAAGGCTGTGGGGACACCTTCTAGCAGCCTTGCAGTACCTGAAGGGGCCTCCAAGCAAGCTGGAGAGGGACTCTTTACAGGGGCATGTAGTGATAGGACGAGGGGTAATGGCTTTAAACTGGGAGAGGGGAGATTTAGATTAGATACAAGGAAGAAATTCTTCCCTGTGAGGGTGGCGAGGCACTGGCACGGGTTGCCCGGAGAAGCTGCGGATGCCCCATCCCTGGCAGTGTTCAAGGCCAGGCTGGATGGGGCTCTGAGCAACCTGGTCTGGTGGAAGGTGTCCCTGCCCATGGCAGGGGGTTGGAACTGGATGATCTGTCAGGTCCCTTCCAACCCAAACCATTCTGTGATTCTATAAGAATGCTACTGTAAGAATATGTGCAGACAGGGGATACAAATGTTAACAAAGGTTTTGTCATTGAAGACTTAAAGAGCAGGAGGACCTCACATGTCCCAGTTGTCCTTGTACAAGCACAGAGAGGCTTTCGGTACAGTCTTTCTGGAGCAGCCACACTAGACAGCAAAGATTAAGTGCATTAACAAATTAGTGCTCATACAGTAGAGATGGAGATTTGTCTAGCCTACAGCTATAAGTAGTCCCATATTTTAATGTCTTTCCAGCTAGCATCAGCCCATCACAAGCCATTTCACACAACTGATAGAAAAGGTCTTATAACCCCCTGCAGGGTTTGTCTCTCCGTTTGCAGATGGGGGGCTACATCCTCAGCTCCTGATGCAAACTTGTTATCAGTGTGGGGAGAGTCACATCCCCTACCACATCTGACAAATCACACACGCATGGGAAGCGTGTACCTTTTATACTGAGTAATACTTAGGTAAACTGGATCTAATCCTAACAGCAGGCACCAGAGCCAGAATTTGTCCTAAAGCTACAGCTGTAGACCCACCCTCCAACACAGACTCCCTCATCCCTGTCTGCCTCTGCAGAACAGGTCCTCCAGCCCCAGCAGAAGATTGTGCTGGAGTCCCAGAGGATGCAGGAGCTGCTTAATCTGGATTACAAGGGGCTTTATTGGAATTTAGTGTCTGGACTCATACCTGAGTGGCTGTGCATTTAGGCAGAAAGAATTACAGGCACATACAGGATTTTCTGTCTAAAAAGATGATTAGCAAGTTTTAGGTACTACCAGTGTTGGGCAAGCACCAAGAAGGGAGCTATCAAACCATGGGTTTGAGTTTGCACAGCAACAGTGTACTTACACCTACATCTTCACTGGTCAAGTCTGGAATCACCCTCATTTCCTTTTGAAAATCTACTGCTCTCCAGGAATGGGCATCACAAAACTGGAGTATTAAATGGGCAAAGGGAAACATACAATTTGTATATATTTGCAGTATTATTTAAATTAATTAGTGCTTTACCTTTGTGACTATTCCAAATTTTCCCACCATCTCTAGGTACTTTAATAATCCTTTCACAGAAAAATTAGTCTCCTCATATACCAGTTAATGTCAAAACAAGGTGCTTGCATATCTAGGCTTGCTGCCTGTTGAAAGCAGTAACAGATGTCCTTTCTGATCATTATTTGTAGCACATATGAACCAGCTACTGAGAGGTTCTAACTCACAGATGCGTTTGTTTGATGCTTCCATTTCATTTGGAAATACTTCTATTGGCCAACTGCAGTAAGAATTGATTTTGCAAAACAGATGGAGATTATTCTGCTGATCACTGGTTCTTACTCATAGTTCAGAATATTTTCTGTGCTGTTCCTCTAAAGTATCTTCATGCAAAACAACCACATCAAAAACCCTCCTACATTAAAATGTAGTAAAAGTTTTATGTTAACCCTTAAGAGCTCCCAAGGAACTCATGGATAAAGCAGATTTTATCTCTTACTACTCCAGTTTGATGTTGTAGTTGGAATCACATGAAGAGGTGCATACTTACTCTAAGGTAAATGCTTGTAGCACGTAGTAAGTGGAGAGAAGGCGTAGCTCATGCGGAGTGTTGGGCAGACAGGAGTTTGCCCACGCTCCTTTATTAGCTGTGCGCACAGGAGGAAGCAGGGGAGATTGCGATGGTAGGAAAGGGGGTGCTCAACACAGGCAACAGATGTAACCTTAAGTACATGCCTCTTGCTCTGCCCCCCAGGACCTGCTCTTGAGACCATCCGTTTCAATACTCAAAGCCCTCACTAGGACTAGAGCCACCTGAGCATACACAGGAAAAAACTGAAATTTTGCCCCGAAAAGCAGAAGCAAAACAGAGCAATCAGCATAGGAAACACTAGGATTAATAGGCAAGAGTAATAAGACTGCAACATTATGTAGGCCTACAGTCCACAACATGCAGTTCTAGTGATTCCACATTATGGTTTTTTTAAAAAAAATTGTATGCAAAATGATGGTGCCCCAGGAACAAGCTGCCGACTAGTAGGAAACAATAAATGACTAGTAGCAGAAAGAAATGTGTTCTTGATAATTGTACCTTTGCATTTTACTGCAGGATCTGAGGCACAAAAACCATAGCTGTTGCCTAGACAAATATGATACACATAAATAAGTATCAGCGGGAGACTCTCAGCACTCGGGGAGAGTGGCTGGAGGAGACACTTCCTGTGCATGGCAATGTTTTTTGGAAGAGTAGCTGGAACATGTTTTATGTTGATTCATAAATGTGTCATTTTTGGAGGGAGGCTGGAAAATGTGTGAGCAAAGATGACAGTGGAATGAATACTGGGAGTGTGGGAGACAGGAGCACAAAGAGCAAAGGAGAATAACAGAGACAGAAGTTCAGCAGAAGAGGATACAGCCCTGAAGAACAACAGAGAGGGAAAGGGGACAGACAGACATTGCACCTCACAGAGAAACAGTGGTAGATTAGAGGTGGAGTACAACCAGAGGAAGAGGAGGGGATGTGTAGCGCTGGCATGGGGCAGAAGGGAGTGATTTGAAACAGAAACACTAAAACATCTAACAGCTGTTTTTAAAGATTTGCTTAACAAGCGTGTATGCAAAATTATCCCTCAGCCTATGGTTGTGAAATTTGTTAGGAAGGATGAGGGTAAAGGGGGACAGGAGAAACAAGAACAGGAACAGCTCTGGCTATACTGCCTCTTCTCCAGCCATATGCAGTCCATACTGCTCAAAGTTCACCTCTTCCCCTGTTTTGTCCTGTGCTCGGCAACCTGCTTGAAATCCCACTTTAAATTCTGCTCTGAAATCTGCTTGTATTGGCCCTGCAGTCTTTTGAAACTCAAATACAAATTAAGCCATCTGCGTGGAGAAGACAAATTCCACTCTATCCCAGTAAAAGCTCCCACATGACTACAAACTTGGTATCCTGCTCTGTAAAAGAGTGGTTGCCCAAGTAATTGAGTTTTCCTGATGGCCCAGGCTAAAATACATAGCCAAAAGTCTCTATCAATCTCCTAGAAAGGGGACAAGCATGATGAGCTTCTTGGAAGGAGGGCAAGACATCCCCTGGAGAGGGACTCCAGCTAGACAAGGCTGAGCAGTCCCACACAGACAGCCACTCAACTGAGCTTCAGACTTGGACCATGGCATGGCAAGGATCCCTGCCTGGGTAGCTTCCCAGGGGCTATGGAAGTTCATGCCTAGGGGAGGGATGGGTGCTAAAACAGGGTCTGCGAGCTCTCCTGCTCTACATCTGGTTAATTTTTGACAAAAACTTGTAATAAGAGAACAGTAGATCAGACCAGGAGCAACTGTCAAAATTATGTCATTCTGAAACAACTAAAATGTGGCAAAGTTTGGTTGTGCAGTAGATCTCTAATTTATTTCAGCACTACAAAGGAAATTCCAGCTATTGCTTTGTAACCAGCTTTCCAACAGAAAAAGAGTCTACCATAAAGCTTACAGAGCACAGCCTGATAGTATTAGACTTCAAATAATTTTGGGCATTTCAGAAGATGTCTTTTTACGCCAGCTTATTGCCCGTTTCCCTAGAAACAGGAATCTGCACCCACTAGCAAAGGAGATGGAACTTGTGTTAATTTTAGCTGCTGCTGTTTGTTCCAACTTCATTTCCACTTTCAAAGAAACAGACACAAAGTATTGTAGAATTTCACATTGCCATTTTGCAGGCCACATGGATTTCCTATCCATGCAGTTTCACTCATTAAGGCCTGGGTTTATATAGAATCACAGAATGGTTTGGGTAGGAAGGGACCTGACAGATCATCCAGTTCCAACCCCCCTGCCATGGGCAGGGACACCTTCCACCAGACCAGGCTGCTCAGAGCCCCATCCAGCCTGGCCTTGAACGCTGCCAGGGATGGGGCATCCACAGCTTCTCTGGACAACCTGTGCCAGTGCCTCGCCACCCTCAGTGAAGAAGAATATCAAGCCACTGTAATCACAAGGGGGTCCAGATTTGCTCCTAGCTGAGCCCAAGCTCATACAAGGCTCAAACAGTCCTGGCTAGATTTTCAAACCAACAGTGAAATCCAGGAGGATAATGTAGGCTGGGATTTCATCAGTACAAAGTTACGCACAGCTTTCTATTGGATGAGTTAGGGCAAAACATGCTTCAGATATCCAAATATAAAACATTGTACATGATCTCCTACATAGCTTGATCACCTTGGCAGAGTTCAACAGTTGGTTTTCAAAGCCAGAAAGGGCAGAGTCTGAACACCACCTGGCTGGTTTTTCACTTTCCATACAATTTTGAGAAAACTATGGATGTATTCCCTCAGGAATAGACCTGGATGTAGCTCATGGCTTTTAATCAAGATTTTAAGGCTACTAGTGAGCTGCCTCTCAAAGCTTTGTATGCAACACCTCAAAGTCAGTCCACCTGAAATTATATCTCCAATACCTTTGCAACTGTTCACCTGGTAGACAACTAGCATTCTCAGAGGACTGAGTTTAACCAAGTGTGCAAAATTTCATTATTTTGACTATAACCAACTTTCATCGGATGATAGGTTTGTACTAATTACAAGCCACCTAGCTTGGCACATCCCAGTCAGTGGTGCTTTAAACAGCATGTCCTTGATTATTTTGGCTTTATTCCTTTCTGTTTCATGTCAGTTTTAAGCCTATGTCATTGTTATGTTACTGTTACAGGCATAGCTTGAATCCTCAATGCACAGTATCTGCTCTTTGCTCCATTATGCTACATCTCCTTATTGTCCTCATCACTGCATATTTAGGACTGTGCTAAATGACCTGGTTTGATTTTTGCAGGCTCACCCCCTTTTCTTTACTGTTACTATCCATGTTAGCTCATGTTTTCTGTTTCTGCTATATGAACTGAAAGCAAAATGGGATCTCGGGTCAGAGGAACACAACCTGACCAGAGACCCCTTCCCTTCCAGAGATCTTGAACCAGTAGTGCATAACTTTGTTTTGACTCAGCTGATGAAGAGCGCTTCATTCCCAAAAATAGCATCTTCTAATCAACTTTACTTACCTACCATCTCATCTCAGGCAAGGTGTTCGTTCTGTAGGGTACGAGTGGTTTACAGTGCTATTACCAGAGAGCAAGGACAACCCCACAATTAGGACAATGCAAGAAATCTCAGATCAATTGTGTGGGATGTATTATACAAGAAATAGCCAACTGAAGTACTCAGGAGCTGGGGACTCCCCTCAACCCCAAACACACAATTATGTTGCGTTACTCACCACAGCACTCTGCTGCATAAGCAGAAGTTTAGGGGCTTCAGCAGTCAGGTCCTGGCTGAACCCTCCAGATTACCAACAGGTCTGTTTTCAAACTATTGCAAGTCTGCCCAGTGATTTAATTGAAACACTTCAAGCTCACAGAATAATCATTTTGTTAAAACGCCATTTCCTCTGGTAGTTTTTGTAGCTCACCCTAGTCAGTAGATTAAAATTTAATCTACAAGACTTTATGTTCTGGCTGAATGAAGAATTTTGACCAACATTTTATCCTTAGCATAGGTTCACAGTTCAGGTTGGGAGGGACCTTGGGAGATCTCTGGTCCAACATCCTGCTCAAAGCGGCATCAAAGCTGAATTCAGACGAGGTTGGCCACAGCTCCGTCAACATGGGTCATGAAAACATCCAAAAATTTAGCAACATTTTACTAAGTTTCTTTGTGTTCTTAAGTGCTTACCTTAAATTAAGGGGGAAAAAAGCCTTTCTAAAATGGAAGCATGGCCATTTGTACCTGAGTTTTCCACAAATGATCTTTATGTGCTGAAGAATTGCTATTAAGTGCAGAGTTTTTTGTGTGCATGGATCCTGCAAAAGATTCAGCCGATGGTTCCCTGCAGTGTAGACAGAACACTGAAGAACAAGATCCCGAGAAGAACAGGAGACGGGGTAAGGGTTACAACAGGGGACATTAAGAGGTAGACTTACGATGTAGGCTTAACTTCAGGAAAAAAGTTTTTTAAATAGCTGAGGAATTTGGAAGTACTCTGGGTTAGGAATCAAGAGATAGAGATCTTCTGGAATAAGGGCAATATAGTATGAGGTGCACTGTGTACATCGAATACTATGTTTTCTTGTGTAAAAGTTCAGTAACTGGAAATGCACTCACATTATTAGCATTTCATTGTGCTCCATCATTTCTACCTCACCACATATTGCATTTCCCATTGTCCTCAAAATGTTTTGGCTTCTATTTTTAGTTTTATGGTAAATTTTGACTATAGAGGGGAAAACCAGAAAGCAAATACTACTGAGATGACACTTCTTACCCCACTTCCACAAAAAAAGCCTATCTATAGTATCTTGCAACTTGTTTCTCAGACAGATCAGAAGCAATGAGTACGCAGACTGGAAACATTCTTCCACAACAGACCAAATGTTATTTAGTCACCAGCTAAATAAGAGCAGTCTGACCAGGCTGCAGTAAAAAAAAGTAAGTTAGAAAAGATAGATATGAGCTTGATAAGATTGAGAAGAAAAGGGGATATAGCTCACTAACATAAAAACCACAAGCCATAAACCTTGTTTGCAAGGCATCAATGTGGTCTTCAACAATGCCACATGACAGCAGCATATAATTTAATGTAAAAGTCCTAGAAACATTAATTTCTAATAATACTTAGGTAAAGCAAAGCAGAGTGGAAGTACCTGCTGGGTTTTTTTGCAGTATTAATGTGTCGTATTTATACAGGGAATTGCAGTGCTAAATAAGAACTCAGAAAAATCAAGCTTCAGATGTACAAGATTGTTACGTGGTCTTTTTTGTGTGCCTTGGAGACCCAGCCACTTTGTACGAAAAGGAAAATTGAGTTGACTTTCCTTTAAACAGGAATGGATTGTTGAGTGTATCAAGTCATTTTAAATTTACAGAAATGTAAGCAAGAAAAACACGGACCTAAGAAGTTTGCCTGACAGAAGTGAACTGCATAATAAGTGCAATGCTCTTAACTAGAAAGGTTACAGTGACCTACTTGGTCAGGAAGGAAGGAAAGATATTTTTGCCGAGCTGGAGCACCGAGTGTTTGCTAGAACACTTTCAGGGAGAGTACAAGGGGTGGGCAATGACATAAACATAGTCATAAGCTAATAAATGGCTATGTAAACAATAGGAACAGTCAATACCCTCGCATTTGAGTACTACGGTGAAGAAAAATATGTACAATGGCTAGAATAAGTTATAAAAAGCAACTACAAGGGGAGGGGGAACTCTGAAGCTTTCCCCAGCACTGCCTTTCCAGAACCCTCATTTGCTCACGTGAAGCCACATCAACATAAATAAGAAAAACTGTTTTGATTTTTTAAATTAAAAAAGTTAAAATTGTGGATTTTTCTTTTATTATGTAGCTTTACAGCATAATTTTGGAGTAGCAGGTCAAATGCCAATTAACAGTAAAATAGCGAGCTTCTTACTTGGCCATTGTCTAATTTTAGTTTAGGCAGGCAATCAACAAGAAAATTACTCCACCCAGGTAAAAGAAGGTCTGACAATAAACCGTAGGAGAGGGAAAAGCTACAAAGAACAATAAATGCAAACGAACGGTGATGACTTCAGCGGTCAGGGCACGTGCTCGGGGTGGCAGGAGGCAGAGGCTATGAGCAGCCCCCGGCAGACCACGCTCCGGCTGATCAAAGGAGGAGGCGACACCTCAAAACCCGTTCACGTGATTGAGTCGCTCACACAGTCTGACCAGGATACGGTAGGATGACTGCAGGCAAGCGGCAATTACAGGTAGGCTACCAACCACGCGTGCAGCATGGGAATACCGGGACTGAACTACCTCATTACGGGCAGAAGGTGCTAGCCATCATCTCTGGCTGCACACTCCTACGTGCCCCCCCACGCCGCACAGATCGCCATGACAGCACTCGGCATCCCTCACCATCTTCTGCCGTTCTGTTTCTTTCTGGAAGAGACTATCCTCGTTTAAAGCACAGACTGAGTCAAGAAGTACTGTCTCGCTCAGTTTATGGCTTTCAAATCAAACAGTCTCAGTGGGTTTTTTCTTTATTCAGCCCAGTTTTCCACATCACATGCCTTTTTCCCAAGCCTTAGAAGTGCTGTAAACAACCCCCGGCACACATGAAGTACAGCTCCAACATCTCCAATCAAGCCAATATTCACAGGCGCTCTCACAGCAAGGTCATCTTCCCTCAGCTACAGCCTCTTTTCTACCCTACTCATCTGAGTCACAGAGTTGCTTTTTGAAAGGTTTTCAAGGCTTTCATACACAAAAAAAGGAGCTGGCTTACCCACTTCTCAAACTATTTTCTTTTAAATTATCAGGCAGAATTTTTTAATGCATAGAAACGCATAGAATGCCTCCAAGCTGCACCTCGGACCACCAGCACAAACCACAGCAGCGCCCAGCACACCAGCTACCGAGCCAGGTTTCCTCTCCTTCAGTAAGGCCCTGCACAAGCTTCCTCCCCTCGGCAGAGCCGCACCCAGGGCAACAAGCTCAGGAGAAACAAGAACATCTCCCTTAATGCCAATAATCCATTCAGCAGGGCCGGGAAGCCTGGGCAGGAGGAGGAGGAGGAGGAGGAGGGAGGAGGACTCACCAGAGGCAGCATCCCTGCAGAGATCACGTCCCTAGCACTGAGGAGGTGGAAGAAGACTAAGCTTGCTCTGCTCCTTTTAAATAATGACCTTAATTCTGCATTTCCTCCAGCTGGTTCTTCCCTGATCCACTTAACATTCCCAGCTGTAGTTAACAAGCCAGTGCAGGCATCGGGTCTCAAGTTATTTTGCGGCAAGAGTCCATGAAAGAAATTATGAAGGCAGAACTCGGTTGCTGAAGCAGTGGCTTTCCCATTAAAAAAAAAAATGGGAAAAAATTATGCAAGGATTTTGTCCTTTAAATTAAATGTGTAAATGGAAAGCTAAGCTGCTATCTGCTATATACTCCTGCCACTTGTAGCACGAAAAGGAAATCAAGAACTACTTCAAATAAACACGTTCTACTGTCTAAAGCATTCCCCTTGCAGTGACCGTGGCATGAGGAGATTTTTGTAGAAAACATGTTTTGGGATGGAATGTCTACGTTTTACCTGCAATACAGGAAACATTTGCGTGCTGATTCAAATAAAGTTAGAATGAGATTTTGAAGCCAAAATCTGTTAAAACAAATCCTCATAAATTTTATTTAACACTTTTATTTACTGTTTACAATGTCCACATGTAATGATGCACTGATGAAAAAAATGTTTTAATAGAACAAAATAATAATTGAAGATAGTTTAGAAATAATTTTCACTCAAAGTTTCCTCTAACCTCCGAACTGTACATACTAACTTCAAAATCTCTGTAGCCGTAGGAACCTTGAACCACTAACACCATAGGTACAGCAAAATCTACTCAGTTTATTTGCAACTTCAAAAAGTAAAAAAAGGATAAAATCATACCGTTTTAAAGCTTTACAGTGCAAATATATTTTTTTCTCTAAATTTTCAGAGTTTTCTAAAAGATATCAGAATATTTTGTTCTTAGGAAATTGATAAATTACTTCATAGAATTTTGTAAGGTTGACGTCAGTAAAGATAAAATCAATTTGAAAAAATGGTTTCTATTTACTGCATCTACATCTTTAACTGAAAGGTTTTTCCCCTCTAAATCCATAGAAACTGGAACTTCGTGATGGCTATGAAAGAACGTGGATAAACAAGACAAGAATTAGAGACTGATGCAAACTTTATGGCTCCCTCTGGCTTAATAAGTGCACTCCCCACATTTCTCCAACATTTGAAGTCTACTGTAACCGCTGATGATTTTTTTAAGTGAAAGGAAAATATAATCTTATTTTACTTTCTTTTGGCTTAGTTATGAAAACATTATGTTTCTATTAAGAAAGCAAGCAGTTGGTGTTTATCTTCCATCACTTATCACAAATGTGATTTGAGCAACAAAGCCATTATCCAGCTGTTTGCCGTTTTTTGTATTTTACCCTTGACGTCTCACTGTTTGATCTACTACATGAAGAGCAAGACGTATCACACACCAGTCGATGCCCGGGGCTAAGGCAGCATCCCTCCCGCCCGGCACGGACGCGGGCGGCGACCCGCGGACGTGGAGAGGGTGTTCGGGAGCTTGGCGGTGCCGGAGCCCCCCGCCCGCGCGACAGCGAGCGCCGCGCTCTGCTGAGCCGCCGGTGCTACGGTAGCGCAGGTCGGGCTCCTGGCGAGGATTTGTTTTCAGAGAGGGCGTTAACAAGCAAAAAAGCTCCATCGCTATTATTTGGATGATGCAAGCTTTTGAGTGAAGAAACGTTCCTTCCTACAGACCTTGGAAATTTTTTGAAGCGAGGACCGGCAATTCAATAACTGCAGCCTTCAAAGTCCTTCTAAGGGTGCGTTCGCTCCCTCTCCTCTCCAAGGCACCTCCCCAGGCAGCTAGCCTGAGAGCCTTGATAAGAATATTAAAATACAAAGGAAGTGAAGAAAATTCAAAATGATCCAAAGAGGAGATTTTTTAATTTTTTTTTTTTTTTAAATCTTGTTTTGAAGCATGCAGGCTTTGCTCAGAGGAACCAGAGGAACCACAAAGAACGCAGCAAAGGCAAAGCCTGCCTTTCAGCCAGCGATACCCCAGCACAGAGCGGTCTCGCTGGGGACGAGGCGGGCAAGGACCATCTCTGGATTCGAGGGGGCGCAGCCCGAACCAGCGTCACGGGGTGTAGCTGCTTCCACCGCCCAGCGAGCGTAGGGGCTGCTGAGTGGGTCAGGCTTTGTCCCAGCTGGCGCTCAGCCCTCAGCGGCAGATGCAGATGTTGCCTCCCTCCCAGGTACTGATCCCGAAAACACCAGCTCTGCAAAAACCAGATGCTTTAGGAGAAGCTAGAGCAGAAAGAGAGCATTCAGGTAGTGCAAATACCTGAATATTTGTAAAAGAACTTGGTAGATGCTATATCTTAATCTTCCTGCAGCCTTTAGCAGGAATATAGGCCAACATACACCTACTTCACTCTTTAGATGTCTGGAATATGAGTTGCATGTAGAATTAAATGGAATTTCTTTGTAAAATGATCAACTTGGCGTCGTTTCATTACACCCACTAATTGCATTCAGATTTCATTTCAGTCTCCAGACAGTTCCCAAAAATGAGGGCTTGGCTGTTTTGGACACCTGGGGCCAGCTCTTGCGTTGGTTCACGCCCTGAGGTTAACGGGTGAGACGGACACATGGCGGGGCCACGGCACCGTCACAATAGGCGTGGCACAGCATCCTCCCTGCGCCGGCTTTCCTCCAAGGCCACGGTGCACGGCAAGACGCAGGCAATGGGAATGGCACCCACCAAAAACTGGGGACATCAGGTAAATCAGCTCCCCAGGAGCCAGGAAGAAATTCGGGGAGGGGGGACCCCACAACGGTGGTGCTGAAGAGGGGTGTGAGCAACTTCAGGTGGTTTCCAATGCAGAAAGCTTCCCAATTTCTGTGCTACAGCTTGTCACCTCCCAGCTTTTACTATCTGGTCTGCGTTAAGCACCATTAGGATTAGAAATAATAACCTGTTACTCAGTTTAGCACACTGTCTTTGATACACATCCATGAAGTCAACTCAATTTGTACCACGGGATTTTTAAGGGATGTTACAGTGAGGAAATGAAAAAAAATCCTCTCTGCTGGTGTTAATTTAAAGCATACCTTTTGTTTTGTCTGACAACAGCTCTCTTCTATCAGTTTGAATTTACTTTTTAATTATGTATATTGCTTTTTTTATGTGAAGCTCCGGACTGGAAATATGTATCTCATTATATTTTACGTTATTCAATTGACCTAAACACAAAGGCATTTTTCTTGAATACTGAGTACTCATGTACCTTTTTAATTAAAGCTTAAAAAGCTTTTAATTAAAACAATAAATCACAGACAGCAGGGTCTATCCAAATTGTCTTCTGGCCTGGGTATATTTTTCCTTTTGCAATCGGATTGACCCGAAAGGTAACAAAACAGGTGAAATGGCTTTCACAATTAATTGGTACGGCAGAAATTACTCTACTATTCCACATGACAAGCCAAGGAGCATATTTAAAATAGCACTGCTGTGACCTGCTTGGGATCGCTTCAGACCATCTATATCCTTTTTCCCACGGTCTCCCCTAAATACGCACCCGTGGCAGCAATTAAGCCTCGGCTAGCCGGTAAATCTTCCCACGCTTTGTCTGCATTCTAGCCCAAACCTTCCCTGCTCCAGTGTAGAGACTAAATTTAACTTTCCTGGTGCAATTTTGTTGTCTCTTCACCACAGAGCCGAGGTTTTCCAGAACTGAGCGGTCTCTATGCCCCAGGGACGTTGCTGTTGCCTCCTGGGCTGTATCCCCCCGCCCAGCCTGTCCGTATCCAACCTGTTGGCTGCAGGGGCATCGAGGCACGAGACAGATGTGGAGCTTCTCAGCAGTGCCAAAACAGCGTATGTGCCCAGAAACAGAAACCTAGGAACCTCCGGGAGCTACTATTCTGAGTTTAGGCAGATCTTCTGTGAATCTGTGCCAATTTGGGTAACTGCATTTCTTTGTGAATCTTGTTTTAGTTTAGAAACTCATTAGGAATACATCCAGTCCATCAGAAAAAAATGCATAATGCACTAAAGTTGGGTTAGATATTTTTGGCCCCAAGACTATATTTCTCAAATTCTGTAAATTCAACGTGTTCTAAATATCCAGAATTTCTTACAGTCAGGATTTGTGCTTATAGAACACAGACTTTTGCAATTATAATTTTTAAAGTAAAAAGATGAGCCAATGAATTATTCCCTCAATTAATGATAAAAGTTCAATTGATCTTCATATCCTCTCAAGTGCTACAAGAACCTTTTCCATTTTTCAACATTGTTTTTTGTACACACTGAGTGTTACAACCACTGAAACTCCCAATTGCATCTTTAGTGCTGGAGTGGAAAATATTGCCCTTGTTGTACTCCTGTGGATATATTATGCTGCATGTGTGTTTTTAGAGGAATATTTTCAAAACGTCCAATGAACTTGTAAATGGACTTGTGTTTGCAGAGGAAAATTCATTTGCACGTGACAATTAGTTAATCAAACATGCATTCTTCAAGTTGTATGTAGCCATGTTTGTACTACACACAAACTGGGACAGATAGAAAGGAAACTGCTTCAGAAAGCAGCGAGCAGAGAGGGGGGAAACAAGTTGGTGGGAGATGGCGTTCCCTTCCTTCTTCTTCCCAGTCTCAGTGGTAATAGCTAATAGTAACATGCCCATACATAACGTGTTCGGCTCTCCTGATTAGCCTGTCCTGCCCTGTAAGCTTCCCAGTTCTGGAAATCTCTTGAATTCAAGGACAAATGAAAAGCAAAACTACAAAAAAAAAAAAAAAAAAAAAAAGGCAAGCTGGGTGACTTCAAGGAGAAACAAAATCTCCCAATAAAGGCAGCAGTAAACTCAAACTGCTTGCCTAAAACTATCAAGTAGTAAAGCACGAAACACTTGGCTCGTGCTGCCGTGCAGTTCTGCTCCCTGGAGGTCACGGGGATGAAACCCCGGACCCGCGGCTCTGCTGGCGAAACCCTTCCTGCGGGCTCCTCGCCCCCTCTAACGCCTGCGGCGCAGACGGGAGCCTGCAGCTGCCAGCAGTCCTTCCTTTCCCAGAACATCGTTACGTGGTCCATAAAGGCGTCTAGTGAGGACTTGTCCTCGACCGCCACCGCAGTCAGAGCGGGTCCTGCGGGATGCTCCCCACCGCAGCGGTGCCGCGACGCCATGCCGGGGCGGGCGTACGGCGCAGCACGGAGCACCGAACGGCATCCCAGCCGGCTGGCTGGCAGCAGGGCCCCGGCTGGGGCACGCCTGCCTCTCCAAACATGCAGGCAGGTCGAACAAAGCCAACGTGCCTCTGTCAGTGCCTCCGCTTTCTGCACGGTGCAGGTTGAGAGGGGTTTTCTTTCCTTTCCAAAATTAGAAAAGATCCCTTCCCTAAGTATTATCCTACCTTGAGCCTTTTTTTCCCTGTCTTTTTTGGATCGAGGTCTCCAGTTCACCTCCTTTGGGTTTCTTTATCCATCTCTGTTTATTTTTGTGTTAACCAGTTTGGAGGAGGCAAAGCCTCACGTTCCTCTTCTCGTAGCCGCACGTTAAACCCCTCATTAACAGCAAAGGAAGGTGCTTGCAAGACCCGTGCGCAGGCGAGGTGGTGGGAGGCTGGAGGAACGCGGGCGCTCCTAAGGAGGAAGCTACATTAAATTATTATTAACCTGGTTGTTTAGTGCCTGTGTGCTTCCCAGCTCATCTTCTCTCCGTGGCGTGGAGGAGCTGGCAGCATATGCTGCATACAATGAGACATTCCCAGAGAGATCGCGGGGTCACACCCAGAAAAGAGGCAGAAACTCTCAAGAACATGATACAGCACTGTTGAAAAAGAAAAATAAGCCAAACACAATTTCACCTTCTATAGCTGAGGGGACTTTGGGCCTTTATAGTCTTTCTGAACAAGAGAACAAAGACAATACTTTTATGTGTTTTCAGTTTGGGGAGAATTGTTTCATCCGAGACCTGAGGGATAAAGAGACTTTGTCAGACCACAGGCTTTAATTAAGTTTGCCACGCTCAGCTCATGAGCTTTCAAACCCTTCCCAAGAAGACAGGGAAAGGGAGACAGAGAGCAGTTGTCAAGAGCAATCTCAAAGTTTCTGCAGCCGTGATGGACGTATGGTACAAGGGTGGTACATGAAACGCTGTGATTCCTCACATGTGAGTATCATCGACCTCATTATGAATTTTAAACAGTTTCAGGCATGGAGGGATCATGGAAGACATGCATGATGGCATGCGCCTCCAGAAACTCTGCAAATGCATAATAGGGGCATAACATACAGGGGTTTCCAGGTCGGCCTCTGGGCTGCCCTTTGGGGTGGCCCTCTCCTGCTGATGTCTGCGAGACCCTCTGCCAGTTGACTTGGTGCCAAGACATGATTGGAGTCTCCCACCAGAGAGCAGAGCAAAAGCTCTTCTTGACACCCAGCCGCTTGGCTGTGAGCTAGCGGGGAGTGAAGATGATGTGTATTTATGGCATACGGTTAAGCTGCCCATAGTAGTGCACTTGGTTTGCAGTGCAAGCTCTGGAAAAGTATTTTATTGATAGCTAGAGTGTATTCGTCTCAAAGAGGAACATTCCCATTGATTTTTAGGATATGGTTTTGCTCTAGAAACAGTGTGACCTCTGCCCAGGAGTTGTCCCCCATCTCACTCCTGTCTGCACGAGAAGCTGCCCAGGAGCTTTCCAACAACTTTCCAACAGCTCGAGCCGGTGTGGCTGCGCATGGGGATTAAAGCCCGCGATCCTCTTCGCTTACCCTGGCAGCCCAGCCCCTTACAGCAAGGAGAAGAAGCCATGACATGCCTCCACTGGCGTCCCAGACTAACCTGCCGTCTCCCTCAATTAACTGCCGAGCAATGACAGCATTCCTGCTGGCAGCACAGCACGCCGACCCAGGAGATATCATTCCTGGCTGCCCAGAAGTGTTTGGGGGCGGGCATGGGGACGGTGACTTCCAGAGATGAGCCATCAAATCTAATTTCCTCCACTCTTACTCTTGTGTTTCCTACCTGAGCTAGGTGAACTGCAAATGCCGTGAGAAATGTACGTTTCGTAACCAGCCACAGTGACAATCATCCGGATGATGTACATCGGTGACATTTTTCATGAGAATAACTAGTAAATGCTGAGGATCATTTCTTCTAATTACATATTCACAAGCTATTTACACTCATTGCCAGCTTTCGTGTTTGTGACTAGATGAGACATATTTAAATGCAACATTGCATATAAAACATGAGAAAATTCCTACAAGCTGCCAGTATTTAGTTCTTCATGTGACCAAAGCAAAACTCATCGGACCATGAACTGTGATTTGCAGAAAAGGGTTTAATGGGCTGAGAGAAGCTGAATTGGTGCAACGGCCCAACCCCGTGCACCTTCCTAGGGGCAGACTCTTGTCCCTGTGTAGTCTTCTCCCACCCACCCACAGAACCACTCACCCAGCGCTGATGGTGCGACAAGCTAATCAACCTCAGTAAACTCTTACTGTTGAAGGGCTGTTCAGCTGTAAGCGAGGCATTAGGGTGAGGAATGGGAGAAGTCTTTCCCTTGAGGGATGCTGGCTGCAGATGTCGGCACATCTCAACCTGGAAAGCCCAAGGAGCCGCGTGGGTTCAGGACAGACCTTCATCTGGAGGACAGACAAAAGAGATAGAAGTTAAAAATATATAAAAGTGGTGGTCTAAAACAACACCTTTAGAGTTTGTTGCAGTTGGTAACAGGACAGGCAATGCGCTGAGTGGGCAGGGCAGTGCCAACACCACAGATCCCTACAGGCAGGGTCTGGTGGTTGATAGAAACTTGCTTGGCAGGACCACTGTAAGCAATGCCATCAATGTTTGCTGTAATGAATCTGTGTTCACTCAGTTTTCCTGACAGTTTGGCTTAACTGCCTCGTTTAAACACAAAAGACGAGCCTAAGGTCTGAGTTCAAGCTGGCTGTTTCTGTGCAAACTCTTATTTTCACCTTCTGCAGATGAGACACGTCCCCTCACGGAAGGCAAACACACAATTTTGCAGGGTGTGCTCCCAGATACAATTTGTTCTGGGAAAATTGCGCAGGAGTCCCAGGACGCTCAGGAAGATGACCACGGCTATTGCTCCCTTTCCCCCACTTTGTTAAAGTTCAGGCGGCTGTACAGAAGTGCATCTGCTTCTTACGGGGATGGACGGCGCGCAGGACAATTTAGGGGTCTTAAAAACAATTTGGTTTTTCTGGTTGAACTAACCAGAATTCCTCAGCCTGATTCAAAACTCACTGAAGTTAATTGGATTATCTCCTCTGACTTCAGAACTCTACGAGATGAAACCTCACCTCTAGGGAGGTTTCTGTAGGAGCCTTCTGCAGGAAATTTCTAGTGATCTCATAGTGCTTCTCATGCAGGGACCAGTCTCCATGGGGCAAACCCTCCACTTCAATTCAAAATATGCCTGTGTTATTTTTCCAAGAACCTGTTTTCATCTTTAGTGAGAATAACAACCACTTTACTATAATTGCACGTTTGTTTAAAAAATCAGCGCGCACCCACTATGCATAGCACCAGAATATTCCTGAAATTAATGAAATACGCCTCGTATCCACTACTGATTAAAAAAACAGCAGCATTTCAATCTCTGTAAAGAAAAAAAAAATTATACCTCTCAACTACGACGAGAGGTGAATACCTCGATCAGAGTGGAGTAATAAATCAATTGGATGTTATTAATGAAATGGTCCTCATCAGTCTTTATTTACTGTGGAGGCACCTGGAAGGTTTCTTCTTGCAGAAACAGTGATGGATGTTTTAGTGATTGAGCACTGGGAGAGGAGAGAGGATAAGCCGGTTTGTTGGCTGGAAGGAGTTTAGTGCACGGAGCTGGTTTGCTTGTCCCGTCTTCTCCAGCCCATTGCCTGTGCTGCACCCCCAGGCAGGACGGCGCCGGGGGCAGCGCCCACAGGGCCGGGCAGAGCCTGGCACTGGCTGCTGTCCCAGGACACTTCTTGGCTGATTCACCTGAGGGCTGCACGCCGCTTCGTGCTCATCGAGAGGGTTCCCGCTGATATCCCCTCCCTGGACTTCGGTCCGGGCCGCGGCCAATTTTTATATTGTGGCAGGAGTGCAGAGGGAGAGGGGGCAGTGACTGGAAATGTTATCCTAGGGCGACCAAAGGAGAGGAAAGAGGTGAAGCCAATGTATTTTGCAATGTATTTTGCAATTTATTCTGCTTCTGAATACTTCTTACAATGCCAATTTATACTATATGGTCTACAAAACATAGAGCCAAAACCAAAGCCTGCGGATACTTTCAGAAGCTGAGTCATTTGTCAGTTATTGGCATTATCCGTATTGCCATCAGCTCTTCTGCTCAGAAAGATCTATCAGGATTCTTTGTCTTCAACCAGCTATTTATTTGCTCTCTTTTTAATGTTTACAGATGGCTCTTTTCCTTTTGCATACATTTGCTGCAAAGTAGCAGTTCTTCCTCAGCATAATCTGTGAGAAAAAAAAAATCAATGTTTAGTTGTTTGGTAAAGAATTAGGCAGGCAATATTTTTTTCAACAAGAGCTATTCCATCTAAAGCACAAAAATCCCAAAAGAAAGAAAATGACTGGATCACATCTGAAAACGTAAATGGCAAAGAGGATTCGTATTAGAAATAAAAAAATATTGGTGGATAGCTAATTTTTATTCAGTGTCTTGAACTGAGAAGATGTAAAGGCTTTTAAAGAATTCAGGGACAATTTCTTCATAGGGATCTGTGATAAATAAGAAGTACAGCCATCTCGTGTTGAGACACAAACTTCCATTACCCTAATTCAATTCAAGGCATTTAGCTCCTGAAGTTAATCTCACCAGACCGTATTCATCATGCCCATGGAAGGCTGTCTATTATTTTTGCTTTTAATGTTCAGTACACTTTTTAACATATCAAACATATGGAAAATTTATTTCTTCAAGAGCATGAGAGACAAATAATATTTCTGCAGCAAATAAATGTCATTCGACTGCTGCAAACTGTCTCTGGTTGGAGATGGTAGGAGGCAGACTCCGACAACATACATACATTTCGCCCATTTCCTTAAAAAGGATAATGAAAGAAAATCCGCAAAGTGCCAATAGCACGACTAAATGTATTTTTAACTATGCAATTGTCTTTTACAGAGATTTAAATTTCATTTCCACCTGTTACTGAGCAGCTAATAGCTTTCCTCTGAGTGAAACTGAAATGCTCAGAATTTGCTTCTTCCTGAGCTGCTGTGGCAGTAACACTTCTTACCACGTCCCCGGTTTCTAAAAAGGCATCAGATCTCCTCCGTTACATCAACGGGATTTTTGTTGTTCACTTGCAAGGGATGAAGGCGGGATCCGTGCCCTCAAACGCGGTTCACCATCCAAAGCAAGAACTGCTTCAGGCTACCAGAGCGACCTGCCTTTGTACGAGCTGTCCCACCTCGCTAAATCGCCAGGTACTGCGAGTCCCGGCGCTTGCCAGGATCCCCCCAGGTGCCTGAATGCCTACGAAAATGTGCCTCTGACGTATGCAGGCTGAGGGACCATATAAATGCATGTGAAATTTTAATCTCTTTCATGATATGAAACGAGACCTCCAGCCACGATCGCTCCTTGCTCTCTGTGATGTGTCGCTCCATGGCTATGGCTGTGCGAAGCCTTGATTCCAGGTCGCAGTATAAAGCCTATTGAACTTCCCATTTTGCTATTTCTGGCAGCAAGTTTCATTCCAGGATGGTTGACTGCGTCATTGACTTGTGCAGTTTTCATTCAAAACGCTTTTGATAAATTGTAACCAGAGAAAATAAAGCATGTGCAACCACTATGGATGAGTCGAGCTGGCAAATAAAGCCCAACCACTCTGCCACGCATAAGAACTGCTAATGAACCTTTAAAGGGCTGTTGTATAATTCACTGTGCTGCAAGATGTGGTTAAGCAGCAGTTTTAGATGCCTTCCGCTTTTAATCTTCCTTTGCTTCCTTGTATTTATGTTTCTGAGAATAACAAAATGTGAACAAGATAAATTTATGGAAAAAATATGTAGCTTTATATATGCAATGAATAAACAAGTATTTTAAACTACCATTTTTCTGCTAAATCGTAAAAGCGGTGCTATGTGCTTCGTGTTTGTCTGTTTTCTGCTTGGGTGAATTCTTCATTCCGTTCCTAGAAACAGGAGGTTGAGTACAGGAGGAGAGCTGTAAATATTGCGATTGTATACTTTTTTTTTTTCCTAGTTGCTTTCCCAGCATGTTGAATATCTGCAAAAAGCAGGATAGTACTAAGTGACTTTCTCAGCCTGTTTATTCACAGGGGGTTCACCGCCCCAGGTGTCGACGGTGAGCCCAAACCAGCATCCGCATCTAAGGCCAAGCTGACACCCTCCCAGACCCTTGCAGCTGCTCTTCCCGTGGGACGCAGGCTGAGCCTGTGCCGAGCCATGAAGATTACAGTTTCCATTCAGACCTTGCATAAATGAAAAAATACTGGGTTTACCGATCTCTTCACGTCTGAATTCCTGCCTCACTGGTGTTTAAACATCCTTGAGCAGCATCTGCTTTGGAAAACTTCAGCAAAAATGCTTCAGCTGTTTCTATAACCAGAGCTAACAGTTATACCATTTAAACATATACTCGCACACGAAATTTAATCTTCGCCATGGAAGTAAAAATCTTATCTTCTGATGTCATGTTCTCTGAAAATACTATCAACGCAATGCAAATTCAGTTGTAAGTGATGGCAAAATATTCTTAACCTATAGAAGAAAGGTTATAGCTTTCTATCGCCATAATGACAGGCACTAAACGCCGTCGTAAAATCTTTCACTAGCTTCACACCACCTCTTTTACAGAATTAAAAATGTATTAAAACAGAGTGGTTACTGTCTTGTAATACTTGCTCATGCTGTCAGTCCTGTTCTTTGTGATCACAGGATCAAAGCCAACCGTCAGGAAACAGAGGGTTTAGTATCAGATTTGCAATACGCCTCTTAAACCAGCCTACCCACGCCAGGGCAGGCAGGAGCTGACGCGGTAAAATACCATGTTTGCCATGAGTGATGCCTTTATTATGAAAATATTTTTTAAAGTTAGCTTAACTAGATTTGAACAAAAATCACTAGAATTTTTTTAATCAACGTTTTCCATTTAACTGTATTCTTGGTTTAATTGCGCAACAATGACATTTTTCTTTCCAATGTCTTATTGGATTTCACAGAGATCCTGCAGCAACTTTTGGCCACTTTTCCTTTTGCAATTTTTTTGCTTTATTGAAAACTAGATTAAGTTGTCCTACCCACATAGAATAGTCTGTTTATAGGGAAGTCCCTGTTGACCGGTGCATTCCCAAAGGTGTGCTCACTATCCAGACTGATCTCTCAATCATTGTTTTTCTATCTTGGACATTATTATAGATGTCTTTGAGTTAAAGAGCAGACTCCTGATTATTTTAACTTTGTCTTTGGATTCTCAGCGTAACCTTGGCATTGTTGTTTTGGTGTTACTTTAGGCAAATAGTACTTCAGTGCAATGAGCAACACGTCACTAGTAACTGTGGAAAGAATTAAAAATGTAAATACAGCACTGAAAATTGCTAGACTGAAGATGGACAAAAGTTTTGCCACATACTTTTGATCACCCACAAACTTTTTATCTGCTCAGGAGCAGGAAATTTGTTATGATTCATTTCAGTTGGAGGGATGTGTTCAATACCTCCGTCACCTGACGGGGAAGTAGAGCCCGGTATTACATCTTTTCAATCTTAACACAAAAAGGGAACTGAGGAAGACAAACCATGTTTATCAGGAGATAATATATAGGGCACTTTATCTAAACAGTGTGAGCGCTCATCAAATTTAAACTGAAATTTAAAAAAACCACAGAAATATCAGTTTTAAACTGGATATGCTCAACGGCTTCTGAGGCAACTGTTTGAGTCAGAAAAAAATGACTCAATGCCTGATTACTTGGCTATTCCCCGGAGTGAAGGTGGTGAACAGTAACTCTAGTATTTGGTTCCTTTCTCTTTCAAAGAATATCTCCGCTGCCCCAGGTGAGTCTCCTCGCCCTGATTTGCAGAACTCCTTTGAAACACCTTCAGCATCACAGCTCTGAAAACCCATCAACATCAGCTCTACCTGGCACAAATGCCTTTCGTGCATTCAAAGGGGCCTCGGTGAAATCCGTATCCATAAATGCGTGCAGTATCCAGTGCCTCGGAATGACCTGTCTGATCAGGGGTAGATGCTTTCGGTATTTTAATTTACTCTGGTTAGTAATAAAGCTGCAAAACCCCCTGTGTGTTTATGCTGCTGTTCCTAACTGCTAACTTCTTAAAACCAAACCCATAAACAAACCATCCTGATGCTTATCTTGTGATGCAGCGTCATAAAGCAAAGATTGGGCACTTGTTATGCTATGTTTATATGTATTTGCATTTAGATCACTTAAGAGTTTGGGAGGATATAAAAGACGAGTGGAAGGTTTCTTCATCTCTTTTCATTCATTTACATCAGAAAATCTGCATATAAATGGTAAATCAGATCTGAACATGTGTTTTCTGGAGAGATATTATTAAAGTATACTTCTTAATGCTAATTGCTACCATTGACATCAATTTGTGATTGCCTGTTTCTGAATTAGACCAAGTAAATGATCTACAGCTCCAGTTTCTCTACAGTGTCACATGCAGATGCATACAAAACATTACTTTCTTTGAGAAAATTCATTTCTCCACACAGCTACTGGTACAATTGTCATTGTTAAAGAAAACCTCTTTAGCAAGACACGAGAAGAAAAGTGTGTCGGTAAAGGACTGCTTCCTTCATTGGCTGGGGCCAGGTTCCTAGAAATACGAAATATTAGATCACCAGGCACAGATCACCGTATCTTATGAGTAGATGTTTTGGGTTTTTTACTTCAGATTACACAATGCCAACTTGCTTAGCAGCAAGGTATAGAAAAGCAGGGCCACGAAGCTATTGTTTTTCTAATGGTTAGTGCTTACCAGCAGTTTCTCATTGCCCCTGACTCTTTCAGATATATCTCATAATTAACAACCTACCATGAGAAAAAAAACTTTCAGTCAGTTTGGATGTGCACTTATCACCGCTTCACAGGCAACACAAATATATATAAGTTAAAATAATTGAAATAGTATTTATGCCTTTACGTTAGCACAAAAGAGGCAGCAAACGTTTGCCTATTCATCTGCTTTTCCCTTCCCCTAAACAAAGGCTGAGATAAAGTGCGTGGCTCTGCTTAATTTAGTATGCAAAAACTTTTCTTTTCCTTTCTTAAAACAACATTAATATATTTTATTGCCTCAAATAAATTCGTAAGACTTCTGAAGAACAAAGTGAGCAAGACGCAATCTCCAGTTCACCTGCAGAAGGACTTCAGAGGGAAGGTCTCCACAACATGGGTGGCCAAGCCCCCACCCCACGCAGCTGGAGCCAGCAGCCGTTTGCCCTTCAACACTTTTTTCTGGTGCCCTTACTTTTAGGAAGCAAGAGGTCTCTTCATTGTCATATTTCAGTTTTAAACGTAGACTTCGCGCAGCAGGTGCGTCTCCTCTGAGCCTACCCCACCTTCCCAGGTGCCCTTGCATAGCAGGTCCGAGGCTCTGCACGTGGAACCGAACAATGACGAGGATGATGGTTCATCTAGCTTGGAGGTGTCACCAAGGTTAAGTCGGTCTACGCCATGTGTCAAAACTGCTTCCATAAAGAAGAAAAAATGGGTCATTGTCATAGGAGACTCTCTCCTGAGGGGAACCGAAGGCCCAATATGCAGACCAGACCCACTTCTTAGGGAATTCTGCTGCCTCCCTGGGGATCAGGTTAAAGACGTGAAGAGAAAGCTTCCTACCCTGGTACGGCCCTCATTATTAGCCACTATTGTTTTTTCAGGTGGGAAGTGATGAAGTTGCAACTAGAAGTCCAAGGGCAATCAAGAGAGACTTCAGGGCCTTGGGACGACTGGTAAAGGGATCAGGAGCACAACCAGAATGTTCTCCTCTATCCTTCCAGTTGCAGGGAATGGTGAGGGAAGAAACAGGAAGAGCCAGCAGATCAATACCTGGCTCCAAGCCTGGTGTCACCGGCAGAATGTTGGGGTTTTTTGATCATGGCTCGGTTTACACAACACCAGGCCTGCTGGCAACAGACGGGGTACAGCTGTCTCAAAGAGGGAAAGGACCTTTGCACAGAATTAGCAGGGCTCATTGAAAGAGCTTCAAACTAGATTTGAAGGGAGGGGAAGGGATAAAACCAGGCTCACTAGAGATAAGCCTGGGGGCAGCCACCAATGTTTGAGGGATGGTGTGCTAGCGAGGTCCTTTGGTCTACCATCTCAGTGGAGGTAGGGGATGGAGAGCCATGCGACAGGAAAGACACAAGGGTTATTGATGTGTTAGACACCACGGAAGTGCCTGAGAATGGTCACGTAGAAATTAGGGCTTCTCCCCACAAAAAAGTTGGCAGGATCAACAGCCCAGCTGAAGTGCATCTACACCAATGCATGCAGCATGGGCAACAAACAGGAGGAGCTGGAAGCCATTGTGCAGCAGGAAAACTATTATATAGTTGCTATCACAGAAACATGGTGGGATGACTTGCACAACTGGAGTGCTGCAATGGATGGCTATATGCTCTTCAGAAGGGGTAGGCAAGGAAGGAGAGGCGGTGGGGCAGCCCTGTATGTTGGGGAGTGTTTTGACTGTCTAGAGCTTGACAATGGTGATGATAGGGTTGAGTGTTCACGAGTAAGAATCAGGGGGAAGGCCAACAAGGCAGATATCATGGTGGGAGTCTGTTATAGACTGCTCAACCAGCATGAAGAGGCAGATGACATATTCTGTAAGCCGTTGGGAGAAGTCTGACAATCGCTAGACCTTGTTCTCATGGGGGGCTTCAACTTACCAGACGTCTGCTGGAAATACAATACAGCAGAGAGGAAACAGTCTGGGAGGTTCCTGGAGTGTGTGGAAGAGACCTTCCTGACACAGCTGGTGAGGGAGCCAACTAGGGAAGGCGCCTGCTGGACCTGTTGTTTGTGAAAAGAGAAGGAATTGTGGGTGATGTGACGGTTGGAGGCTGTCTCGGGCACAGCGATCATGAAATGATAGATTCTTAGAGAAGTAAGGAGGTGGATCAGCAGAACTGCTACCTTGGACTTCCAGAGGGCAGACTTTGGCCTGTTTAGGAGACTGGTTGACAGAGTCCCTTGGGAGGCAGTCCTGAGGGGCAAAGGAGGCCAGGAAGGCTGGACATTCTTCAAGAAGGAAATCTTAAAGGTGCAGGAGCAGGCCGTCCCCATGTGCTGAAAGATGAGCCAGCGGGGAAGAAGACCGGCCTGGCTGAACAGAGGCCTTTGGCTGGAACTCAGGAAAAAAAGAGAGTTTATGACCTTTGGAAGAAGGGGCAGGCAACTCAGGAGGACTACAAAGGTGTCGTGAGGTTATGCAGGGAGAAAATTAGAAGGTCCAAAGCCCAGCTAGAACTTAATCTGGCTGCTGCTCTAAAAGACAATAAAAATTGTTTCTGTAAACACATGAGCAACAAAAGTAGGGCTAAGGAGAATCTCCATCCTTTATTGGATGCAGGGGAAACATAGTGATAAAGGATGAGGAAAAGGCTGAGGTACTTAATGCCATCTTTGCCTCAGTCTTTAATAGTAAGACCAGTTGTTCTCTGGA
The DNA here is from genome assembly GCF_035582795.1 of Mycteria americana. Classification (NCBI taxonomy): domain Eukaryota; kingdom Metazoa; phylum Chordata; class Aves; order Ciconiiformes; family Ciconiidae; genus Mycteria; species Mycteria americana. The sequence continues at coordinate 1,268,432 of NC_134370.1, read as the reverse complement.
TACGCAGCCCCTGAGCTGGAAGACAGGGACGCGAAGCAGAATGAAGCCCCCATAATCCAAGGGGAAATGCTTAGTGACCTGCTACACCACTTAGACACACACAGGTCTATGGGGCCGGATGGGATCCACCCAAGGGTACTGAGGGAGCTGGTAGAAGTGCTCACCAAGCCACTTCCCATCCTTTACCAGCAGTCCTGGCTAACTGGGGAGGTCCCAGTTGACTGGAGGTTAGCAAATGTGACACCCGTCTACAAGAAGGGCTGGAAGGAGGACCCGGGGAACTACAGGCCTGTCAGTCTGACCTCGGTGCTGGGGAAGGTTATGGATCAGATCATCTTGAGTGCCATCAAGCGGCGTGTGCAGCACAACCAGGTGATCAGGCCCAGTCAGCATGGGTTTATGAAAGGCAGGTCCTGCTTGACCAACCTGATCTCCTTCTATGACAAGGTGACCCACTTAGTGGATGAGGGAAAGGCTGTGGATGTTGTCTATCTGGACTTTAGTAAAGCCTTTGACATTGTTTCCTGCAGCATTCTCCTGGAGAAACTGGCTGCTCATGGCTTGGACGGGTGTACTCTTCCCTGGGTAAAGAACTGGCTGGATGGCCGGGCCCAAAGAGCGGTGGTGAATGGAGTTTACTCCAGTTGGTGGCCAGTCACAAGCGGTGTTCCCCAGGGCTCTGTGATGGGGCCAGTCCTGTTTAATATCTTTATCAATGATCTGGACGAAGGGATCAAGTGCACCCTCAGTCAGTTTGCAGAAGACACCAAGTTGTGCGGGAGTGTTGATCTGCTGGAGGGCAGGAAGGCTCTGCAGAGGGACCTGGACAGGCTGGATCGATGGGCTGGGGCCAATTGTATGGGGTTCAACAAGGCTCAGTGTCAGGTCCTGCACTTGGGTCACAGCAACCCCATGCAACGCTACAGGCTTGGGGAAGAGTGGCTGGAAAGCTGCCCGGTGGAAAAGGACCTGGGGGTGTTGGTCGACAGCCAGCTGAATATGAGCCAGCAGTGTGCCCAGGTGGCCAAGAAAGCCAATGGCATCCTGGCTTGTATCAGGAGTAGTGTGGCCAGCAGGAGTAGGGAAGTGATCGTGCCCCTGTACTGGGCACTGGTGAGGCCGCACCTCGAATGCTGTGTTCAGTGTTGGGCCCCTCACTCCCAGAGAGACATGGAGGGGCTGGAGCGTGTCCAGAGAAGGGCAACGGAGCTGGGGAAGGGTCTGGAGCACAAGGCTGATGGGGAGCGGCTGAGGGACCTGGGGTTGTTCAGCCTGGAGAAAAGGAGGCTGAGGGGAGACCTCATCGCTCTCTACAACTGCCTGAAAGGAGGGGGTAGAGAGGTGGGGTCGGTCTCTTCTCCCAGGTAACAAGTGATAGGACAAGAGGAAATGGCCTCAAGTTGCGCCAGGGGAGGTTTAGACTGGGTATTAGGAAATTTTTCTTCACTGAAAGGGTTGTCCAGCACTGGCACAGGCTGCCCAGGGAAGTGCTGGAGTCCCCATCCCTGGAGGTATTTAAAAGCCGTGTAGATGAGGTGCTCAGGGACATGGTGTAGTGGTGGGCTTGGCAGTGTTAGGTTTATGGTTGGACTCGATGATCTTAAAGGTCCTTTCCAACCTAAATGATTCTATGATTCCTTAACCAAGCTGTTCATCAATACACCACGGCTTATGCTTCACTGGTACACAGTATTTTGATGTCCTTTATTAGCTTCTCACCAGCCATTAGTCCTGTCCCTTGTCCAAAACAATATACTTGGTGACTAGCAAAATTTAGAAGAGATTAAAAAAGCTCGGACAGGACTAAATCGTATAGCATAACAACAACCAAAGACCGGTGGCTGTGAACAAAAAATATCCCAGGAACAACAAGAAAAAGGAAGCTACTTTATTTATCAGTTAGAATTTATTTCCCTGAAAGAAAAATAGTGTCATAATCATTAGTGAGAATGGTGCTAGAATGTAAAATATATTTGCATAGAGCCTACATTTCCCTTAGCGCAGGTTTTACTTCTCGCATTCACTTCAGAGAACTTTAAAAGAACCTTTGCAGATGGATGAACTATTTATTAGCAATACAGTCATCGTGCAATTCCGCAATAACTTGGCTTTAGGATGCAAAAACCCCACCATCACAAAATTCCACCAAGTACATGTATGAAAAGAGCTTTCAAAAAATATTTTCCAAGTGGTGTTTGAAATGAAGACATAACAAAGATGAAATTATATTCTAAATTTTAATATCAGAACTTATCGCCTCTGTTATCTGCCTTCCTGATGCACGAAGAGGTCACTCAGGGCACAAACTGCTCCTCGCGGTGTCAGGATTCAGTGCCACCTGCCTGCACCCCCAGGGCCAGGAAGGATGAAGTGCCCAGCTCCGTCTCGTCTTCCCAAACCATATTTACCTGGAAGAAGCCTGCTGGCATGCAGTTGTGTTCTGCGGAGGGGTTACGCCAGGTAGGACGGGGGCTGGTGAACGGTGATTGGAGTTAAGGGTTATGTCTGTGAAGGAGGCAAAGAGAGCAAACTCGGTGCTCGTCCTGTTGCTGATATATGGCACGACACCTTTGTCACTGTACAGAAAAATTAAGGAAGGCACTGACCAAAGAAAGAGAAATTTCAGTGATGCTAGAAGGAAATATTCCAAATATTTCTTAGGCCTTTAATAATAACAATTATTCTAATAAAAATACCTGATTGGTCCCTATGGATACTGGAACAAAAAAACCCAAACCACCACAGAATATTTTTATCCATACATGTAGTGTTTTTCTACCCGTTTCTGTGTATGAATTTTATTCATTACATAATTCTGAGTTTGATAACCCAATTTCCAAAAAACTTTGGAAAAGTAGGAGCCCTTCCTCTTCTGCTCCTCTCCTGCAGCTGGCTTCATGGCTTTTCCTAAAAATAACCTTTCAAAATGGGAATAAACTGCGTGGCTTCTTCCACCAAGCACAAGGGATGCCTGTGTAAGGATCCAGCAGGGAAATCTTTTTCATCGCACTTTGCTCTTCTTAAAGCCCAGGTGATTACACAGTTAAAATTTGTGACATCAAAAAAATGCATGTTACAAAAGGAAAGCTCTTAAAAAATGAAGCGATGCCAGAACTGAGGGTGCTTTGAGCATGAACGTTATGACATGGTCTTGCACTTCACCGCCAGCCACTTGCCCTCTCTTCCTGCCCCTCCGGCAGTCCCTCGTGCAGGGAACGCACACAAATCCACCTTTTTATTGACCCGATGTTTCACATTTTCAGATACCCAATTTGAGACACTGAGATCCAACTTGCAGAAGTGCTGGGTTGCAACTGGCGCCAATAGTTGCTTCCTATTGAGTGGAAATAGCATACATAGAGTTCAGTGCATCAGGGACAAGCACAAAGCGTTGCACCTACAGAGAGATAACGAATTCCATCAACAGAATTGATGCCGTTACAGAGGAATTACTCTTTAAAATGTTATTCTCCAGGAAAGGCTCTAGAGACCGCAGTGGATGACAAAGTGAAGACAAAACCCCAAACATCCACTGGAAAGCATTTGTGGGGATCAAAGCAAGCCGGGAGCGCGGCCCGTTGGGCGCAGTGCATTGCAGGAGGGTGTGTGGCACCCTGAGAGCACCCAAAGGAAGCACCAAAACCAGCCGGAACTGGGGAAAGCATTGCCTACGAGGAAAGATGAAGAAGCTGGCTGTATATCTGGAGAAAAAAAATTAAGAGAGGTACGGTAACAGTCTTCAAATATGCAAAGGGCTGATGCAAAGAAAATGAAAATAAGCTGGTTTTCCTGCTCCCCAGGGAAGGAGCAAAATGTAATGGGTTTAAATTGAAGCAAGGGATGTGGAATTCAGATGTTACAAAAATCTTTCAAAGTATAAGGGGTAGTTAAGCACTTGAATAGATCAACTAGGAATGTTATAAAATCTCCATCATTAAGGGTTAGGAATTTATCCCACCTGGATATCCTAGAATTTATCCTACTCAGGACAAGGGGATTTACTGCATGACTTGATATCCCTTCCAGTACTATATTTTACAATTTCTATGAGTAAATATGAAAGTAATTAATAGTGCCAGGTTGTCTGAAAAAACAGCTGCAAGGCATGTCAGATTTGGCAAGATTAATAGATACTTTTGACCTTAATCTTTCTGTACCTTAGTTTTCTATTTACAAAATGCACATAATGCCCACTCCTCTCACAGGAGCGTCGGGAAGAAAATTAATTAACTTTCTGAAGCATTCTCGCATGAGCAGGAACAGCATTACAGGAGATCCTGTGAAGAAATTCATAATTCTGGCTATACGGGAGGGTGCAAGTAGAGTGCATAAGGGGAGTGCGGGGTCAGGCAGCGAGCAACACGGACAGTGTATCCGTCACCAGGTAATTAAAGGGTAAATCACCACAAACACAGAAAGATGTTAAGTCAAGAATGCATTTCCCAAACCTCAGGGACTTGATTTTCCAGCCTTAGCAATGTCTCTTTGTAATATTACATACGCATGATGAGAAATGTACCCACTGTGTGTCCAGCAGTGTTCATTTCATTTGACTCCAGATGCTCACAGAGACATCAAAACCTTCCCCGGGGTCCCTGTCCGCAGGGATAACCAAGCGCAAGGACTGAAATCATGCAGCACCTCACGACGTACAGAAGGCAGAGGGTTTCTGGTCAGTTTGGGCTTCATACGGACAAATAAAAAAATGTTTCAGGGCACAGCGCTGCTATATACAGAGTGAAGTGCTATGACCAAAACCATAACAGGGGAGGTGCGTTCCGCTATTCAGGGTCTGGAACTGAGCTGTGAGCACCATAGCAGATTTTGAGGGATATTGCCTTAAGTAACTGCATAAGATAAATTACCTTTATTGTCTATATGTACACTGTACATGTATGTGCAAATGTACCTATGTACATATTGTACATATTCTTTCTTACAGTTACCTGCCAAAATGATTTCCTGTTATTTTAATAAAGACATTTTCGTTTACAGCCCAGAGCAAAGACAAAGGCAGTTGTTTCTAGAGATTTCATGTTTTCACTTTCCTCTGCTGAGCGTTGCACCGTTCCCTGGAGCGCAGGAAGCTCCCGGTACAGCTCAGCAACTAAAAATCAGCAAAAGTGACCAGGAACAGAAGTCACAAGCTTCCACCTCCAAGTGCAGTTTTATTCAGTTATTTTATTTTAGCAATGGTCAAAGTTTTACATGTTAATGTCTTCCTTCATAGGTAGTTAAGTTCAAGCAATTATTGCAGATCTAGCAATTATTTAAATATATATACTATAGAAATTAGGAAAATCACCTAAACTTTTATTAATAAGTTTCCTCGTGTGCTCTATATTCAAGTTTTTCCACTGACATCAAACTTCTCATATTGATTCTTTGGAAAAATTTTCCTTCCTGTATGCAAAACAAAAAAGATACCAATGAAAAGTGCAAATTCAGCTTGCCCTGGCTGTGCTGTTTAATACTAATTTCTCTTCCACAAAGGCTTAATTTGCCCACAAGCATGAGAGCTTCTGTCAATGCAAGCACTGCAAGAGAAAGTCTCCCTCTATACAACCCCGAGGTGTAACGCCAAGCAGGCGTCTTAGACTCAATTTACTCTAAATCAAATCATTCATTTCTTACCACAAATGGAATTGTAATGGAGTTATTTATATTTAGCCAACGTTAAAAATAGATATTGCAAAATGCCAACTCAGCTCCCAGAAGAGCTCAGATCCATTACGATTGCTGTTAGCGAGAGGTGAACTATTTCTACCGTGCCCCTGCTGAGAAAGGCAGAGCAAAATATTCATGTTGGGGAGAGGAAAAGGAACTTAGGGAAAGCAAAGACGCCCTGTTCACCTGGCACAGCGACCGAGGCACAGGTACGGGGAACTGGCTGCAGGGCTCATCCGCGGCGGGGAGGCTCTGGTGAAGCGATGGAGGTGGCCGAGCAACCTGCACGGAGCCAGGGAGCTGCACAGCGGCCAAGGGACCTCTGCCAAACTGCAAAGGGTAAATCTTGTGCCTCCCAGGTCAACGGAGGCGATCGCTGTTGTATTTTGCTCATGTACCTTCTCGCCTGGGCTCACCAGCAACCGAGATCTATGCTGGAAATCCTCTTAGATCAAAGCTCTCTGGGCTCTCTGGGCTGACCACGTATGAATTCCCTCTGGAAGGTATAGCCTGCTGCTCAGGTATGCTCCTCCCTGTTAAGAACAGTGTTTCCAGTGATTCCTAAACCCCTGTCTTTTTCTTTGACTTCAATAAATCCTAAAAATTCAAATTACATTTCATACTTCGCATCCCAATGGCAAACACACATCGCTATTGCCAAGCAGAGATGAATGTGGTCGTTCTGGGTAACAGCATGTTGGCTTCGCGTGCCATTACAGGACACTGTTTGTAAAACCATCAATGCTAATAATAATAATTTCATCTTAAATTACATTTTTCATCCAAAGACCGCAAGCTGGTGTTTATAAACTAGGCCTCAAAACACAACAGCATAGCTCAGCACAGCCATGGATGCCTGGGTTTACTGATTTACTTTCCTTCTTCTAAAATTTGCTTGCTTTCTTCTAAAATGTCACGGGTTAAGAACACAGAACAAACACGAGCTATTTTGAGAGAGACTTGTGATCCACACTACAGCTAGGAAAATTCCTGCTCCGGGCTATTGTGCATCCACATCTCTACCTCCTGAGCAAAATGGGAAAGCAAGCATCCCCCCGCAGCCTTTCCAGCCTGCCGAGAAAAACCTCCTTCATCTCCTACGCACGGCAGTGATCCCCCCGCTCTTGTGCAGGCACATGCCATGGGCAGGAGGGAAGGCAACCTGCCCCGGGGACCAAAGTTATACTTCTTATTATCTTTGCTCGTGAAAAAATATCAGTTAATAAATGCAAATTACTAAAACAGCCAGGAACCTTTTGGAAGGAATGAGTAATGAAGACCTCCACACCAGCCTCCACCTTCATTTGGGCCAAGCAAATTACAGCTGCTCATATTGCAGCTTTCCGTTTTCCGACCCCACAGGCAATGCCTTCTTGCTTCAGGAGAGAAAGTCAGAATATGTTACCATTTTCAGACCGTTTTGCAGTACTGGGGGCGGAGGACCGTGCACTGGAGGGGCTTTCAGCCGCGGGTGGCTCTGCCCCACGCCGCCCACGGGGTGCTCTTGCAGCCCCCGCGCTGGGGCTGGGCTGCTTAGGGGCTTTCCCTGCAAAAAAGTAACTCTTCAGGTGTACTCCGAGGGAAACTGTATCAGTACTGGTATAAAATTTTCTGATATTTCCCAAAAGAAATATCTTACAAAGAGATTTTCCAATATTACTGATGGTGGGAGAGATTTTGAGGCTGAGGAATTAGCACAGGTACAGTGCACCAGAAGGATAAATGGATAAGAAATGATTTAGGGCCGTTCTGGATCTATCGATGTTTACTGAGTCTGTGTGTACAGAGGATCACTGGGGACAGCTCTAAGCCAGTACCAACAGTGAGATCCACACCTCCCTCCTTCATCAAATATCACCTTACAAGATTAAACACTTAGCGAGTTCAACTGAACACAAATTTTAGCATGCAGGAGACAACTTAAAAAAAAAAAAAAGAGTCCCTGAACATTTAGATTTTCTTGCCTCATCTTCAGATAGTAAACAACATGAAATAGGAATACCCTGCATGAACTTTAACTGATACACCCTTACTACGATACAGAAATATCATACCTTGCTGTATGATACAGAAATAATTCTTCCTGCTCTCCTCAGCCACGCATTTCAAGTATGTCATTTCAGTCGCAGTAAGACAATTACTGTTCCTAGAATGCAGCTTAATTTTTAGGAGGTATTTCAAGAATTTATCTCAATTTTATTTTCTTTTAATGTTTTACTGGCAGTAGAGAGGTTTGCTAACCAGGCATTCAAATGTGCTGCCCTGTTCGAGACAGCAGCCCAGCAGATGCTGCAGCTCTCTCTCGTCCTTCTCCCTGTAATTCTCTTTGGAGAGCAAATATCTTTCGCTGGACATTTTTTAGGTGCCCAGCACAGGGGCACTGGCCTGGGCAAGTTTGGACTCACAGGTTTTACTAAAGGCAGTTTGAAACGTGTTGCTCCTGCTCTGCAGTTAAGTAATAGCAGACAAGAAGAGCTGAGTGTGAGGTGCAGGTCTGAAATTCTTCCTTAGTTAAGAGAATATGCATTTTTGCTTCAGCTCCCTGCGTAGTTTTTTTTATGTGCAGAACATAACAACTGCTTTAAATCTCAATAAATAACTTACAATGAAATAAATAAAAAAAATTAATAAGTAAACGAGAGGTTCCTGTAAGTCTTGAATGTGTGATTTTGCACAGCTGTTACCAAATACTGGAGGGGTGCGAGAACACAAAGCCGGAACGTGGACACTACGTATGGAAGCAGGGTGAAGTTTTAGCGGTTGAGCTGATCAGCCCGTGGAGCCCAGCCCGACAACTGGGGAAACGGAAAAGCGACTCCCTGTTGGAGGCAGCTCCTTGGCTGGGCCACACAGCTCTGTTTGTTAGAAACCCTTTGCCATCCACACAGAGGCTACAAACTTCATTTTACAGGCTGGCGTTGTTTATGGGGAAGGAAAAGTGGTTGTTGCATCAAAATTGAGACTGCGAAAGCACAGAGATGTGTTTATTTGAAGGAGAAAAAAATGTGGCTTGCTTAGCCTGTGGCTTGTTTGGGTAGAATCAGCATTGAAAGATGGAGTTGGGTTTTAGATTGGGTTTATTTCTTTCAAGTTCTTTAACTTTCCTGAGGAAGGACTTTCCTAAGGAAGACTGATTTGTTGATTTACTTTTATTGATTCCATTTCCTGTTATGCTACACAAAGAAAATCCAAATTTGCTACACAAAGAAAAGAAAACCCGTGTGGCTACCGTTAAAACTGAAGGGAAATGGTGTTTTCTACCCCTGGGCAGCTGCCAAGTCCCTGAACCTGGCACTTGTCTGGGCCGAGCTGTCCCACGACGGGGACACTCCTCGGCAAAGGTCACGGCGTGCGCCCAGCAGCACCCGGGGAGCAGCCGAGCATCAGCGTTTCTTGAACGAATCGCAGGAAGAACACGACCTTTCCGGCACCGGAGAGGATTGCCCACCGCCCCTGCCCCTGGGATCTGTGTGCCCGGCCGGGTAGGGCGCTCGGCGGGAGGTGGGACCTGCAGTTCAGCCTCTGCCTAATTCCCAGCAGGGGCGTGGGGCTGAAAATCCCATTCCCGTATGGAAAACCTCACTTTTATCTGTAGCCATACCAACATGGATGCCATCTTCCTTCTACTTTGCGTGCAAATACTCTGATACGCACCAGCAGCCAGCGAGACCTGCTGCCTGTGGTCAGGGCAGGCCCTGGGCACGCACCAGCTCTGGGCTTCCCTGTAGCCAACTCGTTGCCTAATGACCCGGCTTCTCTTTTGTGGGGAAAAAAGCAAGAAGAAAAAAAAAATGTTAAAATGCAATATTTAAAGCTAGTTTGAACATTAATATTAAGCTTTATTACTTTTTCATGCCGCTTAAAACAGTAGCCAAGAAATCCGTCTTGACACTTGGCTGCAGTGCCCCACAGCGCGTTCCATCTGTCCCGGCCATCCAGCCTTCCCTGCGCACAGTCTGAGATCCCTTCACTGCTTATGTCCTAGATTGTAAAGGAAGGTGGACAACATAGATGATCGAATCTGGCCAGCCACGTAAAACAGACTCTCCCAGTGATTCCATAACTCTGTGGCAGAAAGAGAAGAAATTAAACGATATAATAGAGTTTGTACCGTACAACTATCCCCCCTCCCATGGAAACCCCAGCGCACGGTCCTTTTCATACTTCTTATAGAAGTGAAATTTCTTTTACTTGCTTAATATTTGATATAGACTTGTTGCGTAGAAAGTTTGATAAAAACATTTATTCTGATTCTATGGATTAGGTGAAAATACAAATGATACTATCTGTCATAATATTCAGAAACCTGGGAAGACATTCAGACAGGAGGAAAACTGTTCCACAGCAAGAAAAAACCTTAGTAAATAAAGCCAGTTAAAATTTAGGATCCAATATCTTCTACTACTCTCCTTCCTCTCAGTTGGCTGCCTTTTCTTTCTACTTCTAGGACTCTAACAAAGTCTGAAAATTATACGCTAGAAATTGAGTTTGCATGATTCACTTCAGACTATCACCTCCAAAAGGCAAATCACATCTGACACTCTCGCCCTGCGGAATATCACAGCTTTCCGGTACAGCCGCTTCTCTCCAAACAGCTGCTCTCCCATCCCACCGGCATTTTCGGAAGCAGCAGCCACAGCCGCTCGCGTGGGCTGTTTCCGCCCCGCAGCCCGTCCGTCCCCCCGCCGGCACCGGCAGCGCCGGGGACGGGACCCTCTGCCCTCCTGGCATCTCTCGGCCCCCTGGGGAGCAAACGACCGGCCGCGCTCCCCAAACTTCATCAGGAAACGGCAGCTCGCTGCCTGCATTACAAAGAAACTGTAGAGCACGGTCAAGTGTTCTCCAAAGGATGTCCTCAACCGTGGTTGGTTTCGGTATGAGTACTGCAGAGCGTCATGTAGTAAATTGCGTTAAGTTATTGGGAGGCAAGAGAAACCATGGCGGTACTCTGCAATTTTTAGAGCATAATATATAACTTCGAAATACACAGGCCTTCCGAAAATACAGCTTAAAGTTCAAATTCGAGGCGAGGGCACACTTGCAGCACTCTCATTACCCAGACAGACAGGCAGCCTCTCCGGCACAAGCCACAGCGCAAGAGCCGGGGGTACAGGGAAAGTTCAAGCTGTTCCAGTCATCTAAGGACAGGCTTCTGGGTTTTTCTAAAGTGAGTTCCAGAACTGAACGTTGACAATTCACTGCAGATCACTACCTTGGTATTTACCGCCATACTATAAGGGGTGAATTCATAAACCCATCAGAAAACCTTTGGGAAAACTAAGCAGGATATTAAATACCAACTTCCCTGGGGTTCCCGTGTATGTCCTCATAGAAAACATCGATCTCAAACCGAGCTCTTACTGCATTGGAGAAGACAGTCAAGCATCTTCCAAGGGCACTTTGCCACTGATTTATACCCTTGCAAAACCTTATGCCAAAACACCGGTACCTGACAGCGCACGTTGGCTTCTGGAGTGACTCCAAAGGAGCATAAATCGGGCAGCGAGACTCAAAAGCATGGACAAAACTTTCAGAAACTGCTTATATTGAACTATACAATTATAAAAAAGTCAGGTAACCAAACTCCTCTCCCACACGAGAAAGGCAGCAAACCGAGAACACAACGGCCCAAGCCAGCAAAACTCAGCCCGTTCGTGGCTCCCGAGGAAACTGCCTGTTCAGGCAGGGAACGGCAAGAGCAGCGGGTGGGAGCTGGGCTGGGAGCTGCAGCGTCCCTGCCCGCGGGCGCTGCCGACGGCACGGGTGCCGTGCAGAAGGTCCTGGCAACGACCAATAGATCAGCCTGCGCCCACAGAATAAAACTCATGTTTGGGAGAGGGAGTTCTGCAGGAGAGAAGAGCGGGCTGAAGGAAGGAGAAGCAAACTCTCTGACAATACTCGGGAATAGGAAGATATTTATCTTTTGTCTGTGCTCCTACAGTTCAAAGGAAATGTTTCCCAAATTAATTTCAGGAGTAGGATTTCAGTTTATAAGCTTCTGTAGAAACACTGACATATTTTGTAATGCAAAGGTTACAGGAATGCAGTCAGACAGCTCTGAAAAGGAGATTATGTAAACCAATACTATTTGGATAAACAATTACAGAGCGGCGCAGGGAGCAAATTTAGACAAATCCATCAAATTCAGGGGAACTATGTCATACCCACATGCTATGTTTCGCAAGGGAGGCACTGCTGGTGAGCCTGCTCTTCCCTTGGCCCTTGCTTAACCAGTTCTGGCTTCTCCTGCATGCTCTGGCAATGAGAGGAAAAGAGGAGGAATCGGTGCGGGCGGCTGGGGGCTGCGGGCGGCTGTGGGCAGGACGGGGAGCGCGGCCAGGCACCCCTGCCCGCCTGCCTCCTCCGGCTCCCAGTGCCGCCGTCCCGAGCAAGCTCCTCCGCACAAACTGCTCCTCTTCCCACTGCCTCAACACCTCCGTGTCCTACCCAAATAGCATTCCCTGCTCTTAACGTCAGAAGAGAACAGCTTTCGTGGAAGCGAATTGCTGGAATTGGTGATTCTTTGCACATTTGTGGGGATACTGTGGAGGCCCAGATGATCCCTTAGACAAATGCTGGACTGCCCATAGAGGTTTAACAGTTTTAAGAGTGATAGGTGCAGCGAGAAGCTAGCATTATGTTTTATTAAAGCCTCTTGAAAAGTTTATGGGCTTGCTTCTGAATGAGGCTTTTTTCCCCTCTAACTACATCTCATTACTTCTCTTGAACACAGTCTGTCACTTATATAATCTTTGCAGATAGAACGGATGTTTTATAGGTCATCTTATTTGTTGCATCATAAATACAATAAAATAGTGCAAATGACTTAATGCACTCACACAGCTGAACAATAAGGAATCCCAAAAGCATCTCTAATTAAATAGGAATTTCTTAAGATATTTAAGTGGTGCAGTCTTGTTTATTGTTTCTTATAGAAGCGCTTGTCAGAGAGCAAGTAATGCCCTAAAATAAAGTGGCTCCATATTGCAATGGAGGATTTTTAAGCTGAGACTTCTAATGGAAGATTTTCAGCATGGTTTTGGATAGGAACAAAAGCATTTGGCACTGAAGTGTGCAGATCAAATACCCTGAAGTTCCTGCCTGCACCCTCAGCAGTGCAGCAGAAGCTTTGCTGGACAAAGCTGGGCTTGAAACCCCGACCAGGAGGTGCTGTCCTCCGGCCCTAAGCAGCATTTGCAGGCTCCAGCCCTCCTCGCCTCGCTGCAGGGCAGGACAGGTCCAAGCCCTTGCTTGGGCTGTGCGTACACACTGATTTCTGGGCAACCTCACGCAGCCTGTAAGCCCAAGCTGTTCAAATAACTGAGAGCTGATACAAGCAGCGCAGAGCGAAAGCTGTTTGCTGCATTGTGCGGCGCAGTAAACAGGAGTATTTTTAGGCCTCCAGCTGGATCCCGTGCTATCTTTGAGAGTCCAAGATTTCTGTAATCTCCGATTTTCAAAGTTATTGATGTTTTCCCTAATCCTCTTATCGCTGGCTGGGAAGCCGTCTCCGCTTTTGCAGCTACCGTAGCATTTGCCCCTTTTGCAGCGTTGTGCATCCCTGGTTGCGTAATACTGCACGATATTTCCCCAGCCCTCTGGAGAACGTCAGTATTTACATATGAATCCGATTTCACCTGGATGTGCATGTATCCTTCAGCCCGCATCTTATACAGGAGAACTCTTGGGGTAAACAAAGATAGAAAGCCATTAAAATGCAATAACCAACTTTCAAGAACCGTTTGACTAATTCCATGATTCAGGAACTCTTAGGCAGCCACCACAGCAAACCGGGGGAATAAATAGCATGAATGCTAAGCAGTCAGAGCAGCTTAGCTTCCCTTCAGAGCGACGGCTTCGTTTTGAACTTCTCTTCGTTTGGCTCGTTTGTTCCTTTTATTCTCAAGGTGCTTTACTGCTAGGAAACCGAAAATACGTACACAAATAAGGTTATCTATAATGGACTCCAGTGGGAAGGGGAAGCAGAATGAAGCAGCCCTAAAGCAGAAATAGCTTTGAAACAATAATATTTATGATGGGAATATATCATTTCATTTTACCGGATCGCCACAGGCACAAAAAGTAAGGTTTTGTCTGCATTTGCCTATTCGGAGTTGGAGACAGCTACCCACCGGTCGCAGGACAGGTACTCGCCGCTCTCCTCTGTCGCAGGAGCCCTCTGCGCTGCGCTCGGTGGGGATGCAGCTGCAGCGCACTCCCCTCGCTCTGGCCGGCTCCATCGCAAACCCCAAGGCACCTCTTTTAATGATAAACAAAAACGAAGGCTGGGGGTCGGCTTTCAGATGTTTTGGCTTTCATGCAAATGAAACATCTACTCATTGTACAATTATGTCTTAAGTGCACGGTTTTATGGCTGGCACGCAGCTTACGGTAGCACTGATTGGGTTTTTCTAATCAAAATGTGCAATCATTAAGTGGGATTTGATTTAATGTAAGGACCCTCATCCCACTTTCCCTTCCCAGAAGGCGAGTCGGTGATCCTGGTCTCGCACCCATCAAAAAACAGGAAGAATTTAAATTGGTTTGCTGAGCAGATGCCACCACGTCGTAGTCCTCGGGGACTGGTTATTTCCTGGGATTAATACACTCACCTTAATGCAATGGTGGTTTTGCCTCCGGGGTGAGACTTTCATTGCAGGCTGGAGTGATGTGACAAAAAGGTTAAAAATCCTTAAGTCCCAACTCATGACTACAAACAAGTTTCAATGGGGAGCAGTTTTTCTCCACATAACAGAGATTTCTTTGGAAAACATCCTTTAGTAAAATTATTCTGTTTTATTAACACTTGCCCCTACCACACACAGATTTTAAGCTACCACCATCCTCTATTCCTGCCTGTGCACGGTAGGCTGCGTTGCTACACTCACAACAAAGATTATTTTGAAATTTTGCTGATACTGCTCCAAAAAGTGGAGTGGCCTCAATTGACGTCCCCTCTGGCCATGGCCAGAGCCATCAGCTGGACCCAGCCGGCCCCAGGTGACTCCCCCAGGACCGTGAAATCGCCTCCTCCCCTCTAAATCCCACGCCAGGCAGAAAGTGGATCCCAGGACAGAGCACACAACATTTCACACCCGGAATGGGTGGGAGACATGGGTGGCTGGGGGCTCCCCTGGCCCCCACCCCCCACATTTAGGTCTTTTTTAATAGCATGGCCGTTAGCAAAGATAGAGCAAACATCACTCTACAAAGGCTCAGGTATAGATCCTCTTTTGCCTATGTCATGACTTGTGACATTATACATTGCTCAGCTCTCAGTTAAATTACAAATTGGTTAAATTTTCTTTTTATCTTTGAAAATGTCATATACTGTTTCAGAGGAACGGCTGAATACTGACAACGGAGACCAGCTGGCTAGGAACAGGAGCTTTAGGGGAGGAATTCGATAACACTGCAAAGTATTTCTCATCAAGAGTTTTCCCACAAAGTGGGAAATGCTTCCATCAGAAAATGCTTATTCA
Source organism: Mycteria americana (assembly GCF_035582795.1). Taxonomy (NCBI): domain Eukaryota; kingdom Metazoa; phylum Chordata; class Aves; order Ciconiiformes; family Ciconiidae; genus Mycteria; species Mycteria americana. The sequence goes on along the minus strand of NC_134370.1, from coordinate 1,253,283 downwards.
TCAAAGTAAAACATTTTCATAGAAACACATCAGCTCAGTGAAGCTTTTGCTGGAAAACAGTTCTCAAACCCCGGGCAGGATTTCTGGCCAGACTCTTTGCAGAGTGGAGACCAGCTCTGAGTCCATGCTTTGACCTGTCCGTCAGCAGCCCCACGGGACCGAGATCTTAAAGGTCTTTTCCAACCTAAATGATTCTATGATTTCCCACCATTTTCCAGGTGCTGCTCCCCGTGGTACATCCCACTGTCACCACAGCGTGGGTGTGCAGCTGCTCTTCACCACCCACCTCTCCCCCCATGCAAACCAAAACTACTCCTTCCTCATCTTCCAGGTGGCATAAAAAGGTCGGAGTTTTCATCCCCACCAGAACAAGATATTTCTTGAAACCTTCAATTTTTGGCACAACAGAAAACCACTTCTAATTGTACTCTAAAGGGAAAAGGAAACAGACCAAGCTGGAGAGGTTTTTCTCCCAGATGTACCAGTTACTTGGCCGAGATCACTCACTTTTACAAAGGGCTTCGGTCTCCTGTCACAGCGGTTTTATGCCCTTGCAATTCCATTGACATCAATGAAATACCCCGTGAATGCGTGAACTGAGAGTGAACCTATAATCACTCACAATGGGGCAGCTCAAAATTCCTCAACGCCTGCATTATACTCTTCAAATTCTTTAAATTATTACTTTTCCAGCAAAAACTCAGACTGGTGTAAGGTCAAAAAGTGCACAATCACCTTGCAGCACAGTCACCCGAGTCTGGCTTTAGAGCAATTCCTATGTGCAGCACAGTGCGGTGCCCATACTGGGAATTAAATGTTATTGCGTGAGCAAAAAGCTCTCTGAGCCTGCATTCTCGCGCACATCGTAACCCTCCCCGAGAGGCACCCAGAGAGCCCCACGGCAACGCGTGCCAAAACACACTCCTACAAACCGCTTGGCTTGATTGCCTTCTACAAAGCAAGTGTGCGGATAAAACAAATACTATTCAAGGAGCAGCATCTGTCATCTCTAATTTTGAGGAAAAAAAAGACAATGAAGCCCTAAGCAGAGTTCCCCTGTGCACGCGCAGAGCGGGCGGGCTGGGCAGCACCACTGCGCTCCAGCGTTTCACAGCTCTCTCTTTTGGTGCGTTGTAATGACTATTTGGGGTTTATTTCAGCCCTGATGGAGCCTGGGACAATCTCTTCTCTATAAGCTCTAGCTTTGAGTTAGAGGCACCTGAAAGCGTGTAATCTGAATCTTCAAAACACGATTCGATCGCTTTAAGGGTCAGCATAATCTCCATCACATCCTGCTGACTGTTGCCTCTCCCTGCAATAGCATGTTTTCTTTCTGTCTGTAGAAAAAGTAAAGAATCCTAACGGATCCGACCTGGACCAAGTGTATAATGAGGAAGAAAATGGCCATATGCTCCTCTTCCACGGCAAGTTGTGCAAGTGGAACCGAATCAACAATCAGGTTGGTGAAATCCAGATGCTCCAGGCGCAGCACCGCATGCCTCTTCCCTGAATATACAGGCTGAAAAGAACACCTGACCTTGGTGATCCACAAAGATGGAAACGGAAGAATTCCTGTTCTTCTTGTAGGGAAAACTCCACAGAACTCAGGAAAACACAGAGACATTTGTGCACGTAACCCACCACCTGCTGGCTCTGCCCCACGGGGAGGCAAAGTGCCTTTACCGCATAGGCTCACCTTTGCATAGAGAAAATCCAGGTGAAATTTGATTGTTTTGACCTATTATCTTTGAAGACAAAAACTTGAATATTTGCTGTGGCAGGAAATGGAGCGTCCCATCCCTGCATAAGTGCTGTAGCAACCCCCCGTGCTCTCTGTGGCCGTGGCCAAACCAATTCCCCACAAACTCCCCCTGTTTGGGGGATGCACAGAGATGGTGTACAAGAAATGCATTCACGTACCTCAGGCAGAGGAAATGTTTGAACCCAGATATAACAAACACATTTTGCTTAAGGGTCAACAACTGATTAACAAATGGATTAATAAGAAATAGGCATGGGAAAGCTGCAGGGTTTCTGTTGTTCCTTTTTAAAAACGGTTCTTAAGTTTAGAATTTCCCTTTCATTGATTTGCCTCTTTTCTTAAAATGCTGCAAAAGAGAAAAAAACCACAACAACATTAGTTGTTTTGTTTCTGCAAGAAAACAAAACAGATTTCATGTTGGGCCAGTCTAACCATGACATAATTTCACTGTTTTTATATTTGGAGAGCGGAGCAGGAACAACAATCAAGGTATCGTATCTCTCGGCCCCAGGCGGGGTGTCAGGAACTGCTCTTGCGTCCGTCGGGATGCTTCCAGGGACACCACAGTTCGTTCTTGTCCCTGATGGCTGAACTCTATTTCCAGCTGTGCAGAAAGACCCACTCAGAAAGGGAATTTATGACCTGCCAGATTTTATGTAAATGCTGAAATCAGTACAAATCAAGTACTAATATGAAACAAGGGAGTGCTGGCATACTTTGGTAATTCAAGTTCCACACCTTGCAATAACAATTAATTATTTGAACTTTTTTGTTATCCAAGTACCAGCTGTATTGATTTTCATTAAATTGACTTACATTTTTAACAAAACATTGATCATTAATTACATAAAATGCTGGATGTCTATTGGGGACCTACCCTCTTTTCCTTGAAGTCAATGGGCAATGAATTCATAGAATCATAGAATTGTGTAGGTTGGAAAAGACCTTTAAGATCATCGAGTCCAACCATAAGCCCAGCACTGCCAAGCCCACCACTACACCATGTCCCTAAGCACCACATCTACACGGCTTTTAAATACCTCCAGGGATGGGGACTCCAGCACTTCCCTGGGCAGCCTGTGCCAGTGCTGGACAACCCTTTCCGACAACTAATATCCAGTCTAAACCTCCCCTGGCGCAACTGGAGGCCATTTCCTCTCGTCCTATCACTTGTTACCTGGGAGAAGAGACCGACCCCACCTCTCTACACCCTCCTTTCAGGCAGCTGTAGAGAGCGATGAGGTCTCCCCTCAGCCTCCTTTTCTCCAGGCTCAACAACCCCAGGTCCCTCAGCCGCTCCCCATCAGCCTTGTGCTCCAGACCCTTCCCCAGCTCCGTTGCCCTTCTCTGGACACGCTCCAGCCCCTCCATGTCTCTCTGGGAGTGAGGGGCCCAACACTGAACACAGCATTCGAGGTGCGGCCTCACCAGTGCCCAGTACAGGGGACGATCACTGCCCTACTCCTGCTGGCCACGCTATTTCTGTTCAATATCAGTATCAGCCTGAAGCTTTGGGAAGGAATAATCAAGTTTTAAATATCCCGTAAGCCCAAATCTTAAATCACAGTGTCAGCTTTTCAATATGCGTTACTTTTGACCGGATTAATTTCTTACTTTTTCTTAACTGAAAACAAAGAGCTGCTTTCCAGTCAAACAGTCGATATTATCCAGGGAAGGTACCAGCCGCTGTGACAATTACCGTTTGGGTGCCTTCTTCTCCAGAAAAGCAGGGGTAGTTGGTGCACGTGTGTCTGTGTGTCTACCTGCACGTGTGTGTCTACAACTCCATTTGCAATCCATCTGTAGCAGATGATAAGCCCCTCCTCACCGCACTCTTCCAGTTTTACTGTGCTCTTCAGCTGTCATAACCTGGCTCCTTTATGGTGACACATTCAGCTTCTTATTAAATCTATTCATCTATTCCAACTTTCAATAGCATAATATGCAAAGCAGCTATCAAGTATATAGGAGATGTCTTTTTGTCATAAATCTATAGCATGAGAATAATGTAGTCTCAAAAAGGGAGAGGACATATACTTAAATGTCAGACATGAGACATTTAAAGTTCAGAGTCTAAGTTAGATAACATACTTCACATTTGCATCTGTAGGATAAATAACGAGTTTCATCTTGTTTAAGATGTATGCTCCTGGCCTCACTTGCTGAGTTTTCAGAAAGTATCTCCATTAGTGAACTTCATGATACTCAGCCGGCCTGATCCTGAATTAGGACCGAATTCAAACAAATTTCTGTTCCCCGCGTGAAGGCTGAGGTGCCCATCCTCTGCGTTTTTGCCTCTGCCAGCGTGTTATGCAGAGGTTTGTCAGCAGTAGCCCGGCTCACCCGGCGGACGCCGGCGAGGTCAGTCCTCCGGCAGGCAACGCCAACGGGCAGCAGACTTTATTCCTTACGCTTTCTCTCTGCTCTGAATGCTGTGGAAGGTGTCGAGGTCTTAACGAGGCTTTCAGAAAGAGAAGAGCATGGAAAAATGCGATGCTGTAGAAATTTGTGAAAAGGTAGCCGTTATAACTTCAGATAGGCTTTTTTTACATATAGCCCTGACAATAAAGGTACTAAGCCTCGTCCTTATGTCTGCTGGAAGCTGCAGCTCTGGAGAACCTGGTTTTCATCTGGTTTTACATTCACACAAGATCACAAAAGCTGCAGCCTGGTCTCAGATGGGATACTCTCCTCCAAGGTAAGGTTCAGTCCTCTGAACTTCCAGCCCCGTCCTAAATCTACGCACCGTTGAGGACTGAGAAAACCTGCCAGGTGGGAAGGGGATTTGGCCAGGCTGCTCTTACACACGTCCGTGTGCCATATTTTAACAACAACAGTGAAAAACAACCCCAAATAAACCCTCTCTTCCTACTGTTGCTTTGCTTCTGCTGTCATCCCCGAGTCTATCTCCTGATATTTCCATACTAAGAAGCACAAGCAGGACTTGATCGTTGACCTAAAAACTGTAATCTTTAAAATTACCGTTTCTCACAGACAGATTTGTAGGTTTTTATCTCCCTGAAATCAACAGGTTGATCCTGGATAATGAACCTGTTCCGGATAATGAATGAATGCCAATGAGCCGAAAGCAGGCCATTCGTTCAGGATAAATAAGGGGGAATTAAATGCCCGTTTGTATATTGATGGGCAAGCCAATAAAGGTCACTCGTCAGAGGAGGGCTTGCCTGGGCAGGCAGAGCAGGGGCTGCGGAGCAGGAGCCAAGGCTTTCCCAGAGAGCGGCGCAGCAGGGAGGGCCGAGGGCCCTGGCTGGTGCCTCCGCCCGCAGATGCCCCCCGCGCGCTGCTGTGCGTTAGCTCTGCAAAACACGAGGGAAGGGCGCACCAGAAACCTGCGCAAAAAAGAGAAATACACAGCTGGGCGAAGCACCACAAGTGCTGCTTGTGAAACACAGACAGGGCTGCGGGACAAAGCATTTACTGGAAAGGGGTTTGAGTTATAAGGCAAAGCTTTCTGGGTGTGATTCCCACCGCTGATACGGAAAAGACAGTGCAGGCTTTTTGAAGGCAGTTGAGATGACGTCACAACCTAACACCATGAAAGCTTTACCTTCTACTGACGTCAGCCAAGAAACCCCTGATTTTCTTTGCCATTTATTTTCTTCTCAGTTTCTATATCAGACATGACTTTACAAATTGACAGCTGCAGACTGTTCTTGTGTTGTCCCAGTGCTAGAAAGCAGCAGAGAAAAACAAACGAAATTATAGCCCAAAGTATGCGATTCCTCCATCTTTTTCACTTGTAAATCTATGTATTTTAAGTCAAGTTTTATTTCTGTCCTTTATAGACATTCAATAAGTGTTTGATCTATACAACTAAATGTATTGTGGTATAAAAACATCCATTTAATTAACAAGCGCATTACTTCTGATTTCACTGAGATATTTCATGTGTGTATGCTTGATCTGGCTGAGAGGTACAAAAGGTGAAAAAATAACTTTCATAAAGCATTTTTTAAGTAGATTAATGCTTCTGGATTTCAGAGGTTGCTTTGTCATATCATAATGGGCTCCTAACAGCATTTTGCCTTGGAAAAATAAAAATGAAAATTTGTGTGTCTGTCCAGACAAAAAAAAAAGTGAAAGGTAAGGGTTGTTCCCGGGGACCATCCCGGCCGGCCTGTCCTTCTCTTTCGACGCAGCCAAAGTAGCTGCCGGCAACCTCCTGCGCAGCCCCAGCAGCAGCGAGCAGGCAGGAGCAGGCAGGGGTAGGCAGGGGCAGGCAGGGGCAGGCAGGGGTAGGCAGGGGCAGGCAGGGGTAGGCAGGGGCAGGCAGGGGCAGGCAGGGGTAGGCAGGGGCAGGCAGGGGCAGGCAGGGGTAGGCAGGGGCAGGCAGGAGCAGGCAGGGGTAGGCAGGGGTAGGCAGGGGCAGGCAGGGGCAGGCAGGGGTAGGCAGGAGCAGGCAGGGGCAGGCAGGGGTAGGCAGGAGCAGGCAGGAGCAGGCAGGGGCAGGCAGGGGCAGGCAGGGGTAGGCAGGGGCAGGCAGGGGCAGGCAGGGGTAGGCAGGAGCAGGCAGGAGCAGGCAGGGGCAGGCAGGGGCAGGCAGGGGTAGGCAGGAGCAGGCAGGGGCAGGCAGGGGTAGGCAGGAGCAGGCAGGGGCAGGCAGGGGCAGTCCCAGGGGAGCTGGGACATCAGCGGGGCAGATGCTCCTGCCCGCTTTGCACCGAGGGCCTGCGCATCCCCTGCAGACATCTGGACCACCGAGAGTAACTGCCAAGAGAGGAAAAGCAGAGAGAAAGAGAGAGTTTTCATACTGCAGCCTTATATTACTGTACTCTACTCCTGCTTAGGTGAATCATTAGAGGATTATCTGTCATTTAAAAAAAAAAATCAACTTTTTTGCATAATCTTAAATTAAGATCCAATATTTATGGATATTCGCTGTAAATACCGTGCTGAAATATGTCTGTGCTCAGAAGCCTTTTGTTCACAAAGTCCTGACAATTAAAATGTGCTAATGACATGCAGATTATTACAAATTTATCATGCTGATTTTATGTTGATGAAAGTTTAAATATACACTGAACTATCAACCAGAGACAAGGGAGGGAGATGCTCATACATTGTGACACCGCGGTAACTGCGGCTGATTCCTGATTTTCTGACATGCCTCCAGTAGAAGTCAAAGCGCCACTGAATATCAAGCATTTGTCCGAAGGAAAGCACATTACAAAGTCAAAATGTTTTATTAAAAGACAAGAGAGGGGCAAAACCAAAACAAAGACTAATTTCAGAAGATAGCTAAAGCTGCAGAGGGATTCTGCATTTGCAGTTCTCCTGATTCCCCATGTCTCTACTAAAGATTCAAACATATTTTAAAAAATAAGAACAAAAGTTGATGCATGAGTTCTCCCAGCATTGGGACTTAGTAGACCATATGTTGCATCGGTAATGGGTGGGTTTACTTATTAGCTCCTTCTAAAGTAACTGGTATTCAAAGACAGTTCTGACTGTAAGGCACCAAAAGGAAATTTCAAGGGTAAACTTTGAAAAATAATTCATTGCTGGGTCATTGGCAGGCACTATTTGATCATTTCAAGTCATACGTTTACCTCTGTAAATTAATAAATTCAACTGAAAAATATCTTTGGGGGCTAACGGAGTGGATTTCGAGTCCAGAACCCAAGAACAACCCCGCTGGGGGCTACGGGCACACAGCTCCACCTATAACGTTTGAAGACAGCGTAGAGGATGAAGAGCAGATAAATATATGGGGGAGTCAAAAATCTGGGAGAATGAGGAACGGGGGGCAGCCAGCCGGTGCTCGCGAGCGGGTCCCTGGCCCCTTAGAGGCCATGCCTTCCTGAGAGGTGTCCAGGGACCGAATGCAGAGTAATCCTGTTCATAAACGATCCGTCAGAGCCTGGCATCAACTGCTTCAGAGAAGAGGCTTGATACCAGACGAGATCTCTGTCATGTCTAACACAGAAACGAAACCCTTGTAGTATGCGTATAAAAACACTCAGAATTTTGCATAGAAATCAACAAACTTAGTTCAATGTTATTCTTATTAATATCATTTTTTTCCAACAGGTTTTTATCACCTTTGTACTTTTTATATGTAATTTCATTAGGGACTTTTCACAAATTTGCATTCTTTCAAAACGTAAGCCAAAACTCTCATTATAAACCTCTACTTGCCTCACTAAAGATGGATGAGCTTTAAACAGAAAGATTTCAAACACTAAGTGCAACTTGAGTATTATAACACGAACACAGCTTTAATTTTAAAAGGTAGACACAGCAAGATACGGCCTACGTGGGTGCGATTCATACATATTAATGCCCTAAGTGTGTCATTTGTCTTTACTTGATGTAAATTGCATTTGTCTGTTAGGGCAGAAACTCAGCCTACCATAGTTTTAGCCATTAGCAGCTATGTATTAGCGAGCTTTGCAGGAAGGGCGCAAATTAGAAACACGTCAGTCGTCGCTCCATTACACCACCGGCACCGGGCGCGGGTGAGCGTTGACTGCTCGGCTCACGCTGGAAATGCTCCCGGGACACGCAACTCTCCCCAGCAAATACACCAAATCTCCAGGCTGACTTGCATCTGTAGCTGTTACTAGCACTACATGCTCTTCATACTTGCAATTTTTCAACTTCTAAATTACGGCACTTATATTCTTGAGGAAATCATCCCATTTGTACAGTGTTAGCCAGCCCTCGTGTACTGCAGCATGATAAAACAGCTGAACAGATTACCCCCAGGCAAGACTGCATGTACCCTGTTGGTGTGCATTTTATCTCTGTCCTGATCCTTTTTCTAGTAGGAAATTAGATCAACCGTACCAGAAATGGTAATTTTCCTCATGTCATTTTTTTTACTGCCTACGAAATATTTTTTCCTTTTCCTGTAGGCAAGAATGGATCAGAAACAGCGACGGCTGATTTCAAACGCTTTCATACTTAGAGGAATAACGCTTTACACTGAAGAACCTGCTCTCCTCTGATGCTGCCCAAACCACTACTAAACCACAGGCCATTCATTCAGATCCTCACCATGGATTCTGCTGCTTCGACTCCTCCATGCCGTCAATTAAAAGCACAGCAGCCACTCCGTCTGCGCAGCTGAGAACAACTTGGGATGAAAACCCCTACAGGGAATCCTGCAGAGCGGGACGTGAATCGGGGTGTCTCGCTCTCTCACATGCACACACCTCACCAATCACCCTCCGTAAGGATAAGTCCAAAACTGCATGCCTTCGCATTTGCACGTTTTATCCCGCTTTGCACCATCTCCGCGCCCCTCGCTGCTCCAGGGTGACTTTGAGGCAAAGCCACCCCCCCGTTCAGCTGCTAGCAAGCAGGCAGGTGAGCCCTTTAGGAGAAAACCTTTCCTTTACCAAAACCCACCCACGTGCTGCTTTGCAAAAACTCGCTATCCTACTATTTCTCCTCTCCTTTTACAGTACATGACTCTTCTCCTAGGTGGGAAAGCCAGTCACGCTGCTTTTTGCCGTTCAAGGTCCCTACAGAGTCTAAAGGGGAGAGAGACAGCGAGGCGCAAGAAAAGGCAGAGCAGCTGCTGCAGCCCGTACCCCGTTGCGACGACCACGCGCAGCTAAGCAGGCACGGGAGAGACAGCGAGCCGTGCTGCCCGGCTCCCCGGCTTGAGGACCACGCAGGCGTCATCTCTGGAAAACGCTTGCGGGGTAACTCAAACGCTGCCGGAGCCCTGCGTGACCCCGGCGCTGCCAGTCGCAGAGCCACGCGGCACCTCCGCCTCCTCTCCCAGCCAAAGGAAGGGCCTTCCCTGCTCATTAGGTACTTGGACTTAAGACTTAAAGTCACTATATACACTTCTCTAGATACTTCTAACTCATGAGACTGCTAATTGCTATGCTAATCTTCGCCGCCTGTAAAATAGACAACCCACATCCTTCAAAAAGAACTGATATATCGAAATAAATCCTCAGCAAACCTGCGCAACGATGAGTCAGAGCGAAGGAGGATGAACAGAGGGAGGAGTCCTGGGGCTTTGTCTACAACTGGCACCAGAGCTCATCTAACCTCGTTCCTTTCTAGAGAGCACCCAGGACATAAAAAGGCTTACACAAGGAGGGAGAGGGAATAAGCGGAAAATTCACGTGCTTCAGGATCTGATGGCAAAAAAATGACTTTGAAAAGTACTTGCAGTTGAACTGATTAAGAAGCAATTTCTTTCCCTAATTATTTGTAAATAATAAATGGCTAAATACCTCATTTTATAATAAAGCAGCTAATTCTCAGCGTTCTTTGCTTGATTTGTAGATAAACAGATTTGTCTGAAGTAGAGCATTGATGTTTTTCTCTCAATAAGTAATTTCACACATACTGTCTCCTTCAAAGAACTGGGCTGACTTACGCTGCATTTCCAGGCATTTGTGGGATACAACTGTCTGCATCTCATCCCAAGGAGGAGAATCCAATATCATCAAGAGGAGGAGAAACCAATAAAGCCGCAGGAAGCCACATCCCGAGCAGGTGCAGATCAATGCAGTTCACCAAGGATAATGGATTTACACGGGCTAGGACCTGACCCCGTAATGGGACTGACTTCTCTCTCATTTTTATATTTTACGCCATCTTTCTCATTAGTCGCTGTGCTTTCACCACCCGGATCGAGCAGTTGTTCCACATGGTTTGACAGAGAAAATTGTGCTGTGTAACAAACCCGGGCCCCACTGCCTCCAAGCGATCCTGGCCTGAGCCTGCGGTCCTCTTGGTGAGCTGATACCCGCCGGGTCTCTCCCCAGGTCCCCAGGGACCAGATGAGGGAGAGGAGCTGGTGCTTCTCCCCAGGCTACAGGGTGCAATGCTGGATCCCAACAGAGGGTTGGTGCATCGCGGTGTGATGGACAGAAGAAGTTGCTTTAAGCAGAAACCTCTCTATAGCAATGATATACTGAGATTTTATGGACATCAGACGTTTCCCTCAACCGTGGCCTTACAGTTTACAAGCTACAAGCTCCTCATTAAATCTCCTTGACAGGAGGATTCAGTTATGGGATTTGAAATAGGAAAGGAAAGCCATGCCCTGATTCTTGGGCTTACTCATGCCCAAAGATGATGTACAGGAGTAAGAATGGTTTTGCAGGGTCTGAGATGCTGGTGAATTATAAAACTTATTTTCAGTCATTGCTAAAAATACCTATCACTAAGTCCATACCAAAGAAAGAGCAAAATTACAACAACATTTGACTTTTTTCAGAAGCATTGACCAGAATAGGTTGCAGGGGTCAGGCATCACTCTGTGACAACTCAGAATAGTATCACAGGGAGGAGAGGTCTAAAAATGTAGGATATGGAATTAAAATTGAGGAAGGACATCCAAACACGTGTCCCAGAGAAACCAAATATGAACTGTTTTCTAACTCAGACACTTCATTTGAGCAATATTGTCTAGAAAAGACTCCATATTATGAGAAATATATCTGATATATTTCTAGATTTACTAGAAGGCGATCTTTGAAAAGCCTTAATTTTGGTAGATTTGTTCCTTGTTTCCTGCTCATCATTTTGATAGTTGCAAGCCTGCAGTAGGGTCACATAAAACTGTCTGAATCAGAAAACAAGAGACTGAGTCATACCTGCAGCCTATAAAGCAAGTAATACACCCACAGAGATACCAGAATGCCTAATGTGAATTTATGTTCTCAAAGTAAGCAGTTCCCAATTTGCTTTTAAATTGTCAGGATTACAGTTACTTTTGAAAACTTGAAATCTTTACTTAAGGGCATATTTTGCTCATCAGGAAAAAAACTGCTGTCTCTCTGTGCGAGGAACAAAACGCGTGCTGGGTTAAGAACCGGAGAACTGGTTTTGAAAGGTCAAACCAAACCAAACCAAACCAGAAGGTTTAACTCTGGATGGTGAGTCTGATTCATTCATGTTAAATTACACGCCAAGCCAGCATTTCATTACATATCCCGTAATGGCTACCCACTCACCCCGTCACCCCCAGAACCTGCTTCCTGGTTGGCTTCCAACATCAGTATTACTCGTGGCGTCTTCCACACTCGTGTAAAACTGCATATAAATTTTAACACTTAGGGAGGGGAAAAAACCCCAGACTTCTGTGGAATTCCAATTCCCTACCAAAACCTGTTTCAATTGGTAGCATGCAAGTTTAATGAGGTTTTTTGTGATAGTTGGAAGCTTGGCACTCTAAGCAAGCTTGAATTTTAATTTTTAGTTATTCAACAACAGAGCTAGGCACACATTAACAAAAAAGCAATTACTCCTGACTTCTCAGCACTTGCCCCATGTCATTTCAGAACAGAAATGCGAGATGAATGGGGACTTTAAGTTACAGAATGTGAACTGAGGAAAGCCAAAGTGCTATTTTTCATTCCAAAAAGGTGGGTTCGAGGTTTCAAAGCACAAGGGAGACAAGGACAGTTAACGTTAAACAAAGTTTAGGCTCCCGCCTTCCCAACCGGTGGATTTTGTAAAGCCACAGAAATAATGACAAACTAGCTGGGATAGACACCAACGGAAACCTTGGCCGCGTGAAATAACGTACCCTTTCCTTACCGTGCCGTTGCGCTCGGAAAGGAAAGAAAGGGTTTGAGCAGGGAGAGGGAGCGGGGGTGGAGCTGGGGGGGGGGGGAGCGAGGCCGCGGTGCGGGCGGCGCTCGTCCCCCACGGTCTGCTCCAGTGCCCACAGCCTCAGAAAATGGTCCGTACGCGTCCCACCCATGGGATGGATGAATGGGTTTTCCCCTGGTCTAACATGGGGAGGAGGTGAACTCCTGCAAGAACCACCCGATTGCAGGTGTTTTCCTGGAAGCTTCAAAGGTCCTGCTTTCGAAATGGGAAGATCTGATCATTTCCAGGGCAGATCCTGAGATAAGGAGATGCTGTTTTCAGTGGCATCTTGCGAGTTTCCCAAGATAAACCTCCAGAGGAGTGCTTCTATATTTAGACATGGTATCTGTATGTATGTATAATTAAGTGGCTTACTACATTATTCAAAGAAATATGCAAACTAGATTTACGTGCAGTGCATTTTTTAAGCTCTAATTTGAAAAATATGTTTGGGAAAATTCATAGTGGGCCACAGCTGTTCTAGGATGAAAATTAGCCAACCTATAAGCTGGAACAAACTGTACAAAAATAATTCTTCAGGAGCTATTACAGTCCCTATATTTGCACACAACTCGAACTGAAAGGATACCAGATGCAGAGGCTATGACTAGCACGTTATTCACAGTCTTAATATTACTTAAAAGTTCATTCTCCTAATATTGCTTTGGCTTAGCACAAGAATCACCTAATTGTCTGATAAGTACATGCAAAATTACTTCTAGTGGGTACCATGTCATATGCAAATTTAGCCTGTTAGTGGCTTTTCAGTGGTAGCATTCAAAATAATTATACTGTTCCTCACAGAAACGCCCACTGAACATTACTGGACAAAATGTTTTTTAATGAAAAAAAGCAAAAAACTTCTGTGTTTTCTTCCATGTTCAATATGCATAAAAATACCTGCAGGAAAATTTTGCTGAAAATCTGATGTGCAGCCACACAAAGCACACTTTTATTAACAATTGTGTCATTACCCACTAATCCAAAACTGACGCTGTTTTTCCTTAGGTATTTGCAGAATTGTGTTTTACATCTCATGATTGGAAAAATGCATATTATTATTTTTTCTTCTATTTTCTGTTTATAGCAAGTGAGAAAGCCCTTCTAATTCATTATAAAGCTCATTTGTCACGTTCCTTTTCAATTAACTTTGCCCCTTTGTTTTCCATATTTAATCCATTTCTGAAAGGTATTGCTTTCTATTAACTCAAAATCCGTGCCTGCCTGTTGGAGAAAGGGACCAATCCCCATCCCACTGGTGCCACATACAGTGAAGCAAACAGCAGAATTTTCCTAGTCCGATCCTCCTCCGTTCTGCACGCCGTATAATTCTTTACGTTGGGACACCGAGGTGTGGGGACACCAACACCATCAACGCCAACTGCACGGGCGCGCTCCCCACGCCGGGAGCAGCAGCCGGAGCTGCCAGAGGAGCAGGCGCAGGGCACCCAAACCTGCCCTCCCAAAACTGAATGGTTTACACGTCGTGTCACGGAAAAGGCATGAAAGCCCCTCCTGCGCAGACCGCGCAGCCCCGCTCCCCGGCTTCGCTTTGAACAGTCGGGGATGCACACGTATTGACTCCACGGGCAGGAAACGCCCCTCAGAGACGGGGCTGGTAAAAGCTGGAGCAAGGCACCCTTTCGGGGCAGCGCCGAAGCAGGTCGCTGCGACATTTGGCACGGGCCGCGGTGGCTCGTACTGGTTTTAGCTCATACACACTATATTGCACCAACAGGAAGACAGAAAAAGTGAAGAAGCCTGGGCAATGGCCCTCTCACACTGCAGAGGAATAGTTTCCTGCTGAAAGCACAGGGTGGGAAAGTATTCTTGCAAGAATCAGCAAAAGCTAAGGGTAATTACAAGAGGTAACAGAATAACAGGCTAACAATAATATGTTGTAGGGCTGTTAAGACTATTGTACCTCAACAGGGAAAGATAATGACCTGTGATTTACTTTGAGTTAGGGCCTGTGGAACAGTTATATATGTATTTTATTTGCTGCATTTTGTCTGTACTGAATGTCAGTGCTTCACTCCAGTTAAAGAGAAAGTAAGGACTGGCGTGAGAGTATCTGTGTCATTTGAGAAAGCAAAATTACCTTTTGATTTCGTGTCTGGATATTCACACTCCTTAAAGCAAATAGCAGTTCAGCCCGTGGCTCGGGGAACCCGCGGGTCTGCGGCAAGCACAGCCCTACAGCTAGCCCAAGAGACGCGAAGGGCCCCGCAGCCGGTGCCGGCCCCTGCCGGCCGCCGCTCCGCAGTTCCCATCCCCGCCTACTGCCCGCGCGCTCCGGCAATCGCAGTCACAAATGCAGAAGGGGCTGGTGAATTGATGGCTCTTTTGAGGAGAGAGAGGAGGATGTGCTAAATGGTTTCATACCCCACAAACTGGCTAATTTTAAGCGTAGTATTAGAACTGGGAAACCAGTTTCACATAAAACCAAAGTTTCTCCCCTTTCACCAGCTCTTGATCCATAAAACACTGATTATCAACCTAAAATAATAGTTGGGGTTTTTTTTTTAATTGCACCAGGTCATTTCAATACAGTGTGTGGTTTCTTATTCTTTGGGGTGTCTGTCGGCCAGAATTACCCAGTCTGAGCACGGTCTCCTCGTCTTTGAGGATTTTTGACTGTGGACAGACATGTCACGTAGGTACATTGCCGCCATCTCAGTAATTAGAAAATTTCTTTTTTTAACACTAGTAGAAACTGGCGTTGTACACTTCTTCTCTCTATTGAGGTTATGCAGAAAATGTCAAAGTTTCATTTGTTACCAAGTTTCCAAGTTACCAAGCTATTTGATAGTCTTGAATGGAGAATGTCCTTTGCATACAAAGCATCGTAATTAACGCATAAAATCATTTAGCATATCTATAGTTTGTTAAAAGGAAAAGAACATCAACAGGAAGCTATAGATATTTTAATTTTTGGTATCTCCTAGCTGCTAAGCAATAGCATTTAAAAAATAAGCTTGGGCTTTTAGGTAGCTTTAGCGCTAAGCAAAGAGCTCTCATTTACCTCCATGGTTTAGGATTTTTTTAAATAATTCTTATTTCTCCTCTCTATTTCCTTGCTTTTTCTTCATCCGCTTTACTGCAGACTTAACCAGGAAAAATTGTGTCTCACCATGTGTGTTTGTGTGATACTGCCTGTGAGATCAACAGGGTAAGGAACAGCGGTGTGTGTCTCGTGTAAACGCATACGACCCTCTCTACAGCAGCCACAAGTGGAAGCAGAAAATGATGATTATTGGACCACTCAGAAATGTAGTTTGACACCTGGACAAGAAAATATTTTGTTCATGTTCTTCCAGGATTTTTTCCCCAGAAAGCTCAGTACAAAGCTGTTTATGGAAATTAATTCTAATAACTTCATGGAATCTTCTATTCAAGCTATAATACTTCACATTACACAAATCTTGCCACAAAGGAGATAATAGGCGTGGGCTATACTGAATTACTAGATAAAGTTCTTATCTGCGCCTCTACGTTACTTCATTGGGTCTGAAATGACAAGTCATAGTTATTAAAACCACGGCAAATTGCCTGCGATTAGCAAGGAAACCAATACATTATCCTAATATAATTATCTTCCCTATCTGAAGCCCATGACAATCACTAACTGTCCCCAGAAAAAATGCTTTGCGTACCAGTTATTCATAGTTCTGTGGAGAACATCTTAAGCCATTAATGAAACGATCTTATAATTAAAGTACATCCCGTACAGCACCGCTCTGTGCCTGGATACGTTCCGCTGCGGCAGCCTTGGGGGGTGTAGGAGGAATTTCCAGGTCTCTCCTGAAGAGAAACGGTTTGTTCACCGGTGAGGGACTGCGTCTGAAGTAGCAGTGAATCTTCAGTCAAGTACATTATAAATACTGAGAACTCCCGGATTTTGTAAAACACCAATAAACATTCGGAATAGAAAATTTAGTGGTTTTTTTCTAAGTAGGATATTTTGCAATCACCAGACTTTTATGAGCTGTTTTCCGACGCACACAAATGATCTCTGAATCCGTTAGGCATAACCTCCTCTCACCATATTTCCGTAGACCAAATGGATGAAAAAGGACTTCAGATGTGCCTCTACGGTCCATTGCAGATCGAGGGTAAATTCAGCGATGAACCAGATCAAATCACAAGTTCTGGGGACACGTTAGAGCCAAGCCCAGGCATTCTCCGAGGCTGGTTATCACAGTGGCGTGGGCTTTTACAGTTGTTGGGTAGAGGCAGGCTCACCCCAGCCTGGCCTGAGCAAGTCAGACGTGCCTACGAGCTGCTCCACAGCCACGCTGGTCATCCCGAGCGGCGTTCCGGGAACACCCACACGAAACGCTCCTCCGAGGAGCATCCTGCATCTTCACCAGCAAAAGTGCCCTCCAGCGGACTAGCACACAGGGGTTAAGATGCTCCGATAACAAAACCCATTTGAAGATACCTGTTTAGGAAGTGTCTACGAAGTGTGATCATCCTTTATTTTGGTTATGCCAGGTGGCTTTAAAAACCAACTCAAAACTCAGATCTTGTTCTTCCATCCTTAGGAAGGAAAACCCTCTCAAGGCAAGCAGGGGACATGGTGTCGTGGTGGGCTTGGCAGTGTTAGGTTTACGGTTGGACTCGATGATCTTAAAGGTCTTTTCCAACCTATACGATTCTGTGATTCTGTGAACCCGAAACGCTCCCCAGCAATGCTCTGGGAAAGGGAATGTGGTGGTGCTTCAGCACGTGACTGCTGCAGACTGCAGCTGTTTTAAGCAGATACTGCACAAAGATTGCTTCATCTTAAAAAGCTAAAACCAAAATTGTGTTATTACTTTGAGGGAACAGATATTGTCTACAACCAGGCCTTTTGAGGGATATTATGAGCAGCGATAAAAGTATTTGTTTTACAGAAGCACTGGAAGTGTTTTTGAAATGCTCGTCAGGATGGGAATCCTGTTTCTCTTGGCACTGAACAAACGTATATCGGAGAGTGTTTTCCTAATATTCTCAGAGATCAAAGCTGGAAATGGAAACTGCAGAGCGAGTGAAAAGCCTACAGCCCCCAAAGCCCAGCACGGCTGGAGCTGGCTGGTGCGGGGCGGGGGGCAGGAGCCGGTGCCCACTCGCTCTCAGCAGAGGAGGCGTAAAGCATCTTGTTTTCAGTTTTACCACGGTGCAATGAAAGCTGGACAGGCAGTAAAGAAAGAAAACGAAAGCTCGGGTCAGCCGTTGTTTTGGAGAACATTGGTTCAGAAGTTAGAGTCGGAAGCAGGATCTCACCACCCCACTTCACTGCGGCGTCGGGGCACCTTTACACCCCGGTACCTGCCGCAAGTTGAACCATTTGCCATTTTGGTGCCATAATCATCAGTTTAGCTGATGCACAAGCACTGTTTTGTTTTTAAATACTTTGGGAGTGTAATCAAAGCTCTTGCAGGAAACTTTTTACTCTGACAGATTCGGCTTTCCTGAAGTCACACCACCCTAAAAAACAGCTTCTGCATTCCTTTAATGAGGCTTCCTTTAATATTTAGACCAAAATGTTACGATCGTAGTCATTAATTAATTGGGCATTCCCTAAGTACCGTTTATCTTCATGTTTGACTCACTTCCTGAGAGCATCTTCATAAAAGCACCTGACGATATGGCTCAAGAAATGACATGCAAAAACAATCTGCATTTTCTAGCCACACACCCTATCTTCTGTTCTGAATAATTACAACTTAAATCAATCATCAAAAGTCCATAGCTTACTCTAGTACATCAACGTTACATTAATATGGAAATCAATGTTTGCACATGCAAATCAATGCCTAAGTGGTTAGTGACCATTTGTATTCAGAACCAGCAGATTTCAACCCGCAGCTATCTGTACATTGACACCAGGAGCAAAGGTTTCTGATTTCAGCATTAGTCACTAAAGAATAAACAAGATAGAGAAATCCAGTAAAAAAACAAAACAAACAAACAAACAAAAAAAAACCCAAAAAAACCCCCCTAGACTCACTAGAGAAGAGGATGATACTGTATCCAACGTATACCCTGGAAGTGCCACCCACCAGTGCATTACTGAGCCACGGTACCAAGTCTACTTTGTAATCAAAGTAGCGGTTATTAAGAAGAATAAGTGACCCAAAGAACAGATCCCAGATTAACCAAAAAAAAAAAAAATCTAAGCAGATGTTTTTATTCCTTTATTTCTGTGTCTTGATACCAAAGCAGCTCTTTATTGGAATGCCTTTCTGATTACCTGGCACCTATGGTGTAATTGCACGGTTTAAAAACATTCCTCTGATAACAGAAGTGTAAAATGTTTGGTCATTATAATTGTTGGAATTTGCCACAAGAGAGGTTATGATACTATATCTTATATTATAATTAACAGTTTTTGCAGTTTTAGAGCATGAGCCTAGAGCGAAGATTTCTAGGTGCTGAGCAGTAAGCTTTGCCACGCGCAGTGGAGTCACGCTGGAGGATACAGGCGTAAGAGCTAGGGCGGCAGAGGTACACACGTCCGTACAGATCTCAGATATGCTACAACAGAGGTGAGAGCAACAGAAGTTCTGCTGACTCATCAGATTAATTTCCCTGAGGCTCCCTGAGCAGGCACGCCTATGTTTGAGACCTGTTTACAAAGCTTGACCCCCCTTTAGCTCTCGGGAAGCGGGGCTTTGACCGCGGAGTGCCCAGCAGGAGCGGACGGCGAGCGGCAAAGAGCCGCGGGGTCACCACCCGCGCCAGCCGTGGCCTCCCGGCAGCGGAGCACGCCACGGTAAGGGGCGAGACGCGCCGGGATGCGCTTCTCTGGGGTAAAGGGATGAATTATAGGCAGAGCACGAGAGAGCCATCAGAGGTCTCCGCCTTGCAAGCGTACCTTCAGGGAAGCAAAAATGAGACTGATCGGACTGCAGAAAGAGCTTGTAACAATCGCTTAGCTAGGGAAAACTGAGGAGGAAAAACAGGCTATCTGACATCTAAATTTACAACACCAAATCATTTATTATATGTTGACTGTACTCGGAAAGAAAGTTTAATTGCACAAATAATTTTATCTTTTCTCCAGAATTTGGTTTTATTGGCTTCATTTGTCTACCTCCATACACCTGAATTCTGAATACTTCCTGAATTGGAAACTTCAAATAAACTTTTAAACTGATTTAAGACAATTAATTCCATCACGTGCTCAGGAGAAGGGGAGTAAAGGTCAGCTGGCCTCTTGGAATAGAGGGAGTATCATGAGAATATCATGCATTACATCCAATATGCCTGGCATAAAAAAAAAGTCCCAAAGAATTCAAGGTGGTACATGAAGCTCTTCAAAACACTGTATTTCTATTGGATGTGTCAGCCATCCATCTTGCAATCAACAATTCAAATACAAGTTTACTGAAATGCGTTTGTTCTAGCAAATCCAAACCTCATGTACACTGCAAACCTGGTTTTGTTTGTTTTGTCACGGTGTTTGTTCTTTCAGCTGGTTTTGGGTACTGACACCGAAGCTCACGCTCTCGGGTAGCGCAAGCAGCAGAGCAGCTAATTCACCCTGCTGTATTTTCTCTTTCGTTAACCAAAACCACCAGTCCTCCGTTCCAGAGACATGAGCAGTTGTGAAGTTCTTCAGCTGCACGATCACGATCTTTTTATGGCTGTAGATTTTGTGAATATATTTTCGGGGAAAAAAAAATCCTTAGTTTTAGAGGAAATCATATTGTGCAAAAGAGGAAAATGAATGTTACTGAAAAGCTATCCATTATGGTGTTTTCTCTGTTTTTCAATAACAGCTTCTAGCAAGGTGCAAAGGGAAGGTTCATATAATTGAAAGTATTATTTCAGCTCTGTGTATGACTCAGTTTCTACCTAAGCTGTAATCAGATTGGATGTGAACTCTGCCACGGACATCTGACCTGGTCATCCAGCCCTTCAATGTTTGAAAAATGATGGGTATTAGAATAAACAGTGGTATTTTTAAATTTCCCTTTCCACTTAGAACTGCTAATCTGGTGGGGAAAAGGACATTTACATGACGAGGCTGGGGTACAAACTGAGACAGTATCAGTTGAAAGTTAAAGTAGAAGACCTGTTGGATTCAATTAACGTCACCGTTTGGGCAGCATTAAGCTTTGCAAGAGGGCAGCTTTTATTTAAAAGGGGGCATTTTGCCAGAGCTCTGACAACGTATTTTCCAGTCCCGTTACCACAATACCAAAGACGCACAGGATTTTGGAGCTCGTTGATGTCTCAGACCCAAGGCTGTACCCCATCACAGCCGAAGCTGAGGAGCTCTGCACAGCCGCTTCCCGGGGCGGGACGGATCCTGCCGTCTGTGAACGGCCCTGCCAGCTCCCGGCCAGCAGCGGTATGTTGGTCCTACAGCAACAAACGTCGCATCAGCAAAAACAAAACCAGCGCTGTGAAACAGCGACGGCCGGGACTCTCGCAGCCTTTGCCAATCCTCCCGTTTCCATAGAAACAGAACAGAAACGCAGCCAGAAGGAAAGGAAATAAAGGGTCCTTTTTGGTCCAAAGCGAGGTCTTGATTATTTGTCCAATGACATAAAATATGTATTCATACAGCCCTGGAAGGGAAGGGAGGCATGGGGAAGAGCAGTGGCGATGTCTACATTAGGAGGTAACACATCAAGGCAGGAGGGGGTCTACTGAGCCAACAAGGAGCACCAGCGTCCCACCACACACCTTTCCAGCTCTGACCTGCTCCCAGGGGCTGAACACCCATTAGTGCTTGGAGAGCATCTTCTGGGTGATCTTCACCCAAAGGGCACCCAGCTAAGCTCTCCAACACTGCTCTGCAACATGAACCCTGCTCTTCAAAGCAAACCACAAGAGGAACGGGATTTGCTTCAAATGCACGGTCATGCACCGTGCCTGTCAGGTACAGCACACACACCAGTGAACACCAGTAAGGCTACTGGTGCTACCGCCACCATCCTTGACACAGCAGTGGCATGTGCCCTTACATGTGCCCCTAAATTGTGGGATTCCTTTTTCAAAAATAAAGTGGGATCTGGAGAGGGAAGGGGGGAGATGAAAAGCCTGAGTCAGTCTGGACTCAGAAGGTGCTGGGGAAAGAAGAAAAATCATAGTACCAGTGAAAGGCTAATGGTAAATTCTGTATTAGCTCTTCATCTACGCCCAACATTTCTGTCATAAGCTAGGGTGTCTTCCGATTTTTTGTTTTATTCATGGGGTTATTTTCTATTTGAAGGAATTACTTCCTTTCTGACCCGAGATAAAAAAAAATTAAATCTTTGTTTTTAAGTACCTAGTCGATAAAAACCTTATTTGCATTTGCAATGTGACTATTTTCCTACACATAAGACAACTTGAAAGAGCAGAGGTTGGGCAGTAAGCGCGCTTCACCTGCCCTCCAACCAGCCCTGCGGGTTTTGTTCATTGCAGTTTGCTGAGCAAAGCCCTACGGGCGTGGGTTGAAGGAGAAATCTACTTGAAGGCTGAACTACTTTCTGAAGTGTCCTCTCTCTTGCTTTTGACGTGTTCTAGTGGCAGCATGTCACCTGGCACTAACACTGCAAGAGCTATGAATTCTCAGCCTGCGTGGTCTGGTGCTCCTTTATCCAAGACTAAGTCTGCTCCTGCAGTAAAACACACCTCTCTCTCCTGGTCCAGCAGCAGAAAGGGTCTGAATCCTGCAGGAAAGTGGACAACAGCAATGCCTTTAGTGGAGGAAACAGCCTTTTGCCCCTTCAGCATCAAGAACATCTGCAGAGGACATGAGGACATGCCACTTCTCCAAGGCATAACATGCCCTGAAGTTGTCCCCGCAGCGGAGAGCGGAGCATCCTGTAGCTGTTGCAGCGCAAGGTGCGGCCAGGAAAGACCAACGCTTCGGCTTGGAAACACAAAACGAACTTCACCAGCTCCTTAATATTTTAACTTAATTTTCATGAATACTTATCTTCCAATTTATCACCCAAACCTCCTTATTATGGCCTATTATCATCTTAGCTTCTTATAATTAGAAATTTTTAAGTACAGTTCTATATCTTTTTCCCTCAGCTCGGATAAAGACTTATCTCCCTCAAGCAAAAGGGAAACGTCACCGGCCAGAAGTACCCAGTCCCCATTGCCCCAGCATCGGTACTCGCAGCCCGAGTTTGCCAGCCCATGTAACTCTGGCTGACGCAAGTGCACAGCCTTCAGAACAGAAGCCGTACTGCCCTGCTTCCCGCGCTACCCAAAACCCAGTATTACCTCCAACTGGAGCCTCTGTTTCTCCATCTCTCTTTATTTCCAGCCTGCTCAGTGTCTCCATTTTCTCCTCCTCAGTGTGAGCTCCATCTCCTCCCAGTCCTGCTCCTTCCACTCGTGCTGTTTTCACTTGTTTCTGCTCAGAGTCGTGTGATCAACCTTTTTACTACTTCTCAAACCTTTTTCCCCCTCCTTTTCTTCTTTACTCACATTCACATAACCTACATTGTGCTGCAAAAAGCAGCGATTTTAGCACCAACGAGCCGCGCTAACCCTGCAGATCTGAACGCCTCCCTCCGAGGACGCCCCGTGCTGCATGTTCCACCCTCCATCTCCACGCAGGAAGGAAAGCTTTGGCCCTGAACATCTGTTTATAGCTCCCAACGGCCTCAAAATCCTCTGGCACTAAAGCAATAGCAACCTCTGCTCCCGTTTGCACATCTGTCAGCGATGGAAGTCATTGGAGCACTGTAAGGTAGTTGGGTCCTAATCCTACCTCATCAAATTAGTTCCATTTGTTAAATAATGATCCTTTGTTTTTCATGCTAATAATTCTCCAGGCTCTGTAAAATAAGCTATCTGTATCAGTAAGTCTTTTTTTTTTTTTTTTTTCCCCAGAAAAGCACATCTCTGAATCCCAGTATTTCCTGTGCTGCTTTGTTCATCTCCCCTCCCCGTATTTTTTAAGTGGTGTTAACAGATTGATCAGTTCTTGGCTTATTCTTCAGTCTGACTTCATGTATTTTTAAGGACTTGTATAAATGCTTAAGATTGGCGCGTGCTTAGATACAAAGCACACAACATATCTATAAAAAAAACCTGTAAAAGTAGTAGTTCACACAAGTAAAACAAATATAGCATGACTAGACCACCAAGGTTAGAATCGGACTTCAGGTAAACCTAGAAAAATAAGAGATTTAGATGGATTTTGAAAAGGGCAAATTTTGAATCGGCAGTCAGCGTGGTGGAGTGAGGAAATTGTTGCTCTCGCTGCAAGCATCACCTTCCAAAGGCAAACAGTGAAATTTCACTTTTTTTTTTTAACCAAGAAAATCTTTTCCTCCATTCAGCATTTTAATGCCAGCTATGAAACCTTAAGAGAGGTTTTCTACAAGTTGTTACTGAAAAGAGGGCAATTGGTACCACAAAGTCTGTTTGGTCTTGTTTCAGGATGCAGATTTCATTGCATTTAGAGAACAGAAACACAACCAAATTGGCCACAGGTTTTCTGTGAATGAAGGTCAGTATTGCATCTCCTGCTTCCTTGCATGTTCATGAGTGGTTTCATCAGTGGAGACGTGTCTCCACCAAGGAAGCTTGCAGACAGCTGGAATCCCACATTTCTCCCGCGGCTGCGACTTGCTGTACGCTTGCAGCTCCATCTCTCGCTTTTCTTCTTGGCTTTGCTCAGTGCATGAAAGGGGCTACAGATTCAGACCTCCCGCATACGCTCAGGTTATGGCAGCTTAGAGAAAACAGGTGCCGAGAGGGGTAAATGTGAGCTAGAGCGGCACTAAGTGCCCGAAAGCACCCCACCTCCTAGATATAGGCACAGAGCAACACGCCAACCCCACGCTCCCCGGCATTTGGTCGGGTTGTCTCCCACGGGGCTGCAGCAAGAGCCAAATGTGAATACCAACATGAAGTTAAAGGCAGAGGCCCTCGCCGTCCAGCAGTGGTCATTACCACCGCATGACCTAGCAAAGCTGCTCTCCAGCTGATCTCACCGCTGTTGACCTCAATGGCTTTACTGGTACCTAAGTAAAAGACAGGTCCGGAGCTGGGCAATACATCCTTGACAGCCTTTAAAGAGAGCGTTCAGCTGCACAGACCTCCAGCAAGTTAGCAAGCAATGATTAATTAATAGCAGTCTTGGCCCAGACCCCTCAGGTTTCAGTGTTACTGGCTTCGTCTTACGTGCTATAAACACAACTCTACTCCTTCCCACCTCTTTTGGCCTTCATAATTATTCATCTGATTTTAGCATTCCCAAGCAGCAAGTTTCAGTTCCTATTGCCACAACACCCCTCTCAGCAGTATGCCTCATGCATGCACACATTGCACAGCTTGCAAATTAACTGGAGAGGTTACAAATCTGGGAGATGGGACATCAGGACCCACCCCTGGCTATCGGGCAGGATATTTTGGTGATCTTCACCCTTCATTATATGTGCACCTAATAAGGGCCTTGGTAGGGCGGGGAAAAAAAAGTAGAACGATGTTATAAATTAATATACTGTGATGAATATAAAGCAGAACCCTAATAAAGAGCTACAGGGGAAGGCAATACTTAGTGCTGAGATGAAGCATGCTGGGAAGACCACACATACCGTATGCTCTCATCTGGAACAAATACACATCCTGCAAAAATCAGCGTATTGCAACAGCATAGACTGAACTGAAAATTGATTTCAAGAATTAAAGTACGGAAAGTGAACTCCTTTCCATTCAAAACATACATCATCAGATATGATCCCCTCTAAATACAGCCTGATAAAGGAGGAGGATTTTTAGGTTGCCTTGAAAAAAGTCAATTGGCATGAGCCTCTCGGGCCATTTTTTTCCTCCTGCCACTTCCTTAAATTCACAGTATTCCATATTGTGAAACAAAACCGACAAATTGTGTTCTTTTGGAGACACCTACTATGCAGAAATAATCAGATCCTGTAATAATCTCTATTTACGTACCTTACTAATGCAAGAACCAAACAAGCTTAATTCCAAAAAAAACTGTATCAGGTCTAAAATCTCCCTTTCTTCCTGGCTGATTAGCATGACTGTGTAGCATAACTGCCCACGCATCTGTGACAGAGAGGGGTAATGGAAGTTCTTGGAAAGAAGTTGCAAAAGTACAATCTTTCTCTCTCGTCTTTCATGTTTTCTTCATGTAACTAAAGGAATCTTACCTTTCGAAAACATGGCAAGAAGTGTCTGTCATCATTTAGAGCTAGGAATCCATGCTCAAAGTCAGAGGATAACTTGGAGTATGCTTAAAGTCATCCCTACCAGAAAAACAGTTTAAAATGTGCTTACATAGTTTCCTAAGAATAAGTTTCCTCATAACGGTGCCAATATCCGATACACCTCGTAAGGAAGGTCGTAGCTTTGGACTATTTACGGCTGACTATTCATTTCACTTCTTTCTGTTATTGCGCACAAACCCACCCAGAGAACGATCACCTTTGAGCAAGCCCAGGACTGCCAGAGGCAGGCTCGGCCTGCAGCGAAGTTCCCTCGCCATGCCCGCCAGCCGGGGGGCAACGACCAGAGCCTGTATAGCGAAGCACCACTCGATACAAAGCCAAATTCAAATACTTTTGTCTAAGAATAATTTATATTTTTTTCCTCGGTGTTCTAATGAATATACCCCTCTTTTCCTGCTTATGGAATTGGGGGGGGGGGGGGGGGGGAGGGTTTAGCTCCATTTCATTTGCATTTCAGTGGAAGATCTTTATATTTAGATACACTCAGGTTAGAGCTGGGCATCTCTTGGTTAGAGCCATTAAACTTGGAGCTGTGCATCTCTTAGTTTATGCCACACTACACCAATATTCGAGTGCCTGGTCTTCACAGTGTACTTATCCATGACTGCCACACAAAAAAGTCTAGGAATATTTTAATGAAGTAATCTAATAGGGGAAGGATTCTTCCCCTGGGGCTCGCCTATCACCGCAGGAAGCCACGGCCTCACGCTAGGTGCACCGGAACCATGCCAGCCACATGGCACGTCCCGAGCCCCCACACGGTGCCCCATCAGGAACACACCCAGATGAGGAGCTACGGGTAAACCATAGTGCCATAGCAAGGCGAGGGAACAGGACGAAGCTCTGGCAGTGTCGTAGGTACGTCCTCACGCCTATAAACTTGCATTATTTACAGTAAGAGTATTAAGGATGAGTAGCAAAGCTCAAAGGCATGCCTTAGAAGTTGCAGGAAAAGCGTTCAGTAACATTCATTCCTACAAGCACTCTCCTATGGAAGCTGAGAGAGGCTTCATTTGAGACTTGTCTTTGGCGGTTTCCTCCTTGAAAGGATGTATTGCTTTTCTTGGGTCTTCAGAGAAACATCAGACAAGTAAAGAAGGTACTGATCACTGGTAACTGAAGCCAATAAGACCTGGAGAACAGCAGACTGGTTGAGGTTGGCAGGGACCTCTGGGGTCCATCTGGCGTGCCCCCCACCCCGCCCGAGCACGGCCACCCAGAGCGGGCTGCCCAGCGCCGTGTCCAGAGGGGCTTTGAACACCTCCAAGGACGGAGACTCCCAGAGCTCCCTGGGCAGCCTGTGCCAGTGCTCGGTCACCTCGCAGTGAGAAGTGGTTCCTGAGGTTCAGACAGGCTGAACGCCAGCTGTGGAGTTCCGCACTTTCGCCTCCTTCAAAAAAATATTCCTGAAATTCCTTAAGGATGAATTATTGAAGGTTATTGGAAATGCCACCGATTCTATCTGATCCAGTGCTGGTTATATATTTAATCAGTACACTTTTTTCATGTGTTCAGAACTACATCAGTTAAACTAGCTCTGCATTTTATTCCACAATTGAAATTGTTTGATAGGATCAGCTTTATTGGTTTATCTTTGCTATTTTAAAATTACGTTTGTTTTCCATATACTTTCTGGTCCTCAGAGTTCGCTCTGAAGTATATCAAGTTAAACCTTTAAAGAGACATTCTTTGTGTAACTCTTCTGTTAACTCTTGTTGCTTTGGTCTGTTTGGGTACTTTTAACCCATAAAAGAAGCATCTTAACTCAAGTATTCTAACTTTTTCTTAAATCAGTCCTGTTATCTAGTGTGAAGGTAGGGGCACTGAGTTTCTACGTCACCCTGGCAATCAAGCCACCAGTTAGGCAGAAATCCATTTTAAAAGCCATAGCAAGAAGTCCAAGGCTGTCTTCCATTGAATCTCCCATCCTTATCCACAGATAACAGCTCCCTCCACAGCCATTGTAGTACTCCCAACCACTTTCTTCCTCTTATTTTTCACTGTGCAAAGCTGAAGTTTCAGTTCTAGATCTCTTCATGAATTGATGATCTTTAGTAATATTTCTATGCAAGTTATTTTTGCTGTAAGTTTAAAGACATCTTTTTTTTTTTTTTAATGTCTCTGCAATTCTCAATATGTTCACTGGCATTTAAACTCCAAAAAGCCAGTGGGAAAATTAGATGTCCTTTAAATTAGGCAGCACCGACCAGCTGATTTGGGGGGGAGGGTTTGTTTGTTTGCTTTTAAACAGCAGCCACATGCGCTCTGGTTTGTTCAATAACTGCTCAGAGCCAAGAGGTCCATCACTTGTGCTCCTTTCGGTGTTTGGGTTCTGCACCACCTGTAGGTAGATATCCTATGATATCGCCTTTCAAGGACATAAGCAGGCAATTTAAGATAAACACAGCTTTAAAGACGTGAGGCGACCCTGGTTAGGGCAACTGTTACCCAGAGCGGCCCCCGTGTATTCCTCATTCCCCTGAGCACAGCAGCTATCTCGCGGTGCTTGGACAGGAGGGGCTCCTTCAGTGTCCCTCCCTATTCATGCGTGGTTTTCATACTACACCTGTGGTTGGGTTTTTTCCCTCCGAGAAGTGAATCCCTAATGGCCTGAAGAAACTCCAGGGCTGTCGCCTTATTCAGGTAGGATTCTAAATTAAGACAGATCTTTGCATTTTTTTGTAAATTAACACCACCTCTTTCTTTATTCTTCGGACCGAACTGTCCAAATATAACAGTACGGTTGTAGCCGATGTGGCTTTTGCTGACATGACAACCATAAAAGATGAATTTGTGAAGAAATGCTTGTGAGTCAACTCTATTGACATCTGAGAGAGTTACAGTTTGACTGAAACAGAGAGCTACTGGAGCTCTAGAAACATACCAATCTGGAAAAATAAGGAAATTAAAGGGAAAAAGGTTAAACTACCTTTAAAAGGTTATTAACTTGTATCACTTTCACTTGTAGAGCTACAAATCCAGATCTGCAAGAGTACCTGAGGTATCAAAGCAGATGAAGTCCTATTATGTTGCAGCACTGAGAGATGCAAGATTTGTCAGCTCAGTGAACCGTTAGGTCTTAAAATAAATGAGCAGTTTATTGACCTTTCAGTCATTGAGACAAAACTAAAAGCCAAAAATACTCCGGCAGTGGGCAGGCAACATGGGTGATCACTCAGAAGTTTCTAGCTCGCCATGGGAGCGCAGCCCTGAAGGTCACCGTGGTGCTTCACTGCAGAGTAACAAGGATTGCATTGATTTGCTGAAAACTTCTGCTCAGTAACCCAAAGGTTTTGCCTTTATGCTCACTTAACTCCTTACTCATTTTTTGTTATGACCACATATATCTGCTCCTTTAGCTTCACTGCAATACACCAGGACTGCCATAATTTTGGAAAAAAAAAATAGGCCCATTATCTTCCCATCCTGAGAGTATTTTCACACATGCTGGTTTTTTCTTCTCAAGCTGTGCCATCTGTTTCAAGGGGAATACTCATAACGTTAGAGTTAGCCATGCTCGAGTTCAGAGCTTTAGAAGGTGCCTAAAACACAGAGCGAGGAAAACACCCAGAGACAGCACCTTTGACATTTCCACACTGGTCTTATGATTTAATAAGACAAAGGGGAAATAACTGCTTCTAGATAGTCCGTTTCTCTGAAGTACAGCTGGCATCAGGCTACTGCCAGTAGGATCAGCAGGAGTGTCAGCAGCAGATACCAGACATGCCCAAACCCCGGGGCCAGAGCATCCCCCTCCCGAGGGAAACCGCCCCGCTTACTCGCGTCCTCCCTCGGGAAGGAGGCTTGGGACAGCAAGTGTGGGCAGTCCTTCATGGACTGTGTTCAGGCTACATAAACACTGCTTTCTGATACGGGCAAGTATCTTCCTGCAAATGGTTAACACAGGGCTTGTTCAATGGGTGTGCCCTGCTTTGAAGGGGGAATTTTTACTCAAGAGGGGCTCAGGACCTGTTCATTTTACAGGCACAGATTTGTAGCTGCAGTTCCATAGGCTTTTCATTGGTTGTGGTCTGTATTCCTAGTTTTCTGGATTAATTTAGTAGCTAAACATATGTAAAATGTGTGAAAATATATTTTTTATATATATATATATATATATGGAATTTAAGACTGATTCAGAAAGCTGGACCAAGAAAACACCTGCTTTTTCTTTGGTTTTCACTGAGGGGGAAAGAGAAGAAAGCTGGTATTCCCTGTTAGCATCTAGTGCCTGGCACAGGAGGAAACCTAGGTTCGCTTTAGTGTATTAGCTCTACAGAAAGCTTTTAAACCAGTGGTATCAGTTCTGCTTGAAGTTTTTCCACTCCACACGATGCATTCCTTGTGTCCAGAGCAAAAGCACTGGACTCCACGTGCCGGGGGTCAGGATGGTCCCGACTCTCTGGGTCCACGTTCTCATTCCCCAAAGACCAGCTCACTTATAAATTTGTGACGTGTTTTTTGGCTCAGGATCCTAATTTCCCACCAGCTGAGTCACCCAAGCTTGAAGAGGCAATATCATACAGCCTCTCCCTTTGCCCCAGGGAGTATATAACCAGGCTTCATAAAGCAAAAGGGCTTCTGCAGGAGGTGCCTACATCACCTCACTGCAAGACACAGCCCAGCGGTTATTGCATTTCTGTAAGTCTTTCCTCAAGTAAAATCTACTTTGGATCCAAGTTCCCCCACATCATGGGCAAGACCTTCCAGCGCTCAGCACCTTCCTCAGGCTCTCTTCATGAGAAATGCCTGATGTAGGCCACCTTAATGAGACCAGAATGCATTCCCTTTGGAAATACCTATATCCTTGTAGTCCAGACACACTTGCCTGGCATTTTAGGAAAAAATAGTATTTCATACTTTCTCCCTGCCCTGAGGACACCGAGTTTTGTGCTTCAGCTTCAGAGACACCCAGCTCCTCCTCTGCACCACGCAAGGCTTTGGCACGGGCAGGTTGCTCAACCCATTGTCCGGGGTTGTGATTCCCAAGTCCATTTTGTGGACCCGGACAATCTTTCATGGAGGTGAGGGCGATGCTGTGCAACTGCTACATGCAAATGTTGAAACGAACAACAGTCATTTGTATCTGATGAATAAAAACAAAGAGACAAATGCTCAATAATTTGTAAATTAAAAATTGAAATGAGGGGGAAGCTTAAGGGAAATACTTAAGTATGCTTCATAAAGTAACACAGAAATAAAGTTGTAATACAGATCCTGATTTGCATTCAGCGATATGTAGCACTAATCCTGCAATTTATCTTAAATCCTGTTTTCTCGCTACAGGCATGATCTTGCCCTTACCCATAGTCTGGGACTTTTAGCACCTATTCTTACCCCATGCTCAGGTAACTCGGGTTTTGCAGGAGGGGTGCAAATCTGTATGCTCCTCTTCACCATGGAAAATGCACCTGAGGATTTGAGTAACAGCTGACATTGTGACTCAGCTATCTGCATGCTGGCCCATGCAGCCGATCCAGACTTAAGTACTGATCTACTGCTAGCGATAGCGAGGCATAAATTATGGTTTTCCAGAGTAAAAGAGAATTTAATTGAGGGTTACAGCCATCTTCACCTGCAAGTTCCTCCTGGCACAAATAACGCAGCGAGGCGTTACTGGTGCCTGTCTGCAGCCGCAAGCCAGCGCCGTGTTCTCCCCAGCAGTTCACATTGCTGAGTTTGAAGAGCGAGGAGGAGGAGAACCGTGAGCTCTGCGTGGCTTGGAGGGGCCGGTGGGGAGAGGCGGGGATCTCCCACTCTATTTAATGTCTTATACTGCCACCATCTGAAAACTCCTTCGTTAAGGAACTCCACTAATGGCTGTCACGCACTGCCCCTTCCCTCCCCACGGCACTGAAGTTTCGGCCGAGGCAATAAAAAGGCAAATACAGAAAGAAATAAGAGCCGAGGAGAAGTAGAAGGGACGTGCTAATTCAGAGCTGCCAAGTGCAATTTCTGCCTCCTTGATGCCGTTCGCTGCAGAAGTTATTAGAAATGGACAGAGGTTTATATCCACTTTATTGACTAGTATGTGCTTGTAAAGGTAATTCCTGTTAAATGCCAGTTAAACACACCAGAATTCACCCCCAAAATTTCATTCACAGAATCTCTCTGCAAATGAAATAGTAATGCTGGCTGCTACACAGCGTGTGTGGGTGTTTATACATAATTTAGCACAGGTTCCCCTAAGAACAGGAATTACAGGATAGCATGTGGTAGGGTATAAAAATCTGAACCACTCAACAAAAATTATCCCTGACAAAGACAGCTGAGTAACTGCAGAGAAAGGGGAAATGATGCAGCTGATGCTCTCTTCAGACTGGTAGGAGCTGACTCAGTCTTTTCAAGAAACAGGGATGCCATTACCTTTGTCTCTCATTTCAATCTTGGAAAATATTCAACCACCTCCTGCAGCAAGTACAACAAAACAGTTTCCCTCACGGTTCGAGGCTCGGTGTGAAGGAGCCTACCTTCTCCCACTGTAGCCTCAGCTAATCCAAACGAGACGGGACATTACAGAGCACAAACCCAAGCAAGGATTGAATTTAAAATTCAGACTCTGCTCAAAACTCCTAGCTAGCACTAAAAATAACTGGTGATAGCAGACAGCAGCACTTGAGAGTTTCCGATTTCTAGAGACGCAGAAGCACATCAGCACCGCGATGAGCGCAGGGCAGCACAGCGCCAGCGGGCTTCGCCCCGGAGCCCCGGGCACACGCTGGCCTCGCTCACCCTGTTTGCGCCCGGGGGATGGACGCTGCCGCCAGCCACATCACTGCGGCCAGCGCCGGGCCCCCGGGGAGAGCCGGCCTCGCACAACACGCAGCTCTTCCCAGCGAAGGAGAAAGGCAGGTTCTGAACCCAAAAGGCCACTGCGACTTGGGCTAAATGTCACTGCCTTGAACCGAGCATTGCCTGTCCTCGTGTTGACGGCAGAGCCATACGCATGAAGGGAAATTACAGCGGAGGAAATTTCTTTTCCAGATTGCTCAAAAAAGCAGATTTCAGATATGCGCCTGCTTTGTGAAACCTCTCATCTCCTTGGTAATATCGGAAAAGTCCAGGGGCTATGGATGTGTGGGGCAAAAGGAGCCCTTGATGTCACCTACATGGTAAAGCAGTTTAAATATACGTACCACAAGGGTATGCAACTCCAGCCATCGCCTCCACACTTGCCTTTGTCGCATGAGTATAGCTATGACCTGGAAAGGGACTACATCCCAGGCAGCATCACATTCCAAAAAACCCAGAATTTTATACCAGTGCAAAGATCTACTTTGATCTTTGAACACAGTTTTTGCCAAAGAACTGGGGACCAGTTTATAACTCACCACGCACACTGTCAGGCCTGAATGAACCCCAGTAACCCGCACGTGCGGAGGGAGCAGAGGACACTCGGCGCTGGCAGGACTGGCCCGAGGCTGCGTGACTCCGTTCTTTCTGGGTGTGTTTTGTAAGGACATTGTTGTCTTTGCAACTGTCAGCTTTATGATTGACTTTGACATTTTAATATCCTATTTAAAAGAGTTAATGAATAGGCTGTCTTCAGGGCTTCAGCAAATTGTATAAAAGAGAGGATTTACAAATGAAATCAGGATACAGAGGGAATTCAGCACTTCTAACCTCACAGCTCATGAGTCTGAGGTGAGCCACAATTTGTGTTGGTACGGTAAATGAATTTTACATCCTCTCTTTACTATAGAATTTTACATCCTCTTTTACATCCTCTCTTTACTGCCTTCTGTACTCTGTTTTAGTGCCTTTGACAACAGGAGCATCAACATCATCTCATGATACAGCATTTACAAAAAACAAAATGCGAAAAGTAAACTTCTCCACAATCGTTTGTTCTTAGCTATTGGCAAGGGAGGAGGAGTTGAAAATTTTCCTGGAGGAAAGGTAAAGAAGAGGTCTAGAGGTTGCCCATAGTTTGGTGGGTTTGGGTTGTTGGTTTTTGTTTTTTCTGCTACAGAGGAAGGAGATTCAAGAGGGGACAGTTTATAATGAAATCTTCACTCCTACAAAAAGAGATCTGACTCTGAACATTTGCTTTCATCCACTTTCTTTGCCATCTCAGTGTTCAAGTGTATTTTTTTTTTTTTTTTTTTTTTTTTTTTAAGAGAGCCGAGACAGACAGATTACAAGATTTGGCAGATGCTTCACATACCTTTTAGCTAAGGCTATTTTCAGCATGACCCAGATAGGCAACACAGGAGTCAGTGGGAAAAGCATTATTCAGAGGTCTGTGTTGGCTGTTACAATATTCATATCATTCAAGGTGTGATTGACCATCTGTCACTGAATTTGGGGACTTTTCATTGAAACATTTTAAAATAGCCAATTATTTAAGTTTTAACTTAGAAGACCACATTTGGGAAAGAAGCATCAAGCAACCTTATATTTATTTCTCAGCAGCAGGCACCAGCCTCCTCCCAGCTCCCAGCTGTTCCGCAGAGCAGCTACGAACGCGGGTTATAATAAAGCCGTGTCCTCCCTGGGAAGGCTTCCCCCCTTTCCAACTCGTAGGGCTACCCAGCCAGGAACCCAGCTCTGAAAGAAATCCCAACAGCCACGTGCTAAGCCACTTATTGCTGCCGAAGAAACAGTAATGAGAGGACAATGATAAAATATTGTGCTGAGCAGCTAAGAAATACTGGTGTGCAAGAACAGGAGAAAAAACCATGAATGAGAAATACCTCTAAGCTTGACTTGAACAGCAATTCAGGTTTAGCTAGTTGGGAGAAACACCTTTGCATGAATATCACTGCAAATGAATGATTAGCAGGATTCTCTCCCACTGAGATAACTCACCTCAACACTAGCATTAATAAAAGCAGACATCACAACTTTGTCCCCACCCATGGAGTGGGACACTCGGCAACCTGTCGCTGGTCCAAGCACAATTGCTGTATTTTTTGCACAGAAACGCTGTACCGAAGTTCTTGGGTTTGCCCCCAGCACTTCACACTTTTCATAAGGAAGTCACTACTTTGATTACCAATGTCACCTTAATTTCTCTTTTTCACAACATGAACGTCTCTTGCTTCAGGATATTTGAAGATTACCTTCAATAAATATGAATGGGCATTTATCATTGAGATTCATTATTTGTCATTCACTGTATTACCACTGCTATGGGAGCTAAAGAGACCTTCATCTACAAATTTCTTGTTAGATATTTCTTCACTGAAGACAGCTACTTGATCTCCCAGTACACTTTTTTGGATTTTATAAAAGAAATACACGAAAGAAGATATTATTCAGGCTTATTTTATGTTTAGTGGGAAGACATCCATACTCTGAGAGGGTATAGCTACCGACCTGCCTCATCAGTTTAAAAGAGGAATTAAGCCTTCATTCCTGGCAATCCTTTAAGAGTTGCTTTTCGGAGTGTTGCCAGGCAGAAGCCATAAGGACCCTTTCCACAACGCAGGGACATCCTCAGAAGGGCCTCCCTGCTCTGATCTTGAAGGCCACCAGGTCCA
This sequence comes from Mycteria americana, assembly GCF_035582795.1. Taxonomy (NCBI): domain Eukaryota; kingdom Metazoa; phylum Chordata; class Aves; order Ciconiiformes; family Ciconiidae; genus Mycteria; species Mycteria americana. The sequence goes on along the minus strand of NC_134370.1, from coordinate 1,218,247 downwards.
GAGACTCGCTTATTCTACTAAATCCCGGCTCGCTGCCTTTTAAACCCCATTGCTTCAAAGCATGCCCTCAGAGCAGGCTCCTAACCACGGGGAAGGTGTGCCATTCAAACGGCCAGCTGAGCTCCCCGCTTCACAGCTTTTTTTCACCTACCTACAAGCTTCTTAAAGTAGGTCTCTACCCAAACCAGGCCAGGTGGCATGACGTACCAGCTTGATTCACCCAAGTTCTTCCCAAATACTGGGAAATATCAGTAGTTTTATTATAAACTACAGCAAAATTGTAATGGAAGCATGCAGGATAATGCTGAAATTCAGGACAATATGAGATGTCACATATGCTTACATTAAACAGAAGCTCTGAAAATGATCTACTTTTTTTAAGGGGCTGGAGAAGATTTGAATTTTGGATGGGGACAAGGAATGAGGAAACCCCAAGAAGAATGGCACACTTCTGCACTAAAACCCTCCTGAATATTAATGAAGCCATCACAAAAGAAGCTACAGCATTAATATGAGTAGCATGATAAAATATGACTTCAGCTTATGACATGTTCAATCGCTCATTTAATTTTTATAGGAGTTGATTAAGATGCCTTTGCTTGAAATTTATACTGTTTACTATAAAACATTACCCTTTTCTTCAAAATCTATCGAGACAGACAAACCACACACTTGCCAGGCTGTTAAATAAATAGTATTAAATCAACAATACCCAGGGTCCCAAAATGCAAGTCATTTCCATGTATATTGAATTTATTTCCATTTGCTGCAATAAAAGTTTTGTCTCTAAGCAAAAAAACAGCTATTTCATCAAACTGTTTTGTTTTTAATTTTTGAAATAACGTAGTTCTGCAGTCACTACACAGGGCAAACTTGCCCTAAGTGCTTTCAAATAGACGTGCCTCAAAGAGCTGAATGAACTTAGTTATGTACAAAATAAGGCTTGAGTGGATACCTGCCCAGGAGACAGCAGACAAGGAATAGAGAAGCCACAGCAAGCAGCAAAGTGACATCAATGAGATATTGCTCTTGGTGCTAACAGACATGCAGGACTATTTCCGAAACGTGCCAAGGCTTCGTAGAAGGCTTGCAGCCACGCAAAGGCTCACAACAGGACCGTACAGCATTTTACTTGGCGTGGTAGCCTTCATGGCAGGAGCTCCAGCCCAGACAGCGATAACCTTGCCTTCTCCCAGCACTCGTGCCCCAGGCCGGGGTGCCAAAAAGGGTCTGCCCACCACTCCTCACCAGCAGCTCCAGGGTGGAGCACGCTCCCAGTCCTTCCCAGCTCCTAACCTTGCTCCATGCAGCGTCACCCCCTTTGCGTGCCCTGACCCCCAAGACCGTGCATTGCCACCAGGCAAACTCTTCATTCCGAACCTAGCAGCAAAGGCAGGAGGTGAGCTGGCTCCTCAGCGAGCAGCTGCAGGTCAGGGGCTATCAAAGCCAGAGGACTTGGGTCTCCATCCAGGCAAGTCACATTTTATCTTAGCAGGCTTTTTGCCCAGTTTTGTGGCAGGGACACTCAAACGGTTTGGTGGGCTTTTTTGCTCTGTGGATCAAATTTGTCCACTCTCCCACTGATCCTGTCCACAAGTCTGTTTCAGTTTCTCACATTTCTATTCACTGTTCTTGAAGCTTTTCTCCTAATTTTTTCATAACTAAATGTTCTTAAGTGCTTGGAGGTGTTGCAACTCTCTTGGGAGCCTTCATTATTACGACTATGTATTATAGTTCTTGTTCCTTCAATCTGGTGCTCAGTCTTCAACCAGGATGAAGTAAGTTTCAGGCTAAACAAGTTACAAATATTCTACTTCTGACTTTGCACTGCTGAGTGACTACAGACCATTTCATTTCCCAGTACCCGAAAGCACTAACTTGAGAATGAGGGAGAAACCAAGGCATTCATGAAGAATACAAAATGATGAAGAGGTCACACTTTTGTCACATCTTGCACAGCCATAAAGCAAGCCCCGAGAGGAACGTCTTTGTCCTTGCAAAGCCAAAACAAAGACAACACTTTTGTCCTTTCAAATCATGCAAGAGGAGTCACCTCATTAATATACATCCTGAATTCATATTTGCCCATCGCCACTTACAATTCAAAAGTAAATTGTTGGCTAGTAATTCCAATTAGGATGATCTCGGATGAAAACTATTTAAAAGTGCCTTTTGTGAAAATGTTTGGATTAGTCTTTCTCCTTTTGCCAGCAGAATAAAAGACTGCTGCCTTTTCCAATCTATAATAATCATTTTTGGTTCAGCTACACCGAGCTAAACTTCAATTGCTATACAGCATAACCCAGTCCACAGAATCTATATTATTCGATACTTTCCAGAAGTTCTGCATAATTAGACCCATCTGTTTTCTTTGTCTCCGTTTTACAAGCTGATAGTTTATACTTACTTCATTACGATAAGAACAACAGAGGTGGTTACACGGCCGCTGCTTTAGAGCACCATCAGATGCTCTGGTATTTAATCAGCACATAACACATGCAGTAAAGCCACTGGCCAGGTCCCAGCCCCACCGGTGCAGCCCGGCTGCCTGAAGTGCTTTTGCAGTTTAAGCATTCCACTGAGCAGTTCTGGTCCATCCAAAAGTGTCCCTAGCACAAACCTGGTGGACACGAGGGAGGGAGGGAGGGAGAAGGGATGCTGCAGAGACGGCCTTACAAGCCTCCTTGTCCTTGACAGCAGCCTCATCTTCTCGAGGCTTCTCCTTGAAGCACAAACATTTCTTCAGAAAAGGCCACAGTTTTATCTGCCTGGGGGGCTGCGTGGGTGCTCCTCTCTGTTACTAAAGCAAGAAAGGTATCAAGGGGACTCACAAGGCTGAGGTGCTTCTGGAGGATCAAGCTAAGGCACAGCCTCCCTAGCTCAGGTCAGCCTCCGAGGAGAGCTGAGCCCCTTTGCCAGGGAAGGTTTCAATGGGGATACTCTACTTAGACTGGAATTGCCATCTGAAAAGCGAAACAAATTTGTTCTTCTATGTAGTCTACAGGAAACAATTTCCAATACAGTGTTCAAACAGCACCCAGAGGTGCTACTGCTACCCCCGATTCAGCCTCTCTCTCTTATAACTGCTGAAACAAACTGCAGTACTGCTACTGATAAAAACAGAGCTTTTCAGGCAAAAAAAAATGCCTGAGGAATAGATGGGTGATAAAAAACACTACTGTGCTTCTCAGTAACTGGACTATTTCCTGTACACTGATACAAGCCAGAATCTTTCAGATTGTCCGACTTAACAGGTTGATCATTTATCTGCCCAAGACAAAAATAAATCAATTAGTGGATGAACAGACTGAAAACTAAAACCCTTTTTTGAAAGAATCCCCAGAAACAGAGCACCCAATCCTTGGCTGATTCAGTATAGCCTCACCGACAATCACAGCCTCACCTGAGAAACTGGCCGCTAATGCTTATACCTCTGGGTGTAAAATGCCTCATTTCAAGGATTACCTTCAGTTTTGTTAAATAACGTTATTGTTCCCACTTCAATCTTTTAATCAGCACTGCCACTGAGCAAACCTTGCACTTTGTGTTGTCTACACCAGCATACGCCTCTAGTGGGAGCAACAAGGGCGATGCCGCCTAGCTCCCAGGAGGGACAGGGCCGTCAGCCGGGTGTGCCTGCTCCTTGCGCCGCTCTAGATTTTGGTGCGGTTAGTTACAGCAGCTTACGTGACAGTTGTGGGGTTTCTCCTTTCATTCCATAACTACGGTTAGTCTTGGTGATAGAATTCAAACCTGTCTAGCCCTTCCTCTTCCTCCCGGAAGAAAGCAGTACACCGAGAGATCGCAGCAGTGGGAATTTCTCAGGTGACTTCATTGGGCCTTAACAGCAAGAAGTTCCGTATAACAGTAGAGTGGATTTAAATTTCTGGAAGATTCAACATGTTTTTCAAAGCAAACACAGAACAAAATTCCCCATCATCTAAAATGCATTACTTGCAAAGGATAACAATCAATAGCAATGTCTTGCTGAAATCCAGCCTGTTCAAATTAGCGTTGTTTGAACTTCAGTCTCAGATATCTGTGGGATAAGAGTTAGATCAACGCTCTGCATTTAGCACTTAAGCTGCCAATATTAAAATAACCCATCACAGGGAGAAGAAGGGGAAATAATCATTCTTCAAAAATTTTCCTTTAGATTGCTTCCAATGGCTCGGGTTTTTCATTAGGTACAAGTGCGTTAAATACAGGCCAGTTTGCTCGATTTTTTGTTTTGTGATTTAATCAGGCTGGAAGCTAAGACGAAGTGCAAGCCCTTACATACAGCTGAAGGAAGCTAGGACTTTCATTCCTGAACTTAAAGTATCCTTGCTGAACAATTGAACAGCTTCCTCGCCCACCACAGCCTGCGTAGATCTCGTACCAGTTATCCTGGCAGGGCACAGAGAAGCCGTAAAGCACAAAATCTCTGAGTGTCCAGGGGAAAAGAAGCTCCCCAGCAGAAACTGCCGCTCAAGGAGCGGACTGGGATCTCACGTGTTTTGCACTCTGTGCTACGCCACCGTTGTCTGCTGGTGACATTTCACACTCAAAGTTTTAGCAGTTTAATCCCGGCATAACATATTTGAAGCACATTTTACAAGAGGCAAGCAAGCGTAATTCAATACAGTAAAAAGCATCAACGCTGTGAAAGAGGAATGAAAGTACAAATACCGAAGGGGTAAACTGAGAAGCGGCTCCTGGGGCCGAGGAGCGCGTGAGCGGCAGGCGGAGCGAGCTGCACCGTGCCCGTAACCAACTACGGCAGTCGCTCAAGTGAAGTCAGGGGAATTTGCTTGTTGGGAAACCAGTGCACAAAAAATCAGATTCAATCACAAAATCCTTATCTGTACTCTAAGTATAAACAAGTTATGAAGAAAAGTATTTATTCTGGCATTTTCCTATCTCCAGAAGCCAAGTTTTCAAAAAAACTTTGTCTAGGAAAGAAGCAAAATACCTACCTTCAGATTTATACTTTATACAAAACAAAATCTCCACACGTGGTTAAGGAGGACACGCGTATTTACCAACCCCACTGGAATTTTTGCTGCATCCGTTACCAGTTTTTAAACAACGCTCTACGAGAGCATCCTGGGTCAAGCAGACCACATAAATGACAACGCGCATGCTGCTGCCTTCCTGAGCCCCCTCAAGCTCTATTTAATAGGAAGATCCCGCTCCAATTACAGAAAAGCAGCCCGCGGCGCAGCTCGCGGTGCCGTTTGCTGGGCTCGGCAAGGGCTGCTCCCAAGCATTGCCCCAGCAAGCGCCAGCCCCAGGAGGGGGAAGCGAGGCAGAGCCCGTCAGCGTGACCTTCTCATTCACAAGGTACGCATCAGGCCCACGCGTCACGCTCTCTGGCGGCCGCCCATCGCGCGGTGAGGTAAAAGGCCGCCGCTTCAGCGCAAGGCTTTCTGGACGGGTTCTCTTTAAATAAGTGCAGGCTCGGTGGTGTTTTTAGGCACTTGTGTACTGCTGTGATACATGAATGCTGCTGAATGCTAAACAGGAAGAGGGATTTAGAGAAACAAAGCTTGCCTTGTTAAAAATCTGCTCCCTAGAGAGACTTCCACATCCCCGCATTCATCACCACATTAAGCTCGGACAGTTTGGAAGTCATCAGTCAAGAAACAAAAGAGAACAGTAGCCCAGACTCCTTGTTTTCAGAAGCAGAAATGACTCGGATACTTACAGCATCCAGGGAGGCTTCCAGGGACAAGGAGGGAGGGAAGGGGCTCTTGCCAGGCTCGTCCGTCTCCCGGCTCGGTCTCCGGGTGCACGTGCCCTCTAACCACCCCTCGCCCGGCCGCTCGGAGCTCCCCTACGCCCAGCACCGCTGAAAGAGCGAACGGGCTCCAGCCCCATCTGATTCAAGACTTAATCCAAAATTACTAAGGCTGCTTCCTATAAAACTCATCCCACTGCATCGTGTCAAATCTAACCCCGACCTGACGGTCCCGACCTAAGTCTAACCCTCACTTATTTCTAGACTGCACCCAAACCTCAGGCCTTACTGAAGCCCACCTGCATGCAATCACATCTCCTCGCAGCCTGACCCCATCTCTGCCCGCCCGCCTTAAATTTTGCTCCAAATACAATTCAGCTGGAGCAAGACATTTAGCCTGAGGATTTTACAGGCCTTGACTAGATCTCCTATCAGGAGGATAACCAGATTTATAGTGTATGATTGACAGCACATCAGGAGCACAGACAAAGGGTATATCACGAAATTTTTAACTTCTTACCTGTTTATAGACCTATATCAAAAAAAGTAAGTTAAATCCAGAGATAGACCTGTGGTAATCAGTGGTAGCAAGAACTTCCAAATTGGCTAAGTCTATAAACTGTCCTATATCACGCTCCGTACCTGGCTCAGCAGCTGAGCGTGCGACTGGCCCCAGGTCCAGAGCGCGGGACAGACGCGTCCCCTCCTCCAGTCACACCGGCAGTACCCGAGAGCAGCCCAGCAGCACGGACCGATTCCTTCTACCTGCAGCCAAGCCCTCTCTAAACCTAGGTGAGAAAATACTGCCCCACCTGAACCTGGCAATATATCCAGATGCCTCTTTTATGGCATATGTAAGCAAATTGCTAATATTTTCCATACCAGCTATTTGTTTTCCACTTGTTTTCACACCACGGCGCTGTGTGCTATGATTTCAAATTTCTAGAAATAGCCTGATTTTAAAAGGTGCCAGAAAGTTTCCCATTTCTCACCGTGTGACAGCGCCTGGATCCTTTACAAGTCTGTTTTCCTTAGCTCCATTTCACAGATTGTCAAAGGAGGATCTTATAAATCTGAGGTGGAGCAGAAAAGCAGCTTCTGACCAGGCACAAAGGGACAACCCTAAAATACACTGGCCAGCAGCCCTAAAACTGCATCACGTTCCCCAAAGCTCTTGTGGGGAGGGTTTGGGGTGGGCAGGTGTCTGCGTGTGCGAGACAGAGGGACGGAAGAGCAAACTGAGCTCCGGAGGGGCTGCAATATCATTAGTCCTGTACCTGTTAACGTAACGCCAGCAATGAATCATGATTCACAGCGCTGTCAGCAAGAAATGGAAAAGCTATATTTAAAATCCGGGGAAAAAAAACCTTAGCCAAAAAGCGGAAAAGTCTAAAATAGCAGAAGGTTCACAAGGTGTGAGCTGTAGGACGTATCCGCCCCAGGCTGTTTGTGCAAGGGGCGGTGGTGTGCCAAGACTGCAGCGGAACCGCAAACCCCGGTCCGACGCCAGACAGGCACGTCGGGAGAGGCCGCTCGTGTCCGCTTGTCCTTTTCCCGACGCTGGCCGCGGGGTTCCCACCCTCGACTTCTCCTGCTTGTAGAGAGCATGGTCAAGCTCCGTTGGATGCTCGTGCTTAACTTTGTTTCCAAGTTGCATTTCTCCGATCCTTCCTCACCCCAAATCTAGAGAGTGCCAACCGGGATGTGCAAGGGATAAGGGATGAGAGAAAGAGCATTTTCTTCTCTACCTGCAAGCAACAAAACTCAAGCGCAGCTTTTCAGGAAAAGAACAGCCTAGGGATAATGGGGTTTTAAGTAGGTACCATGGTTTATTACAAATTTCTCTTTATTCATGAAATGTCCCACTAGTAATATTCCTGTCTGAAGTAGGGAATGAAATATCAAATTAAGATCCAAATACTTCAGTACGGACAACCACTTCAGTACAGTCTAACCACTTTGACAAAGTGATCTGATATCATTAATTCTTATTTCAATAAAATAAAATTAATCTTCCAGTAACGCTGGATCATGACATCACACATGTTGGAGATCCTAGAGGTGTTGTGACAGGTTATGACTTCGATGTACGGCACTACTTTAATTTTGCTTTTAATACATAAAGTGTGTGGATTGATTTCTAGTTCGGCTGATGGGCAAGTCAGAGGAGGCAAGGATGGGGGAAACGCAACGGAATGGCCTGTTCAGGCCTTTTTACTTGGGTACAGAAACACAAGATTAACTGAACAGAGCCCATTAACTCACGTTTATCTCCCAGTGCCACATCCCTCGTGATATCAAGGTCTCAGTGGGGTCTCAGAGATAATTTGACACAACTATGAGTTAATTCTCAAGCTGTATATTCAATGTAGAGTCAATGATGGCACATGAAAGAGGGCGATTTGGGGACGAGCCACAGGGTTCAGCTCAATACAGCTGCAGCCCTTTTTGTAACCAGGTCCCTGCTGCACTAACCAAAGGCTTTTGCTGAGTTTAGTTAAAGGAGTTTCTGCCTAAACTGTGCTGTGCGTATTCCCTCCATTGTGATCTGGGATTGCTGGAGCACGTCCAATTGATCCACTGAATTCCGCAGTTTTAAAGGTTGTTTAGGTGTGCGTGTGCTAACTGCTTCCTTTTGTCTTGCTTACTTTGTTACGGCGTATGAGAGAGGCCATCTAATTGTTCGGTACAGACCGGGAAAAAAAGGATGCGTGCTGAGGTGTGCGGGGAAGAAGGCAAGCCAAGACACTTTGTTTTGTACCGCAACCCGTTTGTCTCCTGGAGCTCGCAGGAAAAGCTGCAGCCAGGCCACCCCCTGCTCTGGGCTCCTAATACAGACGCAAGATCTGTTTTAAAAGGAGAAGAAAAGCGTTACTGGAAGAAAAGACAGGTTAACGTCTGTGCAGGAGAGACAGACACCGCCGAGCGACCGGGCGGCTGCGGAGTCTCTCCCAGCCGTGAGTTTCTTGTTGCAGATTGGAGCCCTTAAGGTCAAACGGTGAATGAATGGTTTTCTTTTTCCTTCAGAAAAAGATGGAGAGCCATGACAGCTCTGGGAAAGGACAATTTTCCCGTGCTCCCTTTCGCTCCCTTGGCTGACGTTCAACGTGCCGGGGCAGGGGGAGCTCCCAGGCACTGGAGCGTGGGCAGCTGCCGCACCAGGGCTTTCATGGGAGAGGAGCCGCAGGCTCCGTTCCCAAAGGATGGGCTGCCGATCACATCGGCACCGCCAGGGCCAGGAACGGCGGGGAGGCTGCCCGGCGAGGAGCAGCCGGGGCCCCGAAATGCCCAGTCTCCACCTCCCAAAGCCACGGGCATCCCGGCAGGGCCTGGGTGTGACTAACACGGCGGCTCGGGGCAGGGGATTAAAAGAAGCCTTGTTTCAGATATTGATTTGAATTTATAGTGCAGGCAAAGATCGGTGTAATTTTCCAAACCTTTGCAAAAGCATGCGGCATAGCTTGAATGCAAATCGTTGTAATTTGCTCTCCTGCTAACAACAGCTTAGCGCGGCTGCTGCCATCCAAAGGTAGACCCGCTTAGGTGTATTGCCGTTAAACGGTGACAACGACATCGCCTCCCTTCTTTACTGATTAACCTCTAGCTTCCAAGCCAGATGACAGCCTAGAGCTATTACAGAGAACGGGATAACGGAGCCTCTAGGAGAAATGGAATACCCTTTTCCTTGGCCCTGATATAACCCCCGTACGTTGCGCATGCTGAGCTGTTTGGGGCAGCTGATGAACCAGGTGATGAGCTCACAGGCCAGGCCAAAAAAGAAGCAAAACTTGCTCTTTTCCAATAGTGGGGGGGAAATGAGCATGTTATTTGTGAAAAGTGATGGAGGATTCTTAGGAATACTTATCAGGCATGCCTTCTGACCTGCATAATTTGCATGTTTATATATTTATATAGCTCTGATCTTCCAAGAATATAAAATTTTCTGAAGCACAGGGGATATATTATATTTGCATGACAGGTAAGTTGCTCTTCTGCCTCTCCCACAAGTGGAAACTTAGGTGTAAAGAGATAAAAACCATTCAATTACTGAACAGCAGCTTTGTATGTAGAGAACGAATTGTGATTTAGCATTTGTCAGCACTCGTCAGATACTGACACCGCCTCATATGACGCCTTTTTTTCCTCCTTTGTGAGCGACATCCTGAGTTCGGAACCTAAATACTTTCAGCTGCCCTGGAGGGAAGCCCGGTGCAGTCAGCTCTGCTCCCTGGAGAGGAAGGGGTGGTGAAATTCTTTATTACACCATTTATTTCACAGAAATCAGAAGTAATTACCTGGAGGGACATGGCAATCTCATTAGTCACTTGACTTTCTCTTTATTTGCCCACTCAACAATTTCCCTGTTTTATTTTCTCATTTATAATAATTGGCGAGGAGTGTAATATGGCCCTTTCATCCATCCTGGCACTCACCAGCGTCCGCTAATGCCTCTTTCGAGATCGTTCAACGAGAACAAGGTTTCAGGTCCTGTAAATCCTCCTATAAGATGTGCCGATAGCTCCTTCCCATGCTGGGTAGCACCTTATTCATTCTGTCACGACACCAGCTGGATGTGCTATTACTCCTCTCCGGGAGAGCCCTCAGGCGTCCCAAAGCACTAACAAAAAGCAGCCGTGTTGGCCACCTTTCACTGGAAAGCTTGTGATCCATTGCTCCGTGGACTCTGTCGATGGCTGAAGAAGAGCATCCCTCTGCCCCGTGCAGCCATAAAATCAATTACTGACAAGTGCTAATAATGGCTCTGGAGTTTCTTAATGCTGGGTTGCCAATGCACGTGTGGGTAGAGGAGATAATCTGAGACCATCTATGGTCACAGTTCACAGTTTTAATAGTTCATAATGCTTGAGATAAAAGATAATCACCTGTCCCATAGGACATTTTGATAACAAATGGCCAAACCTCTCCTGTCTCCCGCGGACCCTGAATGTAACTGTCCCCCAGATTTACATCGCAGCCTAATGGCTGCGTCCTCAGCCTCCCTGCTCATCTCGGCAGTCAAATACAGCCAAGAGTCTTCTGCCTTTGCCCTGGGATTTTCAATGCTTTGTTCAAATGCATCAGGAATATGTTTTGCCATGCTATGACGGACCAGTCGTCAGATCCAAGAACTCAGCAGTTTCTCCCAAAAGAAACCTTTCACTTGTTTTGGTGGGCTGACCCTGGCTGGACGCCAGGTGCCCACCCGGCTGCTCTGTCACTGCCCTCCTCAGCTGCACAGGGGAGAGAAAACACAGCCAGAGGCTCGTGGGTCGAGGTCAGGACAGGGAGCGATCACTCGCCAGTTACCGTCACAGGCAACACAGACTCGACTTGGGGAAATTAGTTTAATTTATTGCCAATCAAATCAGAGTAGGGTAATGGGAAATAAAAACTAAATCTTAAAACACCTTCCCCCCACCCCTCCCTTCTTCCCAGGCTCAACTTCAGTCCCAGTTTCTCTCCCTCCTCCCCAACCCAGCAGTGCAGGGGTTCGGGGAATGGGGGTTGCAGTCGGTTCATCACACGTTATCTCTGCAGCTCCTTCCTCCTCGGGGGAGGACTCCTCCCGCTCTTCCCCTGCCCCAGCGTGGGGTCCCTCCCACGGGAGACAGTCCTGCACGAACCGCTCCAGCGTGAGTCCTTCCCACGGGCTGCAGTTCATGAACTGCTCCAGCGTGGGTCCCTTCCACGGGGTGCAGTCCTTCAGGAGCAGACTGCTCCAGCGTGGGTCCCCGGTGGGGTCACAAGCCCTGCCAGCAAACCTGCTCCAGCCTGGGCTCCTCTCTCCATGGGTCCGCAGGTCTTGCCAGGAGCCTGCTCCAGCGCAGGCTTCCCACGGGGTCACAGCCTCTCTGGGCATCCACCTGCTCCACCGTGGACCTCCACGGGCTGCAGTGGGTATCTGCTCCACCGTGGACCTCCACGGGCTGCAGTGGGTATCTGCTCCACCGTGGACCTCCACAGGCTGCAGTGGGTATCTGCTCCACCGTGGACCTCCACGGGCTGCAGTGGGTATCTGCTCCACCGTGGACCTCCACGGGCTGCAGTGGGTATCTGCTCCACCGTGGACCTCCACGGGCTGCAGTGGGTATCTGCTCCACCGTGGACCTCCACGGGCTGCAGTGGGTATCTGCTCCACCGTGGACCTCCACGGGCTGCAGTGGGTATCTGCTCCACCGTGGACCTCCACGGGCTGCAGTGGGTATCTGCTCCACCGTGGACCTCCATGGGCTGCAGGGACAGCCTGCCTCACCATGGTCTGCACCACAGCTGCTGGGGAATCTCTGCTCTGGTGCCTGGAGCACCTCCTGCCCTCCTTCACTGACCTTGGTGTCTGCAGAGTTGTTCCTCTCACATATTCTCACTCTTCTCTCTGGCTGCAGTTGCGCAGGGGTTTTTCCCCTTCTTAAATACGTTATCCCAGAGGTGCTACCACCGTGGCTGATGGGCTCGGCCTTGGCCAGGGGCGGGTTGTCTTGGAGCAGCCTGGCATTGGCTCTATCGGACATGGGGGAAGCTTCTAGCAGCTTCTCACAGAAGCCACCCCTGTAGTGCTCCCCCCCCTACCCCCCCCCCGCAACCAAAACCTTGCCACGCAAACCCAATACGCTTGTTGATGTCACTATTTGAAATTCTGAATTTGCCTTGCTCCAAACTGGAACATAAGAAACTGTGAATGCACTGCCATTTCATGTCTCCGTCCATTTATTGTGCTTTTTCCTTCTGAAATCGCATATTTGTAAAAACTGCAGATTTATTCTTCCACTTTTTTTTTCCATTTACTTTTCAAATCCATTCCCTCCAACAGCTAGCTAAAGCATACCAAAATTATTTGTTTCCCTCTAAGAAGTTTTCCAGCTGCATTAACTGAGATTCTGCTCTACTGAGCTTCCAAAACAAGCCGTGGGTGATAAGCCTGGTGCACTGATGTCTTTTACTGTTGGTTTTCCACTTCCTTACTCACAGCTCTGCTGGAAAGTGTAAGAAATCGGGCACTTGAAGCCATGGCCATTTAGCATCAGCTGAGGAAACCACTGTATCATGAAAAGTGGAAGAAAGATGTTATGAAGAATGAACAGACAGTTTTGCTTAGTTGGCTTTTCAACCCGAGGCTGGACAAATTAGAACTAAGAAGCATGGAGCAAAGTGGTGAGAGCCCTGATGCCTTCCAAGTTCAGCCACTCCACAACCTGCAAATCGCTTTGTCTGGGATTTGGGGGTTTAGACTCAAATGCTCCATTTTCTTTTAATTAGCCAGCCAAATTTTTGTAAGCTATATTTATAAAAGCTGTTTTCTTGATTCAGGTGTGGTGGAAGAACATTTTCCGGCTGTGGAATCTGGAAACTGCACCAGAGATGGGATCTGGCACAGACCCCTTTCAGGGAGGTAGCAACGTAATGCAGGAGCTTCCCCTTGGAGATGGAAGGATTACATTCTCAGAGGAGTTTTGTGAGATGTCGTTACTTATCTTCGATTCATAAAATGATCTGAAGATGGGGGAAGGAAGCCAGCAGGCAGGGCAGCGACCCTCTTGCTCAGACACCGAGGATTCATCACTCCTCCAGGACGGGCACCGGGGATGTGCTCCTGCACGAACACAAACCACCCGCTGCAGAGCTGAACCCTCGTCAGAAAACTCTGCCTGGTCACCTTTCGGAGCAATTTATGTCTACAGAGGTCAACAGGCGCTTGCTTTGGCTGAATGTTGTTATTATTACTTCAGCACCTAATGCCCTCACCACATTTTTAAGATTCAGGGCTTAAAACTTACCATTTTACCTAGAAACCAAATGTAATCAAGTGTTTTATAAGAGGACTGAACAATCACGTAGAGTAATCCAAGCCGACTTCAGTGTGGAAAGAAGTGATAATTAGGGAAATGGAGCTTAAAGCTCTGTGCACATACTCTTGGTGTAGGTTTCCTGAAGGTGAGGAAGCTGGGTGATAGGAGTTGGACCAACAAACGATGAAAAATGAGTCTTCATCTGACTGAAACAAGGCATTTTAACAAAATAATTCCCTTCATAGTGTTTTTTATTATTATTATTTTCATGTGTGGCTCAAATATCAAGTGGAAAAAGATTGTTGACTTCTGAGGCAGTTGCTCCCAGGGAGATACAAAACACTGATTTACCTCACGGGAATACTTTCAAGAAAGAAGGCAACTCAGTGAAAGAATTGAGTTAAAGCCAAGAGGATGTATACAAAAGCAATATCTGAAAAAGTTATTTTATTACTGTTATTGATAGGCTGTTATCGTGTCTGAAAAGCATACAAATTTTCTAAGACACAAAAAGATCACACTGGAAAGGACACCCCACTAACAACAGCTATACTGCCTTTTTTCTGGCCTTTTCATTAGTTTTTTCCTTTTGCTATGTTTCACAGCAAACTATCCGCTGCTTCCCTACATGCTTAGCCTCATCCTTCCCACCAGATTCATTTACTCCTTTGCTTCGGAGACGAGCACTGCCCAGATTTCAGATCACTCTACTTTATCACTCTAAGGAGGAAAAACCCTTTCTGGACAGCAAGTAAGGGAGTATTTTGCAGAGGTAGTAACAGGAAAATAAATGTGTCTGGTTGTAGGGAAGGGAAAAGCAGAGGAGTCAGCACTCCTGGGCTCGATTGAAACCACAGCCTCTGTGTGCATCACTGAGCACTTTATCTGCCTTATTTAGTTTCCCCATCTGTAAAATGGGAATAGTGGCCTCACAGGATTGTCCTGAATCTTCATAAATTAATACTTATACGACCTAAGGATCTTTTAATCTCAGGTCACATTTAATTACTAAACATATAACTAAAATATAGGAGAAAAAGCCAGCTATTAGTAGGACAAGAGACTGAAAGGGACTCTAAATGCCTTAAATCACCCCATACCCTCAATGGGATTACACAGATCTGACCCGTTTCCCACAGATGTTTTCGAACCCACTCTCAGAGCAGGGATGCAGACCCACAGCCTCCATGGGCAAGCTGTTCCAGTGCCCAAGTGCTCTTAAATACGGCAGAAAAACATTTATTAAGAACTAAAGAATTCTCCTTCGCTCTAATTTAAGACTATCCATTTTCGCTCTGCCCTGAGTGGACATGGATAACAGCTTAATGCTTTGTTCTTTGCAATATGCTTTTACATAATTAAAGACTTCTCATGTCTCTCCTTGGGATTCTTGTCTCTAGCCTGAACAACGCTGGTGCTTGCTTTTCCTCCTCATTAGCATGTACAAGCATTTTCTTGGGAACTGTCTAGAATAATCCTACTCTTCTGCATCGCTGCCTGGGTTATTAAGGAAAGTGTGAAAAGGAGAATTATTCTCATAGTATTCCACAAATTCTTGCAGGGTTAAGCCCTCCCCAGGGTAAACGGTCTTATGAGATGCAGAGTAAATACTATGAGGATTAGTCTCAAAATGCTTCTCAACTTTGAAAACTAACATTAGTCCAAATCAGTCATAACCATGCTTGGCTTGGTTAAGTCTCTGGCTTTAAACAAATACTTTCTCATAGGAAATGATTTCTAGGAATGAGGTTTTGTCCAAATGTTCCTTGCTTATGAGGGGAATGAGTTTAGAATTTGAATAAACAGACTTGGTCCCTCTTAGTATAAGATTATATTGTGGTACCGTTACGTACCTGAGAGACTGGGTCTTATGAAACAGGGACTCGGGGGGGACTGGATAAATTATTTAAGTAAAGGAGGAGGATAAAGGAGGAGTTTTCTTCCTGTGCAGTCATCATTTAAGTTAGTGCTTACTTTTTTTCATTAGATAGAAACCCTATGTGGGTAAATACATAGATTATTAAAACAGTCAAGCTTCCATGAAAGAACCACAATAACTTTTAAACTGTTTTGTTCAAAATGCCATTTCTCTTCTGTGTTCATGAAGCACCTAGAAGTTGACAGTCCCAAAATCTGAACAAGTGCTACCGAGGTATAAACAAATACTAATAATAACTGGCTTCTATACATGGATCGTTCAGAGGAAGCACAGCCATCTGTGAAGCTTTCTGGAGACCTGATTTTTTTCGCTGTTGTAAATTAGTTGGGTCTCTTTTAAAGCCATGTCCTTATTCTGAAAAATGCCCAAGTGCGTATGGGGGAGATCTAAGAACAGGAATAATTGGACTTACCTGTTTCATGACCCTAAATTCCTGACATTTATAAACTTGCTTGGTTTCTCTTTAGTTTTTCAAATGCACGGGACTTAAATTGATAGCCACCTAAGGACCTGAAACACTGAACAATAGGCAAGCAGCAACAAAAACACTTGACTTTTAGAGCAGAGATTAATATATGTTCTCCTTAGCTGGAAACTGCCCTTCTGACAAATTTCCTATGGCTATTTCTTTCACTGCTATATTGTCTTTTTCTGAGGATGTAAGAGTCTTTCCTCATTATTCTAAGAATTCTTATAATATATTGATCTGGAGCCACTAGGAATAAAACCTTACTTGAATGAATGTCTGTTCCCCCAGCACAGCAGCAAAAAGAAGGTTTTGTCATATAACAAATTGGAGAATAAAGACAATTTTTTAAATTCTGATTTAGCACATCATGCTAGAAGGGTGCTCAATGTTATCTTCTTTCTATAGAGTCTTCATTTTCTTTCAAAATATTTAGTTCTAGAATATGAAAGAAATTAAAAACTGAACATACGCAAAAGAAAATTACATTAAGTTAGACATAGGTACTATGCATTTATTTGCCTAATTATTATATTGTGTAGTAAAATGTCTAATCAACTGAACTTCTCTAAATAAAAGCAAAACCACCTCTACAAACATCATAAAGGAGGAAGGCACTGAACCCAGTTCCACTAGAGAGGTTGTTTTTACTAATTAGTTGAAATTTAGCGTTTCTTCAAGTTTTCCAAGCTGTCCTGGTTTCGGCCGGGATAGAGTTAATTTTCCTCCTAGTAGCTGCTATAGTGCTGTGGTTTGGGTTTAGGATGAGAATAATGTGATACCACCCTGATGGTTCAGTTGTTGCTGAGCAGTGCTGACACTGGGCAAGGACTTTTCAGCTTCCCATGCCCTGCCAGCGAGTGGGCTGGGGGGCACAAGACGCTGGGAGGGGACACGGCTGGGACAGCTGACCCCCACTGCCCAAAGGGCTATCCCACACCGTACGGTGGCATGCGCAGTATAGAAACTGGGGGAAAGCTGGCCGGGGGCCGCTGCTCAGGCACAGGCTTGGCATCGGTCGGTTGGTGGTGAGCAATTGTTTTTCATTTGCATCACTTGTCTTTCTTGGGTTGTATTTCTTTCTCTTTTTGTTGTTTTCCTTTTCATTACTATTATTATTAGTAATGAAATTTATTTTATTATTATTTATTAAATTTTATTATTATTACTATTATTATATTTCCATTATTAAATTGTTCTTATCTCAACCCACAAGTGTTCTCACTTTTACCCTTTCCGATTCTCTTCCCCATCCCACCGGAGGGATAGTGAGCGAGCGGCTGGGTGGGGCTTGGTTGCTGGCTGGGGTTAAACCATGACACAAGCACAGTTTGAAATTCTTTCATTCTTTTCCTTTGGAGGAACTTGAGGCACTGTGCCAGGGGACCTGGGACCTGGGACCTACAGTTCACAGCAGGCGTAAGAGAGTATCAATACATAAAATGATTCTTCTGACTACTTCCAACATGAAATAAACGGCATGTTATTTTGGATCACCGCTACTCGCAGACCACAGCTGCCTTCCATCTTCTGGGTGTCTTGGCTTGTCCGCTGTAGCCACCTGCCCAGGACCTTCCTTTTTATCACCTCGGCAAGACCTTAATGTACATGCGTAGTGAACACATACGACTACAGAAACCTCTACCTTTCAAATCCTTCTCAAGATTGAAATTTCTTCCTCTTTTTCAGAAGATATACCTGAAATAGAAAAGCATGAAGGAATTAACAGTAAAACAAAAGAGAGTTTTGAAACAGACATCTGAACAACCAGAAGGATTGCTCCAGCAGGGCACCTGGGCTACAGCCACTTGACCCCAATTCAAGAATTACGCTGGCTGTCCAGCAGATCGAGACAAAAAAAACCCTCTGAAGTTCTCACTATTGTACCACAAAGAAACGTCTTCCAGAGTGCAGACCCAGCAGCCAGCTGAACCCATGTGTGCCGGCCCAAAAGCCCAAGACACAAAAATTCCGCTTCTGCTCTGAGATGTGAATGATAGATGAAGCTTTTCTGTTCTGATAAAACTACACATTTTCAAAAATTTGATAGCATTTCTTCAAGCCTGTTCATAACATACATCTCCTAGATTTCCAGTTAAGCTATTTAATTATTTTTGCTAGTCTCCCGGTTGAAACTTGCAATTTTCCTCAAAATGAGTCGTATAAGGGACCTGATTATATTATTTAACAGTGATGCTTGAACTGACACCATCATTAAAGCTGAGTGTGAAAGTCTGCGCTGTAATATTGCCCTAACACCAATGATTTGCAGTCCTGTAATATTCAGTCTCATAAGGTGCTTCCTCATGTCGTCCCATGAGTGAAAATAAGATTCATTTCCCTCCTCCCCAGGAACTGTGAAGACCAATGATTCTTGTTATGCTTTATAAAATGTTGTTAATAGCGTTGCAGTTTGCTGTAAGAAAATGACTCATGTGAAGCTGCTGCCCGAGCAGACGCAGAAGACAAAAGTCTCATACCCACGTGAGCAGAACGGGTACATCTCCTTCTGCTACGCTGGGGTGAAACCGGCCACTTCTGTAGGTGCCAAGGTGGGAACGTGTAAACCGCGAGGAAACCAAGGGGAAGGTGTTGCCTTCGTCCCAGTGATCTGTAAAACACTTGTGCCTCTGCACATCTAAGACTGCAAATACCAGAAACTGCATTCCCGAGGAGGCTGGGAGTCTCTTCTAACCTAACCTGCCGCCAGCAAGACTAATACCTGGTGTTTGGGGGCAATGTGCAGATACAGATGGAGAATAACTTAAGAAGAAAACCTTAAAAATCTTGTTTACAATCCTGTTATCCAGAAATGGGTTTCTCACTTGAAACACAGATTTTTCAATTTCTTTTGAAAGTCTTGGGCTTTATTTCTTTTTATTACTTTATTACTGTCTCTGTGACTGAACATTTTTATTGTCCATGTAAACGTCCATCCCATTACTGAAACATGCTGAAGTCTGACCTGTGATATGCTGGGTCTAGGGCTTAAATGAACAAGTACTTTCAGCTTCCCACAGGTCTGCCTGAGTTCCCAGTGCTACTTTTTACCATTCACTTTTCATTTTACAAAAAGGACTATTGCTTATTACGCAATACCTTCCTTCTTTTTTTATGTTTACTTTCAGGAAGAAAGGCCCCCAGAAATGCCAGATTGGTCCAGACCTATTAAAAACTGCCCGAAGAGTCAGAGCGCATATGCGTATCAGTCTCAAATCGATACCCGGCCGAGGCAGTCCCAGGGCGGCCCGAGGCACTGACAGTGCGCCAGGCATACTGTCAGGTTCAAAGCCTCCCTGTGAACTGAGCTGATTTTCAGCCACCTGGGTTCCCATTTAGATGCAACCGGAGTTGAAAGACCATCTGCATCGCAAGATGCTGGAAATGAAAAGTAGAGTTAGCTAATGTGACAGCAGATCTGTAATAGTTTTTGCAACGGACCATGAAGTGCTGGATTATCTTAGGATCAGTTTCACTGAGGCTCCCCAGCCGCTGTGCTGACCAGGGAGGTGAGCTGATTTGGGATCAGACCCCAGATTTCATTTTTAATGTCAGTATTACAACTACGGAACAGTTTTGGCCGCTGTACTAGCACTGACAAACATCCTACTCCCCCTAAAATAAAGGGGCTACCTGGTGAGTAAGGTACCACTCTGGACGGCATGAACTCAATACAGGAAAGTCTGTCTGAGCACAAACCCCCACCTTTTTACTGTGAGGATGGGGCAGGCTGCCCAGGGAGGCCGTGGGGCTCCATCCTGGGAGAGGCTCAACCCCCGCACAGGTCCCTGAGGACCTGCTGGGAGCGGGTGGGACAGAGACCCCCCAGCAGTGGCATTTAGTCTTACGTGGCTCGGGGTCCCCGTTCTAAGACAAACGCGTGTAACACCGCAAGTTCGGTGTTCTGGAAGAAAAGGAACAAAATCACAGAGGGCTTGAGATGGAGGAAACATTCACATTTTAATTCACTAAAAAGATAGGGCAGTCACACTCCCACTGACACTCTTTTTTCAGATCTTTTATCAGCCAGAGTTAGTCAGCTATTTTTATCCTCAGGATGCACAAGCAACACTGGAGGTGCAAAGTGGATGGGCAAGGATGTATAATTTATATAAACAACAAGAAAAAAAGTGAGTGCTCAAACCGAGGAGAAAAATATGCTGTGTCCCTCTCACAATTACCTTTTTCACTTTCCTCCCCATGTGACAGAGGTCTCTGCATCTTCTGTAATAAATAGAAGGTGGGGAAAGAGAAAGATGGAGCTGTCATTTCAGTTGCACTGCTGAACTGGGGATTGCAGGAGGAGGAGAAGGCTCTGCACTGAGAGAGATAAAGTCAAAATGAAGTACAGTCTGGCATCTAGATGAGACATTTTCTTTGTTTGGCCTGGAAAAAAGATCAGGCAGGAAAGGATAAACTGGAAGTCTTGTGATATTTTTTTTGTTAAGTTGATGGAAGAGGTGACAAAAATATTTGTGTGATGTTAAAAACAGGAACCCTGGCAAGCTGGTCTTGACTGACAGCAGATTTTGAGATATCTCAAAATGATGAAATATAAGAACATTACTGCTTCACAATGGTGCTATATTACATTTTTGCTTTCTACCTGCAGTATTTCGGTCATGTGCCAGAGCTGTTCGTCCATCTCGGCAGTTTGGGACCTCTCTGGAGCCCTGGGCTAATGGCCATTGTATTGTGCTTGCAACACAGGGAAATGCTGTTTCAGCTCCTCAGACACTTCAGACGCGGTATAAGATAGCCTCATCACTGGATTGTGTCACTCTCATCACTCGGTGAGTGTCTTATATCACCGTGTGCTGAGGCTTGTGCAAGTACAGGCACGGGAACAGAGAGGAAAGGCTGAGGTTCTGCAGAAGGGCTTTAGCCCCGGTGACCTGACGGAGCCAAAAGCCCCGTGGTTATCCCGAGTTCAGGGTCAAACATTTAGACGCTTCTCCGGAGATTTTCATCAATCAGTCCGGCTTGGCAGAGTCAACGCGGCGTCCACCTGAGAGACTCTCCACCTGAGCCTGCCTTCCCAATTTTCAGAATTGCCCAAGGACAGAGGAGGGATGACAAACGGTGGCATCTTGCAGCCGATACGCCGACATGCACCTGCTTTTAATTAGTCTGATGATGGCCCACAGGAAGCAACAGAGAAGCGTGCATTCAGGGTAAGCAGTCTTCTAACTGGTGAGAGACTTCTAGCTTCAAGGAACTGCCAGCAGGAGATGGGTGAATGTTCCCTGGCACGGTGCAAGCCACAAGAGTGCCTCGCGCAAGACGGACTTGAACAGTACTAATGACCGGGGACCTGATTCTGATCGGGAACCTGCACCACCTTTGCAGCAACGTAGATCTCCTTATTCCAGCTAAGAAATACATCTATTTCTGATTCCTTTCACTGGCCCTGGGAGGTGACTGACCCCCAGCCTGCGCCCGTCACCTATGGGCGTCCTGCAAGTGCTCTGATCGAGCAGAAGGCAATCAGGGATGAGCTCGACCGGGGCTGGACTGGACCCCGTGGGTGCCGCCGGCATCACCGTGGACTGTTGCTTACGTGGTTCAGATTAAGACTCTTTCAAACTTTATTTGTTTATCTGTTTTCTCTAAGTTCAAACTGTACTACAATTTAAGTTAATAATTGAGATTAGGAACTCAGAGATACTGCCTGCAGATGTAGTACTATCCTCACTGCTTATTTTTAATAGATTCTGCCTCGTAACAGGTGCACTTGCAAAGCTATTCTTCTTCAAGTTTGCTGAAGCTTTCTCTGTGGATCACAAAAAACTCCACAATCCCTCAGAAAGTACAATTACTAATTTTATGGTTTACCTGTGACTCACTTCCAGAGTCTTATACCTAATACTAAAATCCTAAACATGAAAGGCTCGTAGCTGAAATTGATTTTTTAAGTTATAAATTACACAAAACATGGTTTTTAATTGGATGTGCAAGAGAACATTTGCAACAACAACTGAAATAAATAGTGTTTAAAAATAACTTTCCCATACAGAGTAATTCCTTCGAAGCAAATAGTCTGAATGTAATAACATGAACTTAGCATTTATATATTTATTTCTTTATTTGTATCACTTTCTAATGTGGAAAAAGGTATAATTTTACTTTGGCTCTCATAAAATGGAGGCAGAGAGAGGTTATATGACTTGGTCTGTATCACACAAAGTTAAAAGCAGCCTCGAACTGAGCAGAACTGCATTTGTCCCGCCTGCAAGACTTGTCCTTGCCCTACCATTAGGCTTTGGCTACTGAAATCGCAGCCCTGCCTTAGTCAATAGAAAGCTGTTACCAAATTGATAAAGCCTGCCTCCGGTTCCTGATGGGAACACAAGCCCCAGATTTCAGATACCACTTTGCAGAAGGTCACAGCAAAGGCTACAAACAATAATCTGGAAAGTAAAAAAGCAGACAACACTGAGTGAATGCGAAAAGAAAGTATGTTATCATTAACAAGATGGGAAAAAAGGTCAATAGATATGAAGGTACCCCGGAGAGGTGGCAATTCCTGCTGTTCGCTGTGAAAACAGCTCTGAAGACACCTGCTCCCTGGTTTTCGCAGCGTACAGGTTAAAGACCCCAGCCGGCGCCGGGCTGGTGGGAAGCGCTGGCTGCGCACAGGGCGGGTGGGCGGACGCTCCCGGGGGGTGAGCAGCGGCTGCGAGACCGTGGGCTGCACTGGAATAGTCCCGGCTCAACGCCGTGTTGGTCCCACACAGCAGGGAAGGCACGGGCTTTGGAACAGGAGCTGTAAAACAAGAAAAACATCTTTTCACGACTAAAACAATTAACAATTGTTAATTAACCATTAAAACTATCAATCTTAAAGATCTGTAAGGTTAAGTGCAATCAATATTTATTTGATTACACTGAGCAGGGTCAGGAGTTTCAATGCACCAGCATATTTGAGGAATTATCTTAGAAGAAGAAATGGTAAATACTACTCGCTTTGAAACGACGTTCTAAATTGCTGGCTGCACGATGGGGAAGAGCACTGCAAAGGTGCAGGGAAGATGAGCAAAAAGATAACTGCAACCAAATATGGGTTTTAGAAAGAAAGAGAGAAAAAGATACAAAAAAGAGAAAGAGAGAGAGAAAGCAAGGAAGCAAACAAGAAAAGGAAATTAAAATACAAAAGAAAGGAAAAGAAAGTAAGGGGCTCAGAAAAGAAGTTCAGCTTTCAGGCTTATGCCCACCACCTTCCAACAGCCCTGAGCCTTCACCCACCACCCGCCAACCTCGGGCGTAGCTTTTCATTGCAGCCACTCCTCAGTTCTCTGCTCACTTATTCCTCATATCTATTACACAATCCAGAAAAAAAGTTTTGCCAACATATAAACCTTTTTCTTGACTTCCTTGGTTTTAGCTAGTCCCATTTAATTTTGAACATTTCTTTACCATCTTATGGGTGACTTTTTCCCATCAAAACCAAGAGGACAAATACCCTTCATTCCGCAGGGCGCTCGTGCTGTTGCCGTTGGATGCTGCTGCACCCTGCCGTGTGCCAGGCTCAGTGCACACCCCACCGCCGGCTCCCACCGTCTCTTTCGCTGGGGATTCACCTCGAGGGGACAACCCACGCCTTCCCTTCTGTGCAGCTCTAATCCCCCAGCTGCAGCCTCCGCTGACCTGTGCTCCTGGCATGCTGCTAATGTATACAGAATTATAACGGCAGTACACCCATGGGTACCGTGCTCCGCTTTGGTCTAATAACGGGCAGATGGACATCTTTGGAAGTAAAGATGTGACCTACTGCCACCTCCTCCTACCAAGGTATAAAGCTACGGTACCAAGGTATAAAGCTCAGCATCCTTAACACAGAGATAACAAACGGCCGGGCGCGACAACAGCTCCAAGCCTTTGGTTTGTGTCCCCCTCGTCAGGGATACAAACATATTCAGGGCAGGTCTTCCCTGGACGGCCCCCGGGGCCGCGTGTAAGGCTGCAGGACATCGCCGGCAGGGACGTACCTGAGCCGGCTGCGCTCTGCTCTTGTGCCCACATCTTCATGTCTGGCACAACAACCCTCTGGAGCTGTCACGTCCACCCGTGTCATGGCCAACCCATCTTTTACATTCATTACTTGTCGTGGTTTAGTTGCCACCCAGTAACTAAGCCCCACCCAACCACTCACTCACTCCCCTCCCCGGTGGGATGGGGAGAGAATCGGAAGGGTAAGAGTGAGAAAACTCATGGGTTGAGATAAAGACAGTTTAATAATTGAAATAAAATATAATAATAACAAATTGTAATGAAAAGGAAAAAAATGAGAGAGAGAGAAACAAAACCCAGGGGAAAAAAAACCACATAAGTGATGCAACCGCTCACCACCCGCCGACCGATGCCCAGCCCGTCCCCCAGCAGCGATCGCTGCCCCCCAGCCAACTCCCCCCAGCTTATACACTGGGCATGACGCCATACGGTATGGAATAGCCCTTTGGCCAGTTTGGCCGTGCCCCCTCCCAGCCCCTTGTGCACCCGGCAGGGGAAGCTGAAAAGTCCTTGACCAGTGTCAGCACTGCTCAGCAACAGCTAAACCATCAGGGTGGTATCACATTATTCTCATCCTAAATCCAAACCACAGCACTATACCAGCTACTAGGGAGAAAATTAACTCTATCCTGGCCGAAACCAGGACAGTGTGCACTCCTTATTCTACAGCATCTACATCATGCCCAGGTCCTACACCTTCCAATACCTTCCAATTAATCTCCACCACTTTCCAACACATTCCAATTAATCTCCACCACTTTCCCTGTCCTTTGATATATACACACAGATATCATTCCCTTGGCCTATGGGCCATCCCTCTAAAATGTCCGTTGAGTTCATTTAGTCCATGACTTTGGGTTCCAGCTGCCATAACACTCCTTCGGGGCAGGAGAGAGGGTGTGTGGTGTTGGACTGTTGCATGCTGAAGCCAGTTCTGGTTCCATCACCGCTGCACTTTGCTCGGTTTCATCAAAGTTTATTCTTCATTAATCTGGGCAATTCTTACTGTAATGCCGTTGATAAGGCATATAGCCACCATAAAAGTGATGACATGCAGCGTTATATAGCAATTAACATCACACAATTCGGTTCATCGGCTATTTTCACCCAAAATCAAATCTCCTTGAGGTACACATCGGACCTCCCCATCCTCCTGCATCACTTGCCAAGTGCACCCAAGGTCCTTGAGCAAAAGCAGTTCCATGGATGGGTATTCCTTTGCCTGAGGCAGGAGTAACCCAGACTGTCTTCCCCTGCTTATTTTTTATGTGCACTACAGGGACTTTGTCCCCTTCTACAGTACGTAAAAGGTTTGATTGGGCAGGGCCAGCTCGACTGACAGGTCCCCTAGTGTTGACTAACCAGGTGGCCTTTGCTAAACGTGTATCCCAATGTCTGCACGTCCCACCACCCATTGCTCGCAGCGTAGTCTTTAACAGCCCATTGTATCGTTCCATTTTCCCGGAGGCTGGTGCATGACAGGGGATGTGATGTACCCGCTCAGTGCCGTGCTCTTTGGCCCCGGTGACTATGAGGTTGTTTTAGAAATGAGTCCCGTTGTCTGACTCAGTTCTTTCTGGGGTGCCGTGTCGCCGTAGGACTTGCTTTTCAAGGCCCAGGATGGTGTTCCGGGCGGTGGCATGGGGCACGGGAAACGTTTCCAGCCATGCGGTGGTTGCTTCCACCATTATAAGCACATGGTGCTTGCCTTGGCGGGTTTGTGCGAGTGGGATATAATCGATCTGCCAGACCTCCCCACATTTATATTTCAGCCATCGCCCTCCATACCACAGAGGCTTTAACCGCTTGGCTTGTTTGATTGCAGCACGTTTCACATTCATGGATAACCTGTGCAGTAGTGCCCACGGACAAGACCACCCCTCGATCACGAGCCCATCTATATGTTGCATCTCCTCCTTCATGGCCTGAGGTGTCATGGGCACACCGAGCTATAAATAATTCACCCCTATGTTCCCAGTCCAGATCCACCTGAGCCACTTCAATCTCAGCAGCCTGACCCACCTGCTGGGTGTTTTGATGTTCTCCAGTGGCCCGACCCTTGGGTACGTGAGCGTCCACGTGACGTACTTTACAACCAGGTTCTCTACCCGGGCGGCAATATCTTGCCACAATGCGGCAGCCCAGGTGGGTTTGCCTCTGCGCTGCCAGTTGCTCTGCTTCCATTGCCGTAACCACCCCCACGGGGCATCTGCCACCACCCATGAGTCCATACAGAGACAGAGCACCGGCCACTTTTCTCGGTCAGCAATGTCTAAAGCCAGCCGGATGGCTTTCACCTCTGCAAACTGACTCGATTCCCCTTCTCCTTCAGCAGCTTCTGTGACTTGTCATATAGGACTCCATACAGCAGTTTCCACCTCTGCTGCTTTCCCATACTACAACGGGACCCATCAGTGACCAGGGCGTATTGCTTCTCATTTTATGGCAGTTTATTGTACAGGGGGGCCTCCTCAGCACGCGTCACCTCCTCCTCTGGTGATATTCCAAAATCTTTGCCTTCTGGCCAGTCCACGATCGCTTCCAAGATTCCTGGGCGATCGGGGTTTCCTATCCGAGCCCGTTGTGTGATCAGTGCGACCCACTTACTCCCCGTAGCATCAGTTGCATGGTGTGCAGAGGGGACCCTCCCTTTGAACACCCAGCCCAGCAGCGGCAGTCGGGGTGCCAGGAGGAGCTGTGCTTCAGGACCAAGCCCTTCCGAAGCAGCTCGAACCCCGTCATACGCTGCCAATATCTTTCTCAGTTGGAGTCTAGCGGGCCTGGGACCCTCTGTATCCCCGACTCCAAAACCCTGAGGGTCGACCTCGTGTCTCCCCTGGTGCTTTCTGCCAGAGGCTCCAGGCAGGGCCGTTCTCCCCGGCTGCCGTGTAGAGCATATTCTTTACATCTTGCCCTGCCCGGACTGGCCCAAGGGCTACTGCGTGAACTATCTCCTGTTTAATTTGTTCAAAGGCTTGTCATGGCTCAGGGCCCCATTTGAAATCGTTCTTCTTCCGGGTCACTTGGTAGAGAGGGCTTACGATCAGACTGTAATTTGGGATATGCCTTCTCCAAAAACCCACAACGCCTAAGAAAGCTTGGGTTTCCTTTTTGCTCGTTGGTGGAGACATGGCTGTTATTTTGTTGATCGCATCCATGGGGATCTGACGACATCCCTCTTGCCATTTTATTCCTAAAAACTGGATCTCCTGTGCAGGTCCCTTGACCTTACTTTGTTTTATGGCAAAACCGGCTTTCAGAAGGATTTGGACTATTTTCTTCCCTTTCTCAAAAGCTTCTTCTGCTGTGTTGCCCCACACGATGATGTCATCAATGTATTGCAGATGTTCTGGAGCATCACTCGTTGTTCAGGTCACCGTAATCATCTCCAGCACGGCTACTTCCCTCAGGTACCGGATACCTCTCTCCATGGTGGTCCATTTGCCTGGGCGATATATAACATCTTCCTTGAAGGGATACCTTTCCTTCACGCCTGACAGAAGCCACCTCCAGAGGCTGAGGGCTGGTGCCCCTTTTCCAATCGCTTTGTCAGTGTCCCCTTCCCTAGAAAGGGATCCCAGCTGCTTGGCTTCCTTACCCTCTAATTCCAGGCCACTGGCCCCGTTACCCCAGCATGGGAGCAGCCAGGTGACAATGTGCTCGCCTGGACAACGGCTGAAATCTTTTCGCACGTTCACAGCTCACTCAGGGATAGGGATCGGGTGGTTTCCATCTCATTTATGGGCTCTGCCTCTTCCTCCTTCTGTTCTCATGATGGCCCTGGTTCATCTTCATCTCTTACTAAACGAG
The DNA here is from genome assembly GCF_035582795.1 of Mycteria americana. Lineage (NCBI taxonomy): Eukaryota > Metazoa > Chordata > Aves > Ciconiiformes > Ciconiidae > Mycteria > Mycteria americana. The sequence goes on along the minus strand of NC_134370.1, from coordinate 1,190,516 downwards.
CTGATTTTCTTGTGTATTTATCCTCGTGTATAGGGGCGACTGGTACCAGCACGGGCTGGTTCCTTGGTTCAGCCGCAGCACCTGTCGCTGGGGTTGGAGTGGCCGCAGCGCCTGTCGTTTTGTCGTCAGATCCAGAGACCTCCTCTTCCCTTGAGGGTACTGAATAGCGTTGAGCAGGGCTCGGTGGGCATGGGCCAGGCCCCAGAATGTTGCAGTGATTTGTTTCTCTCTGGAGTTGCCAGGGTGACAGCATACTTTTTCCAAACACTTTACTAGTTTTTCAGGATTCTGCACGCGTTCAGGGGTGAAGTTCCAAAACACTGGAGGTGCCCACTGTCCTAGGTACTTGCCCGTGCTGTCCCACACTCATAACTATCCAGCCTTGGGGCAGATCTCTGGATGATATTCTTAAATTGCTTATTAACCTTAGGCAAAACCAAAACAATATTCCCAAGCAATACCAACAGAAGTATCTTAACTACCCAAGGATGTTCAAGATACTGAATAATTATTGTAATGAAGGAGGAAACATCACAGAAGGCGGCAGCGAAGGTGCCATTCTGTATTTCCTCCATAAAAAATCTCTCAGAAGAAGCAGTATAATTGCTAATTGTCTCCATGAGGTGGTACCCAACGTACAGTCATGGCTTCAGTAAAAAAACCAAATACCAGATTTAGCTCAAGGACAGTGTTTTAATAACAAATGTTCCAGGCAAAACATCGCTCGTCACTGCAGAGCACAGGAAACTGCAAAAACCAACACCAATCTTTAACATGTACAGCAAAAAAAAGAGCATGGTGCAGATCAGATATTGAGAACAGATAAATCAATATTGTGACCCACAACTGTTAACAGATACAAATTCTTGAATACGCTCTGGTTAATCTGTCGTTATCTCAAACCCTTCGAGCCCCACGTTGGGTGCCAAAAAGGACTGTTGTGGCTTAACCCCGGCCGGCAACTCAGCCCACCCAGCCGCTCACTCACTCCCCTGGGCGGGATGGGGGAGAGAATTGGAAGGGTAAGAGTGAGAAAACTCATGGGTTGAGATAAAGACAGTTTAATAATTGAAATAAAATCTAATAATAATAATAAATTGTAATGAAAGTGAAAACAATGAGAGAGAGAGAAACAAAACTCAAGGGAAAGAAAAAAAACCACAAATGATGCAACCGCTCACCACCCGCCAACCGATGCCCAGCCTGTCCCCGAGCAGCGATCGCTGCCCCCCGGCCAACTCCCCCCAGTTTCTATACTGGGCATGACACCATATGGTATGGAATAGCCCTTTGGGCAGCGTGGGTCAGCTGTCCTGGCTGTGCCCCCTTCCAGCTCCTTGTGCACCTGGCAGAGCACGGGGAGCTGAAAAGTCCTTGACCAGTGTCAGCACTGCTCAGCAACAGCTAAACCATCAGGGTGGTATCACATCATTCTCATCCTAAATCCAAACCACAGCACTATACCAGCTACTAGGAAGAAAATTAACTCTATCCCCACCAAAACCAGGGCATACTCTATTAATTACTTGCTGGAAGGAGAGAGATCCACTGGAGACACTGATCTTACCAAAATGAGAGTCTTTTTTATTTATCCTTTCTGCACTTTACTTTTCCTACACTTCTGCTGGCACCGTTGCTGTTCTTTCTACGGGCGGGCAACAGCATTTCTGAAGGCATAGTTGCTCTATGCAAGGCAGTCACCGTGCAACAAGAATTCTCTGTATTTAAAGCAGCCAACCTGAAATGTGAGAGATCCACGACCTGGGCAGGTCCCCAGCCCTTCTCCTCCCGTGGAAGGCTCGTACAGCATCCCGAGGATGTTCAAGTGAAAAAGGCAGAGGTTTGGCCAGGATTTGCCACTCCTTTTCCACCCCACGCTGCAATGGCGGGGACCTGGTGGCTGCACAGCCCAGGGGCAGCCTCGGCACCGACGGCCACTGTTGGGGTTTGCCCTGGGGAGAACGGCGAGTGTCTGGCAGCCGTCGCTCTCCGGCGTGGACGTGTCCATACCTGTGCACTCTGCTGAAGGCTGCCTGTCGTCAGCGGGAAAGTCAGCTGCTGCAGAAACCAGGTGTTCCCAAAGTAGGAGTCTTTAAGACAAACTGACTTGTGTACTTTAACCCATGACAAATAATCCATTTCTGAGGCTAATGATGCAAAGCTCCTCAGAGAAGGAAAATTCACATTTCTTCCAAACCTGAACTTTGTTACACAGTGCCATCAGAAAAGGTATAATTAAAGTGCTTACATGCTTTCACCCTGGTTGTAAAGCAGCAGAGGTTTCAAATGCCAACTAAAACTGTGCCTGGAGCCTGGAGACCAGCCAAGCTGCCCCAGAGTAATTGGGAGACTGGAAGCGATGCTTAACTAAAGGACTTCTCAATTTCATGTGCTCCTGTTCATTTCCCACAGTGGCTCAGAGAGGGCACTGACAGCCCTAAAATGCCTGTGAGGCAATGTCCTGCTGTCAACCGAGAAAATCCAGTGTCTAAAATGTCACTTTGCCCAGACCCTGAGTCCTGCTGCTCTCCATCGAGAAAAGCTCAGGTTTGCTGCAGCTCCCCGGTAAGGTCCTGCACACTCTGGAGCAGCAAAACAGCACCTGTAACACAGTTGTACTGAAAGGATCCCAAGTCAGACCTTGCTACTCGTGGCTACACTGCTTACAGCACCTAAAGAGCTCGGATACAGCTCCTCCTGCTATGCCCCACCGCATGGCAGGCTTGTGTCCACGCCTGACGACTTCTTGATGAATGGCAGCTGCCACAGACATTCCTATCTGCAGCCCTGAGAACAAGCAAACTCAGGTCAGAATCAGCCTGTTTGAGACATTTCTCCTGTTTTTCGAACCGCTGGTGCACAGGGAAGCGTCCATGGGGATGCTGCAACACCCCCGCGCAGAAGGGACAGGAGCCAATGCAGTAACGCTCCCACCGCTCCTGCCAGCCACTGCCCACAAACCGATGTCCTCAAAGCGTCATGCCAGAAGAGATCAATTGGTGGACTGGTCCATCCTCGCGATGCTTTCTCCACTGACTTGGTCCATATCCAAAATACGCACGTTTGGGTCATTGATTTCCTGCCAAACACCACTCTTTTTCACCTGGAGGGATGTTAGCATGGCTCTCTAAAACAGTGCACATTTTAATCCAAAAATACTGCATTTGTACTTTCCTTAATTTTCTATGACACTACATCTCAATTTTTCACTACAGGATGAGTTACACTGTTTTCTCCTTTTGGAAGAGTTTAGAGTGGAGGCCTCTACACAACACTTTGCATCAATAAATGAAGATTGTCTCAGAATCCAAAGGTATTTTAAGTCCTTAAATTGTGATTGGTACCTTTAAAAAAAAAAAAAAAAAAAAACACATATAAGAGAAAAATCTACCTGGACATAGTTTATACATCACATGAAGAGACACTTGTGAGCGTTCCATATCTCTGAGAATAATAGAGAGAGGTGATATTTTCTTCCAAATCAAAACAAACAAAAGAAGCCTTGAAAGACCCTGATCCACCACTCTTTGAAGTCAAAAGAAAACTCTCACTGACTTCAATGAAGCTGGATCAAGCTCAAAGTGTGCATATTTCTGTTTTCATGAGTCGTGTAAACTCCATCTGTTTTCCAGTCCCTGTGGGGAAATGCCATCTTTCTGTTTTCATTATTCAGTTTGCTCTCTCTGTTGTAGTTTGTACTCAACTCTACCAGTTTTACAAAACACAATATTTTATGGTGCAGTGCTCAGCTGTCTCATGGAGGCCTCGGTTCCTATGGCATGACTGGCATCAAGCACTTTTTTAATTAAAAAGAAAACGTTATTGCATCATAACCACCCCTTCTCTCTTTACTCTGAAGAACAGGATCCTGGTCATGGGAGACAGCACAATATAGAGCTCCTGAAAGTTTTATTTCATGTGTGTGCTACCTCTCCGATTTACGCAGGAGATGAAACGTGCCCAAAATGCTCGTCTCTTCCACCCTGACCACAGGCTGAGCTCAGGGAGATGTCCCAGGGCACGTCCCTATGGAAGCTGTTCCATGCAGGACCTTCGGTGTCCAGCTGGTGCCCATGCCCATATCCGTGCCCATGCCCATGTCCGTGCCCTCCCCACCCCTAGCCCGCACTGATGGAGGTCCTGGGCTGTCTGAAAGGGCAACTGAGAGGTGTTGCAATGGGGCACTTCCACCTACCTACCAGATACTTTGCCCACATTGACCAATTTTGACACAGCCAAGGGTAAATTTCCTTTAAAAACACAGAGACAGATTTCATCAAGAATTTTTGCTCATCTTAAGACAGCAGTACAAGGTAGGCTCATTGGTTAATCACCTCAAGCCTAATTACATTGACTGTGATGGAAGGTTATAAAGCTGACCAGAGCTAGCTGAAAAGTGGTTTCTGTCTTCTGAAGGTGGCTGGCGAGGCCAAAGTCCTTAAGGGACACTACAGGCGATCTAAGACGAAGCTGAAGGTCCCCCATGGCCATGCAACCATTCTGCAGATGTTAGCAAAGAGACTTTCAGATGATGGCTTCAGCATCATTGACTTCAGATCTCACGGTGGCTAATCCTTTCTCCCACCATTTATTTATATCTGTGAGTTTTGTAACATTTTGGATGCTCACAAGCGGAGAGGTTGAGGTCAGCCAAAAAGCTGAAGAAATGAGATACAGCATCACAGACCTGCCTGCATCACTTGTGGCAGCAAAACTTCTCTGAAAGAGATTTTTTCTGTTATGGGGTCTTCCACGTTCCTGTGAAAAGAGTGAAGTTTACTGAAGACTTCAGAGGTCCAGCTGACTGGCAACAGTGATTAATTTCGTCAAATTAACGAAGACACTAGCCTATATATTATGTATGCCCACAAGTAAGAGATGACAGTAATAGCCAGCTCTTTTATGGCACTTTTCATTGGCAAATGGTGAAGTGTTTCCACACCAGGAACCGGCAGCCCAGCAAAGGAGAATGACATTTTTAGGGTAACAAAGGCTGTGGCTGGACAAAGCAGGACTTCGCCATGCCAGGACACTACCTTATCCATAGGGCGCACCTTTGGATGTGGAGTTTTTGCACCCTGGCAGCACTTCCCTACCTGCTGTAGAAACTCCGTGGGACCAGCAAACCCTGACCCTGCAGGTGTTTGGCACTACCAGCGCCATCCCATCGTCCTGGCAGCAGCAGACCAAGGCATTAGCTCTGGGAAATACAGTCCTTGATCATGGCCTACCCTTGTCTGGCAGGCAGAACTAACTCAAGGAGCTGTGGTTACACAGAGCATATTAGCCCTCAGAAACCAATTAGGTTCTTCACTATTGATAGAACAGAATAAGAAGAGAAAGCTTCGTAGTAATCAGATCAGTGAATAAGGCCCTAGTTCACTACTTCGGTTGGGTATTAACAAGTGAAGTCTTGCCTAGACAGTGATTTGAGAAGGACTGCTTTTATAATTTTGAAATACTTCTTAAAAGAAAAATTAAAATAGAGACCTAACAGGAAATGTATATAGCATTCTCATTTTCAGTGACAGGATGTAAACATTATTTTGCTATCTAGGCAATTCTGAACATTTCAAAAATTTTCATTCAAACACTGGTCTTTCAAAGGTCAAGCAAGGACATAGTAATAATAACTCATCCCTGTGGGTGAAGCAAATGAGTGCATCTGTAAGTACCCTCAGTTCTCTGGGAAAGTCCGTTCTTTATTGTTGTTAAGACGAGAGACTACAGCACATGCCCCTTTCCAAACAGTCTTCATATATAGAAAAATTAAATATTGCTGTCCACGGTTTGAAGATATTCAAACTGAGATACAGAGAGAAGGAAATGTTATCCCAGATGTGAGTGAGCCCCCCAGAAGCAGATCCATTTACATCTGTGTTTACACCATCTTTGCATCATCCCATCCAACGGTATTTCTGTGCGCTGTAATGTTTCTAGATTGCCATGTAAGAGAACAGAATATTAAGGTCAGTCACTGCTAAGAATGACGACAGTACTTGGGGATTCACGAAACAAACCTACTATATCATGTAATCGCTCAAACCAGCACATTTTAGCTTTTTATTCATTTTAGATTACTAAAGTATGCTGAAATAGTGTTTTTATAGTATAATGTTTGTTGTAACGACACATTCGTATACTTTGGCTCTAACGTATACAACAAAATATAAAGATTTTTTCTTCTCAAAATACTGAAAGTTTTATCATGAAATGAAAGACTGAATTTTCAAGTGAATGAAATAATGCACATTAGTGCAAAATAATACAGTAAATAAGACACCAGCGGTCTCCTTCCACATAGGCTTTTTGAGACACACTGTCGACTGGTGATCAAATGCAAGTGCCTGCTCTCGATGCTCATTAGAATTACTGACCAGGGCCACCACAGCAGCACCTCATTCATCACCAGATCTCCTCCGCATCCATGCCCAGAGACAACAAGGTTGGGTTTCCTCTAACACCTTTGGTAAAGTAAGTGACCAGACACAACAGCCGTGAATTAGCCCAGAGCAGACACGCATGGAAAACCTCCAAAGTCTGAAGAATGGTAAACAAAAAAGAAACAATTCAACAAAAAAGAAATAATATTGGCGGAACTGCACTTACGTGTGTGAAAGCTCTAGACTAAAACCACAAAAAAACCCTTGCAAGCAATTGTCTGCATCAGTTGGTGCTGGCAAAGATTGATGACAATGATAACCATGATGAATTGATGCTGTAATTACGAATATATGAAGTTTTATGAGGAGACAACAAATGTGTCACTATTTATACACAGCTGAAAAAGCACTACCATATTCCTTCAAATTGTCTGCAGCTTCAGAAATGAGTCATTAATGCAGCTCTGCCTTTTGATAATGTTTTGCTCAATGAGAATGCTTTTTGCACCTGAAGACCATCTAGAATTCCATACTGAAATTAGGTTCAAAGAGCCAAACATTTTTGAAAAGTATTTAAATCTTTTCCTTTGTTTGGTAGAAGCCATTCTCCAAGAAAAAAATATATGTTTTGCAAAACTTTTAAATAGCATTCTGCAAGACCTACATATGCTGTGGCTGTGAAGCTGAACAAAAATACAAATGTGAATGGATTTGTTTTTGACTTACTAAACATGTACACAATTGAGTAAGAAATTGCAATGTTTGCTGATATGGGAGCTGGAAACACAGTTGACATACAAATAAATTCTGGATACTATCAGACAATACTAATGCAGGTGTTTAATCAGCGCTAGAATTAGGCAAGCATATAAACACGAGCACCGCATGGACCGGCGATGATCTGATTTTCCTCCCACACCCCAAATTCCACTGGATCTCTGAAAATGTCAGGCCTGCCAGGAGCCCTGGAGCAGGTCCCCACGCTGCACAAGGCAGGACACGGCTACACGCTGCCCGGCGGGGCAGTACGCACCAGCCCCACCCTGACACGCACCCAACTGCCCGGCTGCTGCTGCGGCCACGCGGGTCCCAAGAGGCACGGCAGGAGCCACTGGGTAGGACGGCAATGACGATCAATCCAAGTGATCGAACGGGAAGGCTCCGCCGGCCATAACTCTGACAGAGAGCTATTGTGGAGGTGGGTGGCTTTAACGGATGTAAAAAGGGACCCTAAAGACGGGTGAGTAAACAAAAGCTCCCTAACATTTTTTGCAAAGTGAAGTGGCGTTTGGTCAAGTGTTTTCAACCAATTTTAATTCAGCTAATTAATTTGGTTTGCTCTATGGCTCCGTTCCCCTCTCCGCCGTGCACTGTTGACCCAGCGGGGTTAAAGAGCTGCCAGGGCACAGCCGGGGATGGCTCCGTTCCCCGCTGCGGGCACCGCTTCGGGCATCTCTGGGTTTGCAAACGATGACGAGCAAAACACCATGTGGACACCTACCAAAACACATCTGAACATGCAAACGCCTGCTCCGGCACCAAGGTGCCGCTGGAGCTGATTCAGCCCAGTCTGTGCAGCGTTTCATGAGTCAAGCACAGTATCATCATGAAACGGCACAGATTTCAATCATCACCATAATTATTAATAAGAATAAAGGCACTGTTGGCCTGAACGTCTGAAGGAATAGGCAGATGATACTCATGCTGCCAAAACATCACTGCGGTCCACGTGTATTTGATATAACTATCTTGAGGAGCTTTGCATTTATACAATTACTGCCTAAATATCAAAACTAAATCCACTGACGCTTAATATATGTTGGCCTGCAGGAGATTCATCAGGTTCACATTTACGGCCAGGCTACTCTGTGAGTGCAAGGCCACCTGGTTTTCGCATTAAAATATCAACATCACGGAAAGCCATTGCTGCACAGGGGTTTAGTGAAACATGCCTGCAGCCTACGTGTGATGGAACCAGACCTTGCGGACACACATCGGCTGTACCTGCAGCACTGACATCCATCAGACTCTCACATTTTTAAAGTAATATTAGTATTCACATGGCTATAATCTTTTTGTACTTCCTATCTTATTCCTAAAAGAGAATTTAATGTACTGTTTATGCATAGTTTTTTACAGAAAGAAAGCACAAATACCACATTTCCTTGCTTGAAAGTAACAAAAAATATCAATGTATATGTATAATACCCCAAACTAACAAAACATATTCATATAATCCAGAAATTTAGTGAAAGTCAGAATATAGGTATCCTTTACAACTTATTGTAATCTCTTTATTACCTTACCATGGAGTTATCACTTAAACTTTGACTACCTTATAGGGAACAGCTTAGGAACCAACATTTTCGGTGTTTTTCCTTCATGTTGCCCAATCCGCCAGTGTTCAAAATCAGACCCACCCTCTTCTCTCCACTTAGAGGAATGAGCATCTGTTTAGAAACACAGTGCTTCTCGGTCCCCTCCTGGGAAAACAGACCGGCACGTCACCTAACAACACCAAATGGGCTGCTTCCGCTTTCTTGGTTTTTCTTAATGTTTATTACAGTTTATGTGCTAATAATTCATTCATAATTTCAGACAACAAAATGTATTAGAGAGCAGAGGGGAATCAGTAACTGTGTGCTCTCCTTGTCTTTTAGTTAGCCTTAAGCTTCTACATTTGTCAACATATATAAGGCTTAATTCGAGCTCTAGTAAATGGTTTTATTACGCTGGTTTGTACCTGGTTCACAGCCACAGCTCGCACCACCGTCGATCAACAGGTCAGCGGGGACAAGTAAATGCCTGTAAGCAAGACTCTCCCCATGCTCCTCCGGCCACGTGCACAGAGGTAGAGCAACCCGGTCAATAAAAGCCGTGTTCCCAGGGAAGGTTTCCCACGAGCGTGCGCTGGCAGGCAGGGCAGAGCAGCGTGCAGGGACGCAATACTGAGAGTGTCCAAGAAGTAGGATAAATTTGGGTTCTTCAACCAGCAGGATGCCAGCAACGCTTGGGTCCAGCATGGATTCTCGAAGCTAAGAGAGAGATGTGGTTTTTTCTGTTTATCAAAAGGACTGATACATTTCTGCACGATAGAGCAGCTCCTGGAAAGTGCTATTGTTTGTCTTACCATTTATCAGGAGAGAACAGTTTAATGTTTTGGTAGAAGGCACAAGTGAGTATCTCTTCAGTGATGAAGGAAAATAAGCTTAGTGCTAAGGCAAATAGAAAATATTGATCTATCTTCAGGTACTGCAGCTGAAAATCTTTTGTAAAATGTATCTTCTCCTAACCCTACTGATCAGTGTCCTTTGCCTTTTACCAACTAATTCTCTCTAGTGGAAAGTTTAACCTTGAAGGCAGAGAAGGAAAAAAAACCACCAACAAAAAACCCCGCACGTGCACATCGACAAAACCGGCACTATGAAGTATTCAGGTCCCGCAAAGACGCAGCTGGGGTGGGACCCCTCTGTCCCCGCCGGCGGTGGGACCCCCGGCCCCGCAGCACCGGAGGGCTCGGGCAGGGCAGGCACCCCGGCACGGCGGGAGCCGGGGGGTCCCCTCCTGCAGCCGGTGCTGGGCTGCTGCTGGGTTTCCAGCAAGAGATCACAATTTTTGCACCAGGTTGCCCACAGCCTCGGATGGCGTGAATCCTCCCGATACGATCAGACTAGAGGTTTCGCAACCATGCTGGTTGTGCAGATCCCACGTTAGACCCTTTTGTGTTCTCCTGCATTTGCTGCCACTTGAGGCAGTGCCTAAGCAATACCAAGATTCAACAGTATTTCTTTCCTTTCCTCATCACTTGCATTCACTGCTACAGGGCAGAAAAACAATACCTCGGGTACTTCCCATTCCTGGGACGCTGTTTCTTCACTACTTTCATTTACTTTGGGAAATCACGCTTTGAGATTCACTTCTTGGTAAGATCTCTGAGGCAGCACAGGAATAAGGAGAAAAAATGACCTATTAGGGAAAACCAGCAGCTTCATAAATCTGAATCTCTGGGCTCTAGCCTCCTGTTAGTTCGTGTCCCCATCAGAGCTCTTTCCCTGTCCTTTATCACCGTTCAGCCAGCAATATTAGCCCATCAATTTTTACATAAAACTCCCAGGGGCTGGGCATAGAGCCAGGGAGCAGAATATTCCTCAGTGTTTACACCCCACTTCTTGTCCCCGCTGCGCAGGCTCACAGGACAGCTATAGCACCAGGCGCTGCCCGAAGGCAGCCCGCACGACGAGGCTGCCCAGCCGCGTTTGCCGACCCGCTGCCCCGGCGCTGCCCCATCCATCCTCCCCGGCCTCCCGCCCAGGGACCGGCACGAGCTGCCACTGCCAGGGCGTGTATTAACTGCAAAACTGACCCTTACAAGTTTTCTGTCTCCCATCTCACATTTTCCTCTCCATCATCTGGGATAGATACCCTATCTTCGCAAGCAAGGCTGCCAGCGGTTTCATATCCTGGGAGGAGCAAGCGGGAAGCGAGCCTGTCTCTAGGCTCACGCGGTTAACTATTAAAATCAGCAGAAAATGCTACTAATATATACAACAGCTGAAAAGGAGGCATTGCTTCTATCTGTATATATGTAGAAATAATGGTAGCTTCTTACATCCTTCCTATGAGCAAGGGATGGAAACAAGACCAGGTCCCATCCCCTCAAGCGGACACGGCTACACAGGCTGAAAGCAGAAAGCGGAGCGTTGGCACGGGACGGCGTGGAGGTCTGAAAGGTAAAACCCCCAAGGGGCTGGGGAAGGCGTCAGGGAAGCACTGCCTGTCTCGGTGAGGCGGCGTGGTGAGCCTGCAACTCATGCAGAATGAAGCCGAGACTACGGTCGAAGGGCAACGGCACTTGACGAGGCTGGCTGTACGGGCCGCAGCGGCAGCTCCCCAGCGGGCACCGAGCTCTTGTGCTGCGGGGGACGTAGGTGGCAGGAGACCCGCAGGGCCACGTGCGGCACGCGCAGGACCGTCACCAAAACAAACCCAAAGGGGCACAAACGCAGCCCAAGCAAATTCAGCTCCTATTTAAGCAAATTTTCAATCCATGCCCCGAAGCAGGCAATCAACTCCAATTTAAACCAACACTTGAAAAGCTTCCTGTTTATTACAGAACTCGTGATTTGGGATGGGATTTTCCAGGCCAGCTTGTTTGTATCTTCTCTCTGCTTTTATTAAGAGCAGGCCTGTGCCATAATATTATTTTTCATACTCTCATACCACTGACAGCACATCCATCATTCTTCATAATTGCATCTAACAAATATTGATTTTGTCTCTGAAAGAGTAAACAGAAATATTAAAGTGCTTTTGCAGAAGGCAAAAACACTAGTGGAAAGCATATTTAAACAGACCGAGGAGGATGAAGCCCGCATCTTGTGACGGAGCATATGGCTGCAAAAAAGCAGCACCAATTTACACTGGCTTAAAAATGTAGGAAAACAGCGCGTCGTGCTGAACTGGGCAACCGAGCTCTGTGCCAAGAAAACACCATCAATACAAGTGGAAGCTTCAATCCATTCAGTCTCAAACATAAGTGCCGCCAAACATTTTTTCAGTCCTCCCTGAATGGGAGGAAATAACTGAATTTTAGCCTCAGAAAACTATTAAGGCTGATTAAACGCGTTGCTGGGCTGCATTTGCTGTGAAGCCACCGCAGTGCCCAGCCCAGGCCGCCGCGGCAGCACCAGGTTGCCGAATACCCCGGCACTGCTCCCGGCTGCTCCGGGAAAGCGCATCTGGTCCCAGCAAAGGTGCAGCACGGTGGACGCTCAGCATCCCACCAGGCAGCCGCAGCCACTGCCCAGCTGTGACAACACTGCTTCCCCTTCCTTTCTTCCTTTCAGAGACGTGACATCACTGCGCCGTTTCAGCGTCACCGCTTCTCCCGCTTTGGAGGCTCGCTCCGCTTTGCGGCGTGCTTGGCGGTCCCAGCCCCGCTCCGCTCACCCCGAGCCAGGCGGCCAGGCTACGGCGGCGGCACCGGGGACGGCCGAGCCGCAGGAAAGCAGCTCCTGCTGTAATCTGCCCTTTGCTCAGCTCTCGTAGGCTGTAAACTCGCAGGAGGATGTCAGGTTGCACGTTTGCCTCGGCATCTCCTTCTTACGTATAACTGAACCCCACCTCTCAAAGAAGAGCCTTTGCCTTTGAGTGCAAGAAATCCCCGCGCAGCTCCTCCTTCGGCCGCTCCCCGATGTCGTTAACGCTTCCACCATCTGCTGCCCACCGAGCCCTGCCCGGCGGTGACGGCTGGGCCGAGAGCAGGACAGCCCCGGCTGGGAAAAACTGCGCAGCACCCGCTGCACCGCGCTGCAAACAAAATGCACTCGGAATGAGAGAGGTTTCCAGAAACGTTCTTCAACGCTGGAACAGGATCAGCCACAGCTTTCGAAAGCTACTGCATTACAGGCAGAGGAAGAAATACCGCCAGCCAACCATCAAGCCTTAAAAAGCTTTTTAATAAGGAAAACCCAGAAAGCTCTTCATGCACAAAGCCAAAAATGGAAGGTCGTTGGCAAAACATCCAAGTTCAACACACAGAAAGAAAAAAAATTTAAAAAAAAAACAAACAACAATCTGTAAATAAGGAAAGCAAATATAATTTGGAAAATGGCAAATTCTACATGGAGAATAGCAGTCTTTGCCTGGTGTGCTTCCCTTGGTAAATTAACCTCAGTAAGTGCAAGGTATCAAATATCTATCCTCGAACTGAAAAAATAAACTCAGGTACCTAATTCTCTTAGATCTGATATATGGGAAGAAATATCAGAACACCAGAATGGAAAATAATCGTCCACTGTAAGTTTTTGTGACTTCCTGGAAATGAAAATGCATGAAAAATAGGTGAAAAAGGAGGAGCTGGTGACACCTTTCTCCCCCAGAACTCCGAGGAGGTCTTAAGAAATGTCTGGGTTTGGGGAGAATTGGGGGTTGGTTGGTTTGTTTGCGGGGTTTGATGACTTTTTTTAACAGGAACAAAAATCTTACACTAAAAGAGAAAAGAAAAATGTGTCTTCGGTGCACAGCACTTTTTAGGAAATAAAGATGTATTAGTTAATCAGTAGTTAATTAGTAATTAGCAAATACTGTTTATCCAAATTCCCTAGCAATTAGCACCATCGCTGCAGATCGCTTATGGCAAACGTTATGGAAAGCAAGGGCCTCCCTGCTGCGCCGCTCCGCTGGCGCGGCTGCCCGCCGGCCCTACCCGGGGAACGTAAATCCACGCATGGCGAGGCAGCGGAGACGGGGCGGCTGTGAGCAACAGGTAACAGCACCGGTAACGGCTACAGCATCTCTCTGACAGGGATCAGCACTGTAATCACTTTAACTACGGCGGGGCTGGCACATTCCCCTTCCAGAAAAAAAAACGATTTCAAATTACAGTTGCACGAGACTCCCTTCTTCACGAGCGCGGCGCTGAAATGACAGTCAAGGTGGCAGAGCTCTTCCGAGGTTCCCCGAGTCACAAAAAAGCAATGCAAATTTCCCTTTTCCTGCCTGAGGGGTTTAAGCAGAAATGGCAGCGTGAAACCACGGGGCCGTTTGCCGGGCAGGCAGCGGGCAGGAGGGCTGGGATGGAGAAACACACAGTGTTCAGACGGAGAGGGCTGCCCCGGCCAGCGCCGAGTCTGAGTACGGAGCAAGGCATAAACCTGGGTCATTCTTGTCAAGGAAGATGTTCAGCTCTACCAGTCCTTGACTTTAATCTTTCCCTTGGAAAGCCTCTGGGAAGGCACAAATCGGCCAAAGAGCATACCTATATGCACGTGAGAACCCGAGCAGCCGGAGGAGAGAGGTAGAGCTAAAGCAAAACCACTCCACAGAGCACGATGAGAGTTTCTCGTGCGCTGGACCGGTGCGGGATGCTCCCGTCCCAGGGACGGCCGACCGGGGAAAGGCTGCAGGAACGAGCACGCCGGCCCTTTTGCCATCATTTACACCCAGCTGGAGCCCTGCGGCAGGCAGAGCCCAGGAACCCGCTGCAGGAGACACCCTGCACGTGGGCAGGGGTGCCCCAAGTTTCATGTAAGGACCTGGGTCTCGTACACGAGAGTAGGATTTTCAATAAAAACAGCTGCTGCCCCAGCAGAGGAGAGCAACTCAGGAGTGTTCGTCAGTGCACGCCCCACAGTACCGGGCATTGCACATCTTAATACTTTTCCGTTTGTTTTAACGATACTACTTAGTGGAACCGCGCTTCCCAGCACGCTCTTCAGGGACGTTTCAGGCGGCATTGCCGTCGCTATCGGGCAGGTCAGCATCGTGCTGTTAAATTGTCAGGGCCCTACCCCGCCTGCGCTGTAGCCCCCATTAAAACTCAGGAAAGACAAGAACTGATATTTTTGACTGTGTATTTTTGAACGTGAATTTTAAAAAAGGTAATTCCCAGAAATACTGAGGCCGCCTGGTTTATCTTGATTAGGAACAAATACAAGCAGCAGATTTCCACCTCTTGCTTTATAGTCTCAGTAGCTGAACATAAAGCAGCAGCCCGTGTTTGTCACAGCTATACAACAATCTCTCAACTCCTGACAGAAAATATAGGTTATGCCTATATGCCTATCGCTCTCTCTCCCCTCTGCTTTCCCAAGGGTCTGAAATTGCCACAGAGCAAAAGAGGTTCTAATGAGCCAATGTTTTATTTTCTTGAGGATTTTTCAACAATTTTTCTGGAGAGAGCTTAAATTCTTTAGGAGCTACTACTTTCAACAACAACCCTTTGGGCAACACACTCAGATATTTATTTCAGCAGGAGATGCTCCATTTAGAGAAAATTGTAAGAGGGAAAAAAATAAATCTCTAAAATCAAGCAAGCAGTGTAATGGCATGCAATAAACAACAATTTCAAAAGAAGAAATCTTTCTAGAGAAACTTGATTGACTCTCCTGACAGCATTACAGAGTTGGAAGATAAAAAGAAAAATTATACATTTGAGTTGCAGTAAAGTACTGGATATTGTGTCTCACTGCATCTTGATTGCTAACATGTTTTGAATTGTCACGTATGGAAAATACCACCACGCTGGGCACGAGGGGAAAGCGAAACAGCAAGGAAGCAAGGATAAGCAGCAATTCACAGGGCGCGGGTTCCCGGCCACCTGCGACGCCCGCAGCGAGCAGCGCCGGGGCCACCCGAACCAAAGCCTCCAGCATCCAGAGAGGGGCACGATCCGGCCAAGAAATCAAACCCCAGTTGCCCAAACATCTGGCAAAGAGAAAGCGATGGCGACGCAAGGGCCAGAGAGGCCTTACGAGACACGACGCTGCAGTATAAACAAGGCGTGCCTTGCTACCGACCGTGCCCCTGAAGAGAAAGTGGGAGACTGAGAAAAGGGGAACGTGCAGGCCTCGCTAATCGCCAACCTTGGAAGACGAAACTAAGACGAGGAACTTCAAGGACTGATATAGGAAACATCTTGTTATAAGGGAGACTGCCGGGCCGGGAGGATACGGCACTACGTGGAGTCAGCAAGACTGACAGAAACTAGGGGAAAGGTAAAGGCGGCAGGGGGAGATCGCGACCGCCGACTCAATGAAGGACCAAAGAAAGGCACCCCCCGCTTCCTGCAGGCCTGCGCAGCATATACAGTGGCACTGTAGCTTTAAGCTGAAATAAGAGAAATGCAGACCAACAGAAAACTGCGCTGTGTAATTCCTTATGCATACGCGTAACGAGACCGTACAAATACTGTACCTGCGTGACCGAACTCTGTGCTGGCTCTGTGGAGCTACCACCCAGCACCCACCTCTGCGCGGCCATGCCATAGAATACCTCTGCCCTGGGCGTATACTGGCGTCTCGCACGCCGGGTCAACGACCTCACGCTTGTGGGATAACACTAGCACCTCAGAACACTAGAGGTTAACAGAACAAGCTAAAAACAACTAAATTTAAATGTTAGAATGAAATCCTCAACAGGAAACAAGTGAACATTAATAGAAGATTAAACGAGAAATTCAACAAAAGTCACTCAAGAGACAAAAAGTTCCTTCTTAGCAAACAGGCCGTTTAAAAGCTGATCATCATCTGATACAGCAGCCGCCTGAGTCGGTGAAGGTCACCGGGAGGAAGCCAAAAAGGGATAGAGGAATATCGCATTTCTGAGCCCTTCCTTTTCCCAGAAAGGCCAGGAGCTGCAGTCTGACGAGCACACGTGGAAAAGAACAAGGCAGCTGCCGGCAAACACCCACGAGCCGGCGACTGCCGCACGGGAGAGACCGGGCAGGACAGGAAGGGCCCGTGCTGCGTACGGCCCCACGTCGCCTGTACCTGGAAGGGCCGGAGGGACAGCAAACGCTTTGTTCTCCGTTTCGTGTACCTATTCCTCCAAAAAGCCTGGATGAAGGGGTGAATAACAAATGGGGAATTAAGTACCCACGTAAAAGAACTATCTATATAATTCTCCATTGAAAAAGCTCCCTTTTTAACCCAACCTGGTATCTTCTTTTCAGTAGGGGGTGCTGAGCCTGACAGCCAGTTTGGCTGATACCATCCCCATCACCTCCACTGTTCAGATCACTTTGATCACTTCAGAAGTGCTTATTTGGAAATAAAGAATAAAAACTTATTTATAAACTTCCCTGGATTAATTAATCTATTGTAACAACAGATTTTATGGTTAATCGGGCACAAAACCAGCATAAACACAGAAAAATACTTGGGCCGTATGCATGTGACACAGGAAAACCACTGTGTGTCCGTGCAGTGCTGAGCAGACCAGGAGCGCCCAAATCCGCTGCGGGGAGCGGATGGGACCGAAGCCTCCCTGGCCTCCGTGGAAAAGAGGATTTCACAGCAAGAAGCTGCTCTGCAGGGGATGAGCCGAGTTTGCTGGTTCACTACAAAGCAACAGCCCGCGGCCTGCCTTCGCCTTCTCCTTTTGTGCTCAGACCCGAAAGCCAGGAGAGCCGACGGCACCAACACCCTCCGGGCGAGCCCATCGGCAGCGCACGCAGCGGTGACCAGCGCTCGCCCCGCGTTCGGGTTGCTGGTCCCTGGCACCACGCTGATCCCGGGTGCAAAGTTTCCTTTCCTGACGTGAGTGAAGTATCCCCGAGCAGCGGGGGCCGGCAGGCACGACCCCTGCTCCGCTCCGCTCCGCTCGGCTCCGCTCGCCGACTCACCCGCTGCCTTCGCTCCCTACGCTTGCGCTTCCCCCTGCCATCGCGCTGCAAAGCCCTGCAGAAGCCGTGGTTTGCTACCACCCGCCTGGAACCGCAGCACAAGACACCCGTCTTGCTTTAGGCCACAAGGCAAGTTACATTCAACCGTAAATACAAACAATTATAAGTCTTCTTCAGTTCACTGTACATGAGCCTTTTCTTCCTCAGTTCTTTAAAGCACTCGGCCTTTTTGCCCTGCAAAATTGAAAAAATAAAAGAACAAACCCAACCATTCCCCCTTCACAGCCAAGGCAGAGTTAATGTCCCGGAGGTGTCACCAGCAGCCCACCATCCTGCAGGTTTTCCTGATGAGGAAAACCAAGACACGATACTCCCACCATCCCCTCCGTCCCCCTAGCCTGGAGCTAGTCACCAGGGGGAGCAGGAGAGGAGATGGTGGGAAGTCCCACTGTCACAAATTGCTGTGACAAGCCCCGAGGCTGTGATGGGACAAGCCCGGCACAGGGGCCGTGTCCCTGCAAGCTGCTCCTCACGGAAACCTGCCCGAGGACAACCCCAACCACGAGGGAAGGCAGCCAGGGAGGGCAGGGGATCTGCGTAGCGAAAGGAGACCCATCGGTCACACGTGCTGTCCTGTCCTTCAGTTATTACAGCCACCAAGAGCTAATCACTATAATAGCTTGAAACAAAGCGAAAAAGTCTCAGGGAAAGGGTTGTGATAAAGAAAAAAGCTCCATCTGTCTTTTCTGGCTCAACATTTTACATTTGTTGATATCTGGGTTTAAGTTTGTAGCTTCCAACAAGAAAGTGATTGCACAAATTAGGCAATCATAAATCCTGTTTGCAAATCGGAACAGGTAAGAGGTGCTTACTCCTGCTGTCAAAAAGCAATAGCAGAACATCATTATTTGTGTCAAAAACGCCTCCAGGGAGCCAAACCACCCAGCTGGAATAGCGGCAGGTTGAAGGAGGCATCGCCCAGCCAGCCTTTCCTGGCCGCGCTTTCAGAGGCAGCAGCTCCAGAAACCGGCACCCGCGGGGTGCTCCCTCCCCGTCCCCTCCTGCGCGTCCTGCCGCGGGTGCCCGGGGCCCCTGTACGCCAAGGGGACCAACCTGCCCTTAACAGCTCTGCCTTTATTAGCCTGGAGGGTGGGAGGAGAGAAGCACAATCTAAGCAGAATTTAACACAGAAGAGGATCTTACGTGTTAAAGATATATCTTGTGTTTCTCTTCTGAGGGACGGCAGCCGCAATAAACACATAAATATAGGGGTTTGCTAAAGCTGCATCACAGAAGGCAGATTGCCAGAGGCAATCTTGCTAACTGATTTTTATAGCTGAAAAAATATTTATATTTTTTTATCACTGAAGAATATGATTCACTTTCTTAATGGCATGTGTTCAGAGAAATACCTTATTTCATCACTTTTACCTGCATTAGTTCTGATTTCCACTCCCAAGCAGCCCTACACACACACATGCTCTCTCCATTTAGGAGCGATTTTGTTGCTGTGTTGAGGCAGCATAACCATGAGATCGGCAGTGTTACAGCTCTATGGGCACTTGAAAATATACAAACAAACAGGACAGATAATTGAAACAACTCAGCACTTAATTATTTAAAATGGAGGAGAGTCCTGCTGTGTTCTGTGACTCTGAGACCGGGTTTCACCCATCAGCAAAGAAGGGGTGAGCTCCCAGGCAAGGGCAGGAGACCCAGACCCGGACGCGGGGTGCTGGCAGCCGCCCGTTCCAGGTCGGAGCAGCAGCATCTTTCCCTGGCGCAGAAGCTACGAAGAAAGCAGTACCTGGAACTTCCAGAAACATTTTAGAGAAATCATTTCTGAAAATTTGGGCCTCTGAATAGTCCAGAAAACCACCAGGAAGATACTGTAACGACAGAAGTTAGTTTGACAGTAAGTGTTTAAACCTTACCTTCAATGGACACCCTGAACCAGAACACTCCTGAGCCACCACCGCTGGACTGCGAAAAGCAGCCAATTCAACAGATTTCTAGCACAAGTTTTCTAAAAAGCCTTTGCCACACATTTAAAACTAACCAGCCTGTTTTTAAAATCCAGCTCTTCCTGACACTGACAATTATGTTCAAATTAATTAATTGTTATCTAATTTCACTGATTTCAATATCCAAGACAGTTAAAACCTTAATACATCATTTCCATGAGAAATATTGATGCATTCAAACAAGCAAATATATGCAAAGCATTTTTACAAATACAATGCGTGTCACTGAGATCCATTCTAACAGCTTTGCACAGCATGGAAATGAGAAATAAGTGCTACTGCCAACGCGCAGCAAACATCAAAAGAAAGAAAGGAAGTTAAAAAAGGGGAAAGGACAAGAAAATAACAAAAATAAGAACAAGCAATCGTGTTTCATTGCACGAGGCACAGAGGAACCCTGCTCAGCGTCGGTGAGGCAGACACCAGCGTCCTCGCCCGCGCTGAAGCTGCCCTTTGGAGGACGGCACGCCGCCGTTCTGGCTGACGTGAGGATCTATCCGGTGATGTATTTCATACCCAAAGAACAACAGCAACAGCCTTTGAAGAAGCAGTGTTAGGTTAGAAGTTTAAGGCCAGGGGAGACCACCAGGTTTTCCACCTTGACCTCTTCCACAACACACGTTAAATTTCACCCAGACACCCTGTGTTAATCCCACGTACTTTGGGTCAGTCTTCAGGAGTCTAACCGTGTGCCCCAAGGACCGGGACGGACCAGGAGCGGTGGGCGACACAGCCCGCGGGCACCTGGGCAGCGGGACCCCCCAGCAGCCTCGACGGCCTCCCCAGGGCAGAGCCGCAGCAGCTCCTCCCTCCTCTTCAACTACACCCCGGTACCAGCCACACGCTGCTCTTCTGCACTCCGCACAACTCTCTTTCTTTCCGAGAGATACTGAAGCAGTTCACTGCTTTCAGATCAGTATAGTAATCAGCATACGTTTGAAATCAGAGGTACCGTTCTGGTGGCTTCATAAATCGCAAATAAATTATTAAACCTGTTCCCACCTGTAGGTTCAAATCCACCTTGCACGGCTGTGCAGGAGCAGCGGGGAGGAAAATGTGGGTCCGTACCAAACCCGCTGCTGCCCCGGGGTGTGCGGGGTGGCCTGCTGGGCAATCCCCTACAGCCGGCTGCCCCTACAGGCGCAGTACAGGGCCAGGACCAAGCAAAGAGCCCAGGGGACCAGCAGCGCGGCTGGGACGCCAGGCAGCCTGCCCTCCCTGCAGAGACAGCTTCAGGTGCATCTCCACACGGTTTCCAAGGAGTGCGACTGAATCGTGCCCATCTTTGCCTAGCTAAGCTGAGCCCTAGGTGTAGCTACCAGCAAACTTTTCATCAGTTTTCACAGGGTTCATTTTACTATTGAGAAAATACATTCCTGAAAGAGGAGGAGGACTGGACTCCCACCCTGCTTAGCTGGTGAGCCAAAGTTCACATTCACTTAAACTTTGTGGTCATCACTGCCTTCTCCGTAGCACAATTCACACGTACTCAATTCCTTATCCTGAACGCTGTCGCGAGGAGAACTGGATACTTTAGAAGAATCAGGAGTGAGGGCAGTAGAAACCCAGATTTTGACTAAAACTATGGGTCAAATCCAGAAGCGGTTCCCTGAGTTTCTACCTATATTATTTGAGGGATTCATCACTTTTAAGAGTCTTTATTCCCTTGAGGTATCTAATGATACATTTTTAAAAGACCCTTGTACATA
Organism: Mycteria americana; assembly: GCF_035582795.1. Classification (NCBI taxonomy): domain Eukaryota; kingdom Metazoa; phylum Chordata; class Aves; order Ciconiiformes; family Ciconiidae; genus Mycteria; species Mycteria americana. Next base: position 1,169,275 of record NC_134370.1, on the reverse strand, counting down.
ATGTAGGTAAGCTAGAGCTATTGTCCAGGTTAAAATTCACATCGGTCTTCAACACCTTGAAGACACCTAAAATTCAAAACCTAAAATTCACACCGGTTCTTCAACACCTTGAAGAACATCGATAACAATGACTTTGTAATGTGCATATCCGTACACACGTTAAGCAGTTAACACAGCCATATTTATCACTGACCACAGTAATTAGCTGTACGTCTGACATTTACTTCAGTAAATACAATAACTGGAATAGATATGCAAGCGGAACTTGAAACACGCGGTCTTCAAACATGCGGGGAAGTGCCACCCATGCCTTTCCCTGCTCAGGCGCTGCACGCCTGTCCTCTGCCAGTTCCTTTAGCTGCTGCGCAGGAAGCTCTCCTCCGCACGGCCAGCCTCGCAACCGCCGTGCCAAAAAAAGCGCTCCGGCGACAGGTCTGCGGTGTGCTGCTCCAGGGCAGGCAGAAGTCTCAGGCGTTGAACGATAGCTCCCCAGCTGTCACACCTTTCCTTCAAACCCCCACCTGCGCCCTGCGTGAACTGTATTTTAAACACGCATACAGAAAAGAGCATCAGAGAGAACGTAAACAAACAAGCAAGGGAAAAAAACCCAACCCTTTCTGGGCGATTCCTTTTTTCTGAAGTCTGACAGTACACTAAAACACACAGAGCACCCATGAGCCCTTCAGTTCTGTTTTCAGGGCAGCAGTATCTGACAAGTTGTTTAAGACTATACGCAACAGATAGCAAAACCCACAGCTGGAGGTCCCCATCTTCCTTTGTTTTGGTTTTTTTTTGATTGCTGGGAAAGTCTAATTGCTCTATTTTATTTTCATGTCCACCTCAGAGGCAGACTAATTAACGATTAGTTACGATACAGCACAAACGGAGGCTCTGCATTGGGTTGCCGGTACGCCAGGCACCCTACAAAGCCCTGGTCTGGCTGCAGGAGCAGCTCTCCCTGCAAGCCCTGCTGCTGTTATTCTTCCAGTACAGATCCCTTCCACTCTCACATTAGAATCAATGTTTCTTTCCAATTAGCTTCTACACCTTTAAGAAAATACTAATATAATATGCCTCTCTGGGATTTGCTAACTCATCGCCAGTACTGCTTAATGCTTTATGACCTTAAGTGATAAAGAAGAGCTTAAGTGGTAAAGCCAGTGTTAAAACTGTACATGTACATGAACCAAAAGGCTGATTCTCACGTGTTTCTGAGCTAAAAAAAGTCAGGGGCGAATTTATGCATTTTTCTGTCTAGAACGTAGGGTACAAAGTCTTCCTAAGTTCATTTTCTTCGTCTGATACCTCCGCTTTATCACACCCAACCCCTCGCTCTCGCCTCTGATTTGCCGTTTGCATTTCCTCTCCTGTTCGGTTCCTAATTCTTTCTTAATTCCTCCTATAAATAAAAACTGAAGAACCAGTAGAAAACGGCCACGCTGGCAGAAAGTCAGGTCCTCATCTGCTCTTACAGAGGCAGATGAGAACAGTTTCCCGTTCTAATATGTTAAACTGGAAGGAAAAAAGCCATTTTAAAAATCTATATTAAAGCTTTTATCCAATTAATATTTCATTACAGATGCATGGGAGAGACTAGTTGCTCCTTGATCATTTCATTCTAAAAAGCTAAAACCAGTTTGTCTTACTTTTTAATAAGAAATCTTTGTAAGTTACTAATTAAAAAAATAATTTAAGGAAATGTTTTTTCCTCGATTGGATTGTTCTTCTTATTGCTTTTTGCAGCGTGATGAACAAATATTAAAAACATACTAGCTTCCTGGCAGTTGCTCTAACTGGAGCAGAGCTTTTTAAATGGCAATCTACCCGAGATCATCAAGCAGTTAACAAATTGAAGAGAGTCTTTGTTCTTTTATTAAAAATCTGACAAATACATTTTTGATGATGAACCTGGAGGGGGAAAGCGGGACGCTGATTTCCATCCGCGCTGGAGCACTGCCCTCTGTTGCCTGGCCGCTGTGGGTGCCAACACCCGGAGCCAGGGATGCCCGTCCGCAGCCTCAGCACCGCGACCAGGCAAGGGGCAACCCAGGGGTGCACGCCCCATGGAAACACCCACTTTATTGCCTTGCTACACTCAATTCATTAGCAACTTGTTCTCCCCAAATGTAATAAACTGCATTTCCCGGTTTACAGGGTATTTTCCGAAACCCGGAGATGCCGTGCCTGACCTTGCGTTATTAGAGGACTGCAGGAAGCGCAGGGAAACTTCTTCATCGCAGGCTTTTCCCTAGGAAGGCTCGCTGAGCAAGGGGCAGGGAACCACCGAACCCGGAGAGGGGCTGCAGAACCACCCCGCGGCGGGCACGGGGGCAAATCGCCCCTCAGACCCTCGCATTCGGCCGGGGGCCCCGGGGAGCCCTGTGCGACGGTCGCATCTGCAAATCAGCCCATCGCTCCTTACAGCTGAACTCACGCCGACCGCTCAGTTTTCTCTCAGCAAGAAGCAAACTTCCTCTCGAGCAAACGCCCCGCCAGCCCTGCTCACCGAGCGCTCCGGCTCGCGCAGGCAAATGACTTTACCGGGCGGTACACTGAGGTGGTGAAGAAATGAAGAAGCCATTTAAAGAGGGAGATGGCAAACCGGGAGAGGGAATATCGGCACGCAGCTGCTGAGCTATTTCTGTGATTAGGTCTGTTACTTATATTTGTAACGCCAATGGATTTTCCCAGGAACAGTTCTCTACACGCCGTGCCAGGAAGGCTCTGCAGCACCTCGGAGCTGGCCAAGCACTTTTGGGTGAGATGCTCACAGCAAATTGATTCATACGGTCAATATGTACTGTTGAAGGGACGGTCACCAGCGCACGGCCTGTCTCTATTAAGAATAAGCCCAATGCTAAACTCATCATTCAGTTTCTCCAGGAGGAACAAGTCCTCTGTTTCTCTGCGGATCAGACACTTCCCATACAATAGTTAATCATGGCAGTGAGGACCCAATTTAATCCAGCCAGCTGGGAAGAAAAATGCTAAACTGATGCAGTTTAAGTAAGATTAACATGGGGCTACCTGCAGCTACCTATGCAGACATACAGAAGCAAGATGTTCTCCAGTACCAGGCTCCAAGAGAAGAAACCAGTGAGTGCCCTCTGCTCTGCCAGCTACCCTGTCCTTGGGCAACTCACCTAACGCCCTCCGCTGCCTGTCCTCTGCTGGGAAAGCGGGGCTGTGCACACCAACTCACCTCGCCAGCGGGAAGGGGAATTAGGAAAAGCTCGTACAACACATCGAAGACGTAATGCTAAAGCAGAACCCAAGCCTGCTGGGGTTCTTGGTGCGATTATTCCTCGCGGTTCAAGTGACGCTCCCGGTCCCCACGCTGGTGCAGAGCACCGGATCCAGCCGCCACGCTCCGCCACCGCTGCGATGGCAGCACCTGGAAAGCCACAAGCACCCGCTTTGTTGTGAGCAGTAAAATAAATGTTCCCAGTCTTGATCACAGCCAAAGACCTCCAATTTCTCAGCACCGCAAGAGCTAGCCTAAGGAAAACAAATCTCCTCACATAAAGTAACCGTGCATCGCCAGGCGTACCAGCCTACTGCCTGCAGACACGTATTGATTGTAAAATTAAATTATAAATTGTAAAGACAAAGCATGAGTTTATAAAAAATTGTATTTACGGTACCTTAACAAGATCAGCCTGGGCAACCCCAGAGTCCACGTGCTTCAGCCTGCCTCCAGCTGCCCTGGAAAGTTGTGGGAACCAGACCATGCAAGGAAACCTCCCATACGCTGGGAATATTCCTCGCACGGATAATTATCAGTCGCTATCCAGGCTAAGCTGAAGCTCTCCAGTGTGCCATAAAACAAGTTTTGTGGTCCTAGTCCCCTCAAGACCTCCTATATTCCTCAACGCTCCACTGAAATTCTTCCACAAATATCATTTACAATTGCTTGTGCATTGGAAAATACTTCTCTCATTTAAAAACAAGTAATGCCACCGTTGGATGTAGGATTTTCCCCGTTACCTCTCATGGAAAACATTCGAGGGCTTGGGGTGGGTGGATTTGGGTTTTTTTCTTGGTAAGAGAACAGAGGAATCTAATTTAAAAATATTATTTCTGAACAGGGCCACCTGAATTTGGGGGTTTTGTTTCAACAGAGGTCCAAGCTGATTTTCCTTTTGCCGGGGTGGGTGGGTGGTGCAGAGCCCTGCCTTGCGCCCAAGCGTAAGATGGCCCTGGCCAGCGGGCAGCTGCCCCGCGCGCCCGCTCCCCCGGAGACGGGAAGAACTTCAGCACTGCCGCTGCAAACCGAGCCAGCCCCTTCCCTCTTCCTTCTCCTGCCACCCGAGACGTCAACCACTCCATGCTCAACCACTCAAACCCAACCCCTCCAGAGCCAGGAGCGCGGGAGCGACCGGCGGGAGCGGGGTCTGTCCGTCCCTCTGCCCCGCGCAGCTCCGGCACGGCACGGGGCTGAGCCCAGGCGCCCGCCGGGTCCCCGCCTGCTCCGGCAGCCGGCGGCCCCGTTCCAGACGGTCACAGGTCTGCCTCTGCTCTCCCCCCATCCCCCTTTTAACATCTTCCAATGACAGAAATCCAAATTTGCTCAGCTGTGTAATCGCCCCTAGGTGAAGGCTTAGCCCTGGTAATTTGCGCGTAGCCCATATCGTCTTGTTTAGCAGCTCGTGTAATCTCAGTCCTCGCTTTCCTGAATGGAGACAGTCAGTAGGGCTGCTGGAAGATTGGTTTCTATCTTTTACTTCTTAAAATCAAAGGGAAGAATCACGTTAACCTGGCTCAGATCAGGCCCGCACATAACGTTATGGAAAAGTCACTTCCCAGCACCTTTTCCAGAAGCCGCCGTGCAGACGTGTGGTTCAACAGCCCAAAGGTGGACGTGGCAGTCCCAACCCTCCGGACCCGGAGGCTTTGATCAGGGCGAGTTCATTACAACAGATTCTCAGCTGTTTTCCTTCCAGGTGCAGGAATTCACAAAGAAGTTTTTATCTTCGCAAAACGCTCCAGGATGATACTGTCCAGCTCGTTAAATACTCCATACAATTCCACAAGACTTTTGCTCACCTTTTGTACCAGCATCCACCTTTTTCCCCCCCTCATAATATTACTATTTTTCTTGGTCTTGATTCATTTTCCAGTTCCTTAACTTCATAGTCCCATTTGGGGTCATTATTCTGGGGCATTTTGTGTTGACTACCATCTAATCTTGGTTCACCTAGTTAGACCACACAGCTTGTATTTTGTCTCTGCTGCCCTCCACTAGTAATTCCAGTACTGTATGGTCCAACGGGCTCATTTATAAGTTTGTTGGCAAACTTTACTGATTCTTTTGTGCATCAATTTAATGTTTGCAATTTACTGAATCCTCCTCTTTTTAGGTATAATTAATCTTGGGCTGGATCTTCCCTACAGTAAAAGCAATTGGGTGTCTGTCAGTTAATGCTATTGTTATTTTTAATTAACTGCCTGACAAAGTTCAGTTTGTTACTAGCCGTGTTCAGCAATATACGTGTGTATCACCTCCCCACCTGTAACGGCAGCAAACCCATCTATTTCAGAAATAGCTCAAAAATTGGTGTTGTTTTCACTCACTCAATTTCTAATATTTTGAACCAAAAATATCGTTGAAAATTGGCTACTAAAGCAGCAAAACAATGCCATTTCACTGACCCGACAGTCATTCTGCAGCAAACCTATGTCCTGTGCATCAACCCCGCAGCCAAGCACAGGAACACGCTCTGATCCTAGCTATGACACTTTGAACCTAAGATTAAATGCAGTGATGATCATTTAAACCAGTATCATTGGGAGCACAACTTGGTTCTTTGCAGCATGCAGATAATAACGCATCTCTGCTTTCATAAACCTCTGTTGTGGGACACTGTGCTAGCAAGACTCAAAATGAGACAAAATAATTCATACAGGACACGAAACGCTGCGGGACTCATTCAGTTACAGTATTATAATCAGGTTTTAGGCAAGAAAGGTCCATCAACAGAACAGACATGAAAAGCAATGGATTAACTCTTTTTCCAACTATAGTTGCCTAATTCTTTGTCATGAAAATCATTTAAGTCAAGTAAAAGCGAACGGGAAGGGAAGTAACCTAGGGGCTAATGCAAGAGACGCCTTCCTGAGGAGATACGTGAATTGTTCATACAAAGCTCGCAAGCTGCCCAACTCCCAGTACGGAGAGCGGACGTGGGCGATGGGAGAAGCGTCAGCAGCAGAGCGACTCCAGTGCCCGGCTGAGCCCCGTGCACGCCACGGAGCACTGGGTGCTGCGGGAGCCTCGGCTGGCCCTGAGCCCGGCGCCTGCCTAAAGCCAGGGTCCAACCCTTACTCACCTCGGGCACTACGTGCTCTCTCCAGATCCCTTCCTTACACAAAGAGACGGAGAGAAACCACTTCCCTGCTCCGAGAGCCACCCCTGCACGCAGACCGTGCCATGGCATGCGGGGCTTGGCTTCTTGCCTTCCACTGTTTGCGCCTTCCTTGCGAACTGCATGCATCTTCCTTGCAAACTTCCATGCAAAGGCGTCTTCCTCGCAAACTCTCCTCTTGTATAAAGGAGACCGTACTGAACTGCAAGGACAGACTTGGCCTCACTGAGGAGTGGCAAAAATTTAATGCTGAAGGTCCAAAAAAATATCCATAAGTGTTCATTGGTGTATATCCTGTTCTGCTCCCTACATTAAATATTGGAGAATGCCTGCTGCCATAATTATTCATAAAGTATTACCTATTTTAATTGAATTCATACTCGCATATATTTAACAAAAGCATTGTTTGTGGAGGATTTTAAGTCTCAGTGGCTTAGTAACCCAGGAGACCAGCATCTGGCTACAAAACCTTTGTTTTTGTGTCCTCCCCTACAAGTCTCACCCGGAAAAGCCGCAGAGGAGGAAGGAGAGTATAGAACTCTGCAAAACCCTCTACTTGCAAGGGCAGCCCACGACTGTGTCCCGTGCCACTGTGCGGGCTGCCACCGGCCGCACAGTCAGGTCCAGCGGTGTGCAAGGGACACCACGTATCCGTGCTGTGGGCCACCTACCCCGAACAAATGGAACTACTGAAGTTGTCACAGTACCGTGCCGGGGCAAGAGCAGTACATCACCGGAGTCACCAGGATCTCCCCAGACCAAAAGGAGAATCCCTCACGGCTCCCCATCGGCTGATTTTCAAGTCTGATTCATTAGCATGCCCGTCTTTGCTACGAACTGCCATGCTTTCCCGTCATGCGCCCAAGAGCTGACCGAAATGCAAACCAAACACAAATTCCTCCCGGAAGGTTTTAACGCCTGCACCTCTTCTAGGCATGAAACAAGAGAGAGAAAAGAAATGGTGGCAGGAAGACACAGTCATTGTGACAAAACCGTTTCCATCATGGTGTATTAGCCATGAAACCAGTTACTAGATGTAACATTTTAAAGTACCTTTAAACTATGCTTTAACTTATCATATATTTAAGAAGAGATTGCCCAATAAGAGAAATTACGATGGGAATTCCTAAGACCACCCACACCAGATGGGAAGGTGCAGCAGACACCCGGCCAGCAACAGGCAAGCGTATCTGCATGACTCTGGAAATACTCCAGAAATCTAACAGCAACCCTTGAGATTTCTTTTTCCCCCAAACTCTAGATCAGCTGCACCATCTAATGCACTATAGGATTAGAAGAAATACAGTGTTCCAGATTTAGAGACTCCCTGAAATTATTTCTGGCAAATACTAAAATAAAGGTTTCTCACAAAAAAAGTTTGTTTCCAGGGAAAGCTACATTTCAATAAATACAACGGGGGGGGGAGTATATGAATTTTCCAGGTTTAATTAAAAACTCATTTAACTTTATTTCTCATGGAATTTAAAGAATATTTAAAGCTGAAAACGGGGATTTCCTGAACAGACCTATTCTCAGCCCAGTGATAACTGCCATTCTGGCACTAGAGTGAAAATAAGCCACCTCCACAAGGGTCAGCAGAACAGCTAGCGAAGCATTTTGGTGAAAGCTTAATGCTGCTGCCTGCACGGACGGGTGTGGATCAAGAGGGGAAAACATAAAAGATGAGGTCTTCTCGCCTCCTCTGAGCATGTGAGGTGGACGACATGGGTGGGCATAACCAGTGAACAGGGTAAGGAAAGAAAAGTGCTTCTGCAGTAGGTCACTGGCCACAAACACCCTTTTGCGTTCGTTCTGCAGTACAGCTACCGGGCGAGGAGGAGGAGGAGGGATGCAGAGAGGCCAGCCCAGGCAGCAGGACACGGACACCAGGAGTCAGACCAAGCCGACGCAATTCCCTGCTCCACCCAAGGGTCAGACCTGGACCTGGGTTGTGACTTTGCTCCCCTCTACAGCGTGAGCCAGAAGCATTTCTTCCATGTTGCGAACCAGAAGATAAAAACATAGATGATTTGAGGTAGAGATGTCGGAGAGAGACAATGTTAGCACTGTAATGATTCTCAGTACTTTTATTATTGCTTTAATTTCATATCTACATTGGGAAGGCTTACGCCTTGAAATGCAACTTCTCAAAACAGCATTTCAGTATATTATGGTAATCTTCATTTTAATGTCTCCATAAGAGAAAACGTCTTCACAACTGGCTGAATATCGTTACTCAAAAATATTGCAAATTACAGTTTGAAGACCAGAAACTTTCCCATTTGCTGTCCAAACTCATGTTGTGAGTTTGGCTAATGCCATGGCTAATGCCATTACAAGGGTTTTCACTATCTGGTTTGCCTAAATCCTATCATACAGCACAACTTCCAACATGAACCGGGGCGATCCAGGCACCGTCGCTTGGAAGCTGCTGCCTGGAGCTGCCAGCTACAACTGATTGATGCTGCGGAATGCACGATTACTCTGTGGTGATGAGCCGCTCTCATTCAGTCCACACAATGTAGAAAGGAAACATGAGAAGTGTTGAGAAGAAAAAAAGGAATATGAATGGTAGATGTCCTAGGGAATTTTTAATTTTTTTTTTAAACCAACCATGCCATCTGTCTTCTCTGTCATGCCTTTGGTCTTGTAGTTATTAACCCATCACTCGTTTTTCTGAATTAGCAGATAGCAATTATGCATTCATTCTTATGGAGTATAAAAATGAATCCTTAACCTTTAACTTGTGATGGAGCATTTCCATACAAAACACTTTTCCTTTATTAGTATTCTACCCATTGACTCGAAGTGTGTGAATACTTGAAAATGGGTTCAGAGACATTTCCCTGTGTTTTACACATTTTTCACTTTAAAGAAAGATGAAAAACCATGACCTAGCGAAGCCGGTCCATTATGATAAATCTCCATAATATTGTAGTCATTAAAAAAAAATCCTACTAATCCTATTTTCATTCATGTGGAGAAACTGTTTCTAAGAGACCCCAAAAGTTTAAATAGTTTTTATTAGAAAATGTAGTTAGTGAGAGTCTGGTCTAATAAGGACCAATAGTGCCACCAAGTGGCTGCGTACTGCAGACAGAAGAATCCCGATTCATTTATCGTTTTGATGGAAAGCCATGGAAAAGCAAATATAGCCATTTCAATGAAAGCCACTTTCCCCTAGTTTGTAGTTTGTATTTACTTTTCCCCTAGTTTGTAGAAGGCTATATATTTGTTACTGATATTTTTAAGCACCATAAGGTTGAGAAAAATTGTAAAAATTAAAAACTGCTTGAAAAGCCTTTCCCATTTCAAGCATTTTCTCTTTCCACAAACACAAAGGCATTGCATGACAAGAATTGACATACATGGGTTCTAGTACCGCTCCTTAATTTCAGAAGAGAGAAAAAAAAAACCCACACAAAATAAACAAACAAAAACCCAACAACCCACAAAACAAAAAGAAACCTAAAGAACAAGTCATAGGCTTTAGCAGCACTGCAGGGCTGCCCCTTCATCAAAACGTGACCATGGAGGGGACACCGAGCCCTGCAGAAGAGCCCGGCCCAGCGGGAGGCACCCAGCCCGGGCGGGGGGCCACGAGGGCGCACAAGCTGGAAGTCACCGCTCAGCAAGGTGAAGTCTTGGTGTCACTGCTGGGTTTCGGGTGGGGAAGACCTCGAGCTTTCACACGTTTGGAAGATAACGGTCAGAACTTAAAGACATTGTAAAGATGACAGACGTGATGCGGAAGTAGCTCAAAATAATGCAAAATATAGAGAAACCTAAACCACTGCTTGCTTCCCTCTGGATCTTTTAACAACAAATGCACTGAAAATAATTAATTTTATGTAAACAACTGAAACAAACAGATTCATTACTGTCCACCAACACCTTATTTGGGAAGGGCACAATGTCTCACTCCAAGGACAATGTCCTTACCAGCATTTCGCTGGAGGCGTAAAGAACACAAAAAGACAATTTTCACTGCAAGTTCTTAGGGTACCACTTTGCAAAGCCCTTCTGGGCTTTACAGCCAGCAGTGCAGACAATCCGTCCAAGAAAACAAAGTTCACCAAGAAAGACCAAATTCTCATCTGAGGTTTGGCTGTATATAAAAAGGCACCACCTACAGAAAAATACAAGCAGAAACTCTGAACATTTCCTCAGGCTGACACAGAAAATGAAACCCATGGTCTTTCCACTTCAGGCAGCCCATCATAGATTACCTTTTTATCCCACCATTTCATATGCAACAGCTGCCTTCTGCACCGTCCGCCAGCCACCTAATCCCTGGAGATCCAGTCTCCTTCTCCATAAATGCAACGGGGGAACTGCCCTGGGGGGGTTTGCTTTGCATGGGAACGTTCCCGTTTGTGCAGAGCAAGGTACGTGGGACGTACGTGGGACGGGCGATGAACACGCTCACATGGGCACCGTAGCTGCTAATGAGGGTTTATTCGTGGACAAGCATGCGCTCCAAGGGACGTTTTATTCTGTGCCCCTCTGCAGCTTTCTTGTTGAATACTCTTGACCTCTGCTCTGACTATTTTATGATTTGCTTTGCTGATCCTCAGTTCTCTGCTTTTGTGAAAACTAGAGGCAGTTTCTTACTCCGGATTTCAAGTGCTGTTTTAGAGCTGATGAAGTTCCTTTGTCCCTGCTCAATCCTGTGACAAGACAGGATCAAATACAAGTGTCCAGAAATAAAAGCTTATTGTAACCCAAGAGGACTTTGTGCCAGAATAGAGACCACTCTGTTGTGAATGCCCGTGTACCTCCCCAGGCTTCAGGGGAAGGAACGAAGAAAAGGAGCCATTTCCACACACGCAGTCCCCAGACGCCAGGCACGACTGCTGCTGCTCCCAGGCAGGGGTTTGTCACGGAAAACCCCATTATACCCCATCATACGTCATGCTCCCTGCCCCCCAACCACAGGAATAACTTCAGATGTAAACTTTAGTCCTTGAAAACCTTCCACTCCCCAAGGACAATGCAACTGTCTTTACCTGCGAGCAGAGGTTGCTATGAACACTGAATGATTTAAGTACATAAAATGCTACTGCTTAGCAATTAAAATTACGTGTTTCTATATCATCCACAAACTACCTCAAAGACTAAGGAATATGCTTACTTACTCCTAATTTTTTATTTATAATTAAAAGGAAATTAAAGCTGGCATCATCCAGATCCTGGTCAAAACCCCCACTGTCTCGGATGGTCCCCCTGCCCCGGGACTCCCACCCGGGTGCTGGGTGGCCCCAGCGGCCACGGGTCCCTCGGAGCCCAGCCTGGCCTCGCACCCAGCTCCAAGGCAGAGGAAGCACCATCCCACCACCTGCAGAGAGACATGTTGCAGGCCGGGAACTATGAATGCAAAGCATTTATTCCCTTCGTTTGAATTAAGTTAAACTTACTACTGGCCAGTATCTCAGCGGAGGGGTGCGAAACCATTGATAGAGTACCCAAAAACTTGAGCCCCGGGCATGAGGAGCGAAGGATCAACTACAGCAGATGAAATTTCCCTGTTGCAGTTGAAACTCCAGACAGCAGAGAGCACTACTGGACACGGAAAACAATACTAAGGTACTATGAGGATTGTGTACTTACAACTAGAAAGTAGATAAGAATAGCAAACATGACAAACCATTTTCTTCTTGTACAAAAAGAGCTGATAACGTGCAACAGTTTAGCACCAACAGTATCACTTATGCCACATAAAAAAAATAAATATCTGCAACACATTAAAAGGTGCTACTTTAGGAAAGCAATGTATATTGGAATATCTGATAGCCTAAGGGCTAAACTTCTCACAGGAACTTTATTTAGTGTTTAGAATGACCCTGGCGTTTGGTTCCAGAGAAGACAGGAGGAGCTGCTTGGGTGCAGGAAGCTGTTCTTTACCCGATGTCCTAAGACTGCTAAGGGAATCCAAGAGACCACAGCCAAATGGTCCAAGTCAGTAACATGTATATTAAAAATAAAGTATAGCACTTCAAAGGAAAAAAAAAAAAAAAAGTTTTTTTTAAACACCGCACAAGTTTTAAAGTTGCTGGATGGATACCAGCATATTTGTATGAGTTTTTAATCGCGGACTACTAACTAGTGCAAAAGAAATCAAAATACAATCCTTATAACTTCAGTCAATATTTAAAACTATACGGTCACAGCTGTAGACAATACCTCGTGCTAGCTTTCCACACCACAGTGGTTAGCCAAATTTCCCTTATCAGTGTAAACACATAACCTGTGAACGACACATCATTCCCGCTGACAATGTTCTTGCCACTGTGTAATGAAAGATAAGATTTGAGAACACGCCGTCCATAATTTATTTAGCCTAAACAGTATTAAATTGATACAAACTACCCGAACAATGCTCCGAATGAGGAGGAATCTATTAGCATTACATCCTAATTCCCAGCAGCCAGCTTCATTTTCTGTCTGATTGCACAAAAGTGTCGGGATGCAGCATCTATCCATGTTACTGTCAGTTTACACGGCAGTTTGAATATAGTTACCATAGCCTAAATTCTCAAGAGAAGGACAAACATAAATCTCCGCAACCCAGTAATTGAAAGAGCCAGGGTGAAAGACAAGTGCCCACAGCAGAATGGGTAAGGCACACGGGCAAGGTCAAAACGCTGAGCAGACAAGCAGGAATTCCAGATAATCTCAGCCCTCAATAGCAATAATCAGCAAATCTGCAATCCCACAATAACCTCCTCCCCGTCCGACAGCCTGGCCCTCCTAGATCTCACCCTGGTCACTTCAGGTATTTGCCTAATTCTGAACACCCTGCTGTGCCCGGATTTCCTCCGCTGTCTCATCCATACCTGTTGTCCCCTGGCAATCTCTCGGGCTACTTCAGACTGCTGATGAACCGACGGGTATTTTGTTCCCCAGCTCTGCCACCTCCACATCCCAGCACGCTTCTGCTGACACTTAACAAAAAGGCCACAGGCTGGAGAGGAACATAGAGACAGGAGAGACCACCACTTCCACAGAAGCTGCTAAGCCATTTCCAGGCAGGTAGCTTCAGAAAGAGACACCAAACTCATCCAGTTCCTCAGAAGCAACAAGCTTTCAACAGCCAAGGTGGGAGACGGCGGCTTTTTCAACCCCATCAGTTTGCCCCTCCGGCAGAAACAGTAATTTGCTTCTGATTTCACAGGCAGGAGGAATAGCACTGTGGAAACCTATCTCATTGCCGTGACTGTTTCTGCAAGCCATCCATACAAGCACCTTCTTCCCTCGGTCAGCACCTATTCTGAAATGCATTATGTGGCTTCGTACTTCAAAATAAGTTTCCCTTCTCTGAATTTTAAGCAGCTCAACTTACTATAAAAAAAGTCTGCCATAAAAAGACTTTGGTGTAGTGGCTTATTAGCAAGCCCACTCTCCCTACTGCTTCCCACATCTTTAGAATCACTGGAGAGAACAACTTTGCTTTGATTAGAGGAAACACACCTCTCTCTCAGCTTCTGTCAGTGCCTGAAACCTGATGCTGAATTTGGGACAGGGACCTAGTACTTGTGCAAGAGAAGTAATTGAGAGGTTCACACAGGATGGAGAAAAAGCAAAGATCAACCCCAAACTAAACCGGACTGATGGACATCGCTCAGCAACATTGCTCAGGGCAGTGCTTTCAAGCTCTCAATGGAAAGATGTTTTTCCATGACCTTATAATCGACATCATTTCCCTGGCTGTTTATCACTGCTTCTCCTGTCCTCCATCCTCGGGAGGCTGAAGGCACATGGGCCCTGCACTCCCTCACTCCCCTGTGGCCGTTTGCTGGGCTGGAGCCCTCAAGAGGGATTTTGGATTTTCTTGGGATGCTTCAAGAATTAATATTTATTACATGCCTAAGATAACAAAAGGTTTTAATATAGAAGATTTGTAAAACGAGAAGTACGATGCCCGTTTTAGATGTGCTGAACACAGAACAACCTGTGAACAGGCTTGTGCACTTCTATCAGAGCAGTAAACCAAGAGCCAGCATCAGCAGCAGGACTGCGAATTGTTTGGAGCAAAAGTGCGGTTGGACAGGTCACCACCAAGGGGAACGCTCCAATAGCCCAGACATGAGAAAAGGAGGGTTTTGACAAAAATATTGGCACGTGGATAAAGAAGAAAGGTTAAACCTTGGAAACACTGTACAAAAAGCAGTAAAGTTTAAAAGCATTAACATACGTGTACTGCAACACTGGAATAAGCTGAATATAGAGCTAAAGTTGTCCGTCTGGGTGACAGCAAAAGCAAACCAGCAAAGACAGCTGAACTCATACCTAGCGACTCCTATCACAGCAAACCTCCCTGAAGGCATCTTCCCAGGTAACCAGCCAGCACTTGTAATACAACAAAACAAGAACCTTAATACCTTTTTTTTATGGGTATGCCTTTGTTGGCAGCTTTTATGACACTGAAATGTAAATGAATCAATGCAAAAGGCTTCAGTTTGGCATTTTGACTTAAGAAAAAGTTTAAAAGTGGAGGTAACTTGCACTACTAGTAAAACTTGTATTCTTATACAACTAAGATATTCCATTTCAGTCAGTAATCCTCAATCAGGAAGTGGCTGTAAGCACTTCATAAGCTTGTGGTAAGAATACAGGGTAGTTCAAATAATTGAAACAAATATTTAGCAAATACCTGTGTTCCTCTTCTTCAGACTGTTGTTTGCCCTGGCTCCCTTCCCAGTGCAAGCCCATATTTAACAGCTTTGCTGAGGACACAGCCACAGCTTCACTCAGCACCGGAGGACAGAAGCCAACAGCCCTTTCTTTAGCTGACCAGTTTGAGCAGAAACATTTAGCCAGTAATACCAGTAGCCAACGCATAACAGTATCTACTATGCTGACAGTTCTCCAGTTTTACTTAGATTATCTGTGACATCATGTGTTCTAGCAGATGAGCATTTAAGGGCTTCTGTTGTGCAGCTAAGAATTTGCGATGAGCTGCTAGTCTCTCCAGCTAGGCTAAGTTTTCTGACTGCTGTTCCTTTTCTCATGCCTGGCTTTGCACGTGCCTGCAGCACGGCAACATCGCTACGACACCCCGGGAATATGTTCATGGCTGTCTCACAGTGGTTAGAGCCCAGGACCCGTTTAAAGGCTTCAAGTCTATTCCCTGCCATGTTTTACATGTCAAACTGTAACTATCATAAGCAATAACGTTCCCTTTCGCTTTTTTGATAGAAACTTAGGTTTAACATTCTGGAAGACCTGCAACATGTGTGTGGAGTTCATAGCAAATTGGTGCATCACTGGCACACGTATTTTGAATAATAGGGACTTTTGAGGCTTACACAAGTGTACATAGACGTGACTTGAGCCTCCCTGGCATCAGTGGAGAGCATTGATAACTTCAGCTGGTGTTGAAGCAGCTCGTGCACGGGGACAGCAGCTCTCTGTGGGGCATTAGGCTTGCCCACTGTTTTCCACAGGCTGGAGCACAAAAGCACTCTTAATGCAACAGCTCTGGCATTACACCAAGCTGCACATTGTCGCACACAGCCTGCCTTTCCAGCAGGAACGTCCTTGTCTCTGCTGACATTCCTGAAGTGGCATAGTGGGGCAATAAAACTATCCAAAAATACACATGGCAACTGCCACTGGTTTGGAATTTACTCCTCTTCACACACCATTAATGCTAAAGGGTGCACAGGACAGACAGATTTAAGACAGAAGAATTTTATAATCCTTTAAAATTGCACCATATTGAGCCTGTAGTAAAACGCGTATTCTGTTACCAATATCCACCGACACCTCAAGTACTCTTTTTGATCTTCCAACCAGACCTAGGTCTAGCATATGTTAGTGCTACTTATTTCAATACTGAATTTTCTCCATTTTTTCACTATAGCTTAAACACTCTTATGTTGCTTTCAATATACTTTGAATTCTTACTGAAAAGTCCAACAATTTAAGAGGATGACAGGTCAGAAGCCAACCAAACTTAGCATCACCCTGTTGGACAAATAGTAGGCAGTATACTTGTCTGGCTGTGAAAAGGTTTCAGCATTTCATTTAGTCCCATCTCTCAAAAAAAACCAAACAAACCACATTGAGAGTTTCGCTTAACACTTTTCCCAAATCAAGCCTCATGAGCAGACCACCTCAAGGGTTTATTATAGCACTGCTGCTAGAACATGCATTTCCTGCAGTAGCTAATAATGAACATAGAAGGGCTTGTTAATCTTGTTTATTTTTAAGTCATGAATTTGGTCCATATGGCCCTTCAGTCTATTGCCCCTCCTGAAATCATACACTGCAATCAGCATGGTAGGGGCGGGGGAGGGGGGGAATAGTCTTCATTCAAGCCTTCTTCATCTCCAAATAGAAAAGCTGCATCAAGAAAAAAAAAAGCCATTTCCTATGGTTATGTATATCACCACACACAGGTCTTAAGCACTTCTCTCTGCAGCCTGTTCCAGCATTCAGATAAATAGGTGTTTTCCGAACTTGAGGGTTTACAGAAGAATTCAAATATTTTCATTTCAAAGAGAAGTGTTTCTTTTCCTTTTCCTCCACCCTCAAGCATCCACATTAGTTTTAGGCAGGAAGAAATACTTTAGAGTTGAGTAAGTCCTATACCACGCTTAATTTGCCATACTGTTAAAATGTGGGTAATGACTGACTTAAAGTCAAAGGAGGGGAGTATCTGCAGCCACACCTAGCTAAAGAAGTGACTCATGACTTGGTTGTGACAGGTTTATAACTTTTCTTCTCCAGTGGAAAATGCACAAGTTGCAATTAAAATCTGGGCGAGGCTGGACAAACCCGAAAGTGTTTGGAATTATTCTGAAGTTTTAATTGAATTTGCACAGAATGGAGCAGCTGCAGCTGGGTGGGAATAAGACTTTGACATTTAGCAAAGTGTCACAGAACAGAATCTTGCTATCACAGATATGACTAATTCACTTCTGTGTCTGACATCCGTCTTCTCCAACTTGTGAAATCAAGATAATTTCTACTTTACTCTGAGAGAAGCAGAGGGATGAGCAATTCCATTCAAACCAAATAATACAAGTTCCCTTCAAAGGTAACTTGAAAATGAATATTTTTGCAAGATGTTAGTAGTTCATCAGCTGCATAGGTCTTAAAATAGCATAAAGGGCTATCTCCGGATGGACAGCACATCACAGAGAAGTGACACTGACTTATGCCCCAAACCAAGTCTATTTACAGAATCACAGAATCGTATAGGTTGGAAAAGACCTTTAAGATCATCGAGTCCAACCATAAGCCCAGCACTGCCAAGCCCACCACTCCACCATGTCCCTAAGCACCTCATCTACACGGCTTTTAAATACCTCCAGGGATGGGGACTCCAGCACTTCCCTGGGCAGCCTGTGCCAGTGCTGGACAACCCTTTTGGTGAAAAAATTTTCCCTAATCTCCAGTCTAAACCTCCCCTGGCGCAACTTGAGGCCATTTCCTCTCGTCCTATCACTTGTTACCTGGGAGAAGAGACCGAAATCTATTTAGATAAGAGACCACCACGTGCTCAGGGAAGCTAGCTTCTAAATCACTAGTAGAAAACACAGCAAGTGACAAAACAGAGATTTATTCATTTTTCATTACATTAACAAGATTGCAAATATTTGGCTCCTGTTTTAAACTGAAAGGCTATGACGACACATTCAGTTCCTTTTGATAGCTATTCCAGTTGAGAAAGAAGTGGACAGCACCTCTGCAATGCTGAGCGTCTGGAACAGCAGTGAACAAGCCCTGAAGCAAAATGGCAGGGACTGGCTCTGGGCAGGACAAAGCAAAGAACCACTTCTGTCAAAGGAAATAATAACCTTCAAGCTAACTGAGATGAATCTAATTTGAAAAAAGACGGAATTCCTAGCTTTCATGCAAATAAATCACGCAGCCCTCAGTAGTGCTGAGTAACAAGGAAAACTCTGCCTGGGAAGGGAGGTCTTTTAAGGACTTTACCTGACGGTGGGGAAAGCACACGTAGGAAAAAACACCTAGGGTTTGCTGGCACTTTTCTACTTTGACAGAAGAAAACTGAAATGCAGAAACAGATTTACATCTTCACAGAACATACTATCTGAACTCAGAACTAAAAATTAAGGGCAGCTCTGATTGAAGCAATTACAACCTCAATACATTCAAACAGAGCATGTCCACAGCCATACCGCATGTCCTCTATGCTTTAAAATTAACCAGAATTAAACCAAATCAACCAAAAGAAAGAGTGCAAACAGATGCAAAACCACATGGAATTGCTGTAAGAATATTTTTGCTAAATGTCCAACGATCCACTGCTGAGGAAGTAACCCACCTTCACGGAGAATCGAAAGCAACTATTACCCATTACCATCAACCACATTACTTCTGTAAAGGTACTATGGGCAGGAGACAGGAAAGAGGATCTAGAGGAAGGACTTCATTCTGCAATAAAAAAGCTGACAAATATAGCTTCTACGATGGCGATCTCTGAAGGGCCCCAGTAACCTATACTGGAGTGATCAGGGCAATAGGCGGAGTTTTGATACCTGCTGACAGTGGTACCTGGAGAAACTGGGTCGTTCAGCTTTCAGACAAGGGTTTCAGCTGCTTAGGCATAATCGGAGACTGCGGAATGAAGACAAACAGCGGAAGGCTTCAATGCAGGACGAGAAACATGCCAGAAAGAGAGACTAGGGCATGCTGGTGGTGGTGTAGTGCTACAGCAAACACAGAATAAAATTAAACAAAGAAGCCAACTACCAACCCCAAATACACGTGGACTGAAATTACAAGCCAAAATATGAAGGCTATAGTATTATTTGAAATTACTGCCTGCCAGGATGGCAAAGCTGACTGCAATACGCTAAAGGCTACCCAAGAGGAGAAAAGGACAGGAAAGGCAAAGGTAAAGTCCCTCATCATTTTCCCAATCTACATAGGCTAGGCCATAAAGGCCAAACTAGGAGGTAATTTCCAAATTTAATCTTAGCTACTACCAACTACTGTTTTATGCAACAGCGAGTTACTGCACAAAATAAAATGTAATCCCTGGCTTGGTCCTGAGTAAAATGCAAGACCATTTTCAAATCCACACCAATGCAATTTAGTAGAAAACTCCTGTGGCTCCTCAACCAGGCACACGAAGCAACCGTTCCCAAGATCCTCTCCAAGTAGCAAGGTTTTTGACAATACTAAAAAAGTGGTTTATATAGAAGTGTTCACAAAGTGCTGAGGAGCTGCCTGAAGTTTTTGTTTAGCTCAAGATCTTTCCTTATAATGCCAGAGAGCAATTACTGGATCACAGCATGATAAACACAATAGAACAGACATTTTCTTCAGTCAGGAGGTGATTCAGCTATCGAAGAGTTTCTTTTGTTTCTATTTTGGGGAAAAAAAATCACTGCTTTCAGATGTCTAAAGCTGACGTTCCCAAGGTATATTCATCATGACTGTCAGCTGCAGCAAAGGTCTCTGCAGTTCTTCCCTTCTCCTCCCATTTTTTCCTCTCTACACAACCATCTGAAATGCCCGACAATACTACCAGAAGGTAAGCAGGACAAGAAATGGTGACTAACTAGGGCGGACTTCGCCTTTGCAGCTGTAAACAGAGAAAGCATATGCCATCATCCCTTCCGTTCCCTCATACAGAAGCTATCCATAACACAAATGAAACGTGCGGCAGCAGCCAAACTAGCGCTAGGAAAAAAGGTTGTGCTGCTTCTTCCTGGAAGAGCTCCCCTCGCCGGTGCCATGAATCAGCTGGGGCCAGGCTAGCAGAGGCGGCTGCAATGCGTCACAGGGATTTCTGCACGGGGGACACAGCCTGGTGGCAGTGAGGAAGGTGACAGTGCTGCCTGCAGGACTGGCGTTTCGTGAGAGCAGGAAGCAGAGAGAAAAGCCGAACCACAAGTTTTAGGACATTGGGCAGGACATGACAAAAGGGACTTACTTTACTGAGGAGCTTGGATACAAGACTCTCTGGTGCAGAGAGAGAGAGGTCTAAATGACAATATTCCAGAGAGAGCGGGGCTGTAGCTCACGGCTTTGGGACAGGTCTGAGAGCAGGCATCCACGTATGAGGGGGCAGGGGGCAAAGACAACAAGGGCAGCAAACTGCTATGGTTAAACAAAGACCAGCCTAAGGTTGAGGACCGAATATGTTCAGAATACGTTCATATACCATATTGATAAACACAGTGTAAAAAAATACAGGTAGTGAGACTAAATACAGGGCTAATAACTTACCAACTTCTACTTCACAGATTTTCTCTGAAGTTTGGAAGACTGTCAAAAATTCTGTAGGAAAAAACTCGTTGCTCTTCTCACCTAAGAATAATCAGATATTTTTATGTCAATTAGCATGTGATACGTATCTATTAGTGAAGTCTGATTCTATATGCCAACCAGTTGTATTTCACTCTGTGATAAACGCTACTTCTATGGCTTGCACTATGTTTTTGGAAAACATAAATACACTTTCGGCATGCTTTGTTTTCAAAGCAACAGTAGTGAAAGGCCGCTACCAAACCACCAGCAGAGTTCAGGGCTTTGTTTAATCATAAACAGATAATGGGAAATACGATGAGAAACAACTGCTGGTGAGTTGGCAACAACATTTCACACAGCATATGTCAGGGGGCACGGAGCAGCTGGCTGGGCAAGATACTATTTCGGGAGAACATTTGGGAACATCGCTGTCAGGAGCTTTTCTTGCTAAGTGTGGCAAGAGCAAAGCGTCACTTTCTTCCAAGCGCAACTCCTAAATACATAACACTAAACCATTGAACTGGAAACAGCCACCGCAAACACTCCATGCTTTAATTCTCAGAATTATACAAAAGTATTATACCCACCCCCATCGCACTGCTTGTGCAACAGCCTCTCCCCCCACTCCCCAACGCCGGGATAGCTGAGCATGGGAGAACTTTCCCAGCCATCTGATACAAGTGACCAACACAAACCTCCAGGTAGAAGCAAGCGAGCAGAGTAACATTTTAAGAAAGTCCCACACAACTGTCAGGCAACTGTAAACAGGTTCAGAAACTGCAAAACACCCGCTAGATCACAGTGGGCTGAATCTTCTTCTATCAATACATTCTTTTGAATTTGAGCTACAAACTTTAGGAAGCTTGTAAAAACTACCTAGTTCCTTCATTTTACTTAACCTATTCAATATAATCAATGAGAACAGGTGCATTCTGCATATGAATTTACCTTTTTTTAAAAAAAGCACTTCACAAGAATATAACAACACTTTAAAAAACACCCTGCTCATAAAATTGCATACATTAGAAAATGAATGCATGCACCCATTTCAAGAGACGAATGTAATTAATAGCTATTTTAACTTCAGTTTTCCAATTAGCAGAATTGCTCAAAACAATTTACCTATGTCAACATTTTGAATTCTCTCTCAGATTATACATACTCATTAATTTACATGAGTTTACAGCACATAAAGGCATCTAGTTCACTCCAAAAGCACATTAGTGCAGAAAAGAGCAAAAAACCCACCCACAGACATACAAAAATACTAAAGTAAGAATTAAGACTGAACGTATACTGTAGACTCCAACCATTTTGGTTGGGAGGGACCTCCCGAGGTCATCTGGCCCAAACCTCTGCTTAAAGCAGGGTCACTTTTGAAAGCTAGATCAGGCTGCTCACGGCCTCGAGGCAGTCAAGGCAAGACCTTCCCCAAGGATGGGACCTCCCCCAGCTCTGGGCCGCCGGTTCTGGCCTTAGACCACCCTCCTGTGACAAGCCCTTTCCTGATACCTAATCTGAACTTCCCTTGCTGCAGCTTGCATCAATTCACTTCAGCTGGAAAGCACTGAGCAGCAGCTGTCCTCCACCTTCCCCACGGTCACTCCCTAGATGGCTGAAGACATCCAAAACATAGACGCAAGAGATATCCAACAGTTTTATTTATTTTTAAAATTTTACCATTACACATACAGCTCAAAAAAGCTGGTAAGCATACTGAGTTTCGCTGATTTTTTTATTTAACTTTTAAATTGGTGTTTCTTGTTAAAAAAATGCCTAGAAGCTCAGGTCATAGACCTGACTTATGACTAGTAGCTGTCATCAAGATTTAAGCAGACTCAGGCCAACAGTGAGACATAAAACCTCCCCTCTCGGTTCAGTAACGGAATGAAGCCAATGTTTACTTCAAGCTGAAATAAGATTTCAAGGCACAAGGCCTAGTCTGCAGTTGAGCTATACCTGTTCTGCTCATAGCATGCATAAATGTAATTTTTTTTATTTAAATGTTTCTGTTGCTAATACAAAGCAAAAAAAACCCTTCAAAAATAAAAACTTCAAGACTGAGTTCCTTTAAAAACAAAGTTAATGCCGTTTGGATTTCCATTAGTGAAATACTCTTCATTTTTCAATACAGAAGTTTCAGTATCCATAAAATTATTACACACATATAACATTAATTTTATATACGGATATAGCTGGCTAATCACTATGGGCTGAATGTGCAAGTCAATCAAAAAATAAAATGGACAACTTTCAACAGACAAGTAGGAGTTTTGTTCAGCACAGAACTTGCTCTGTAAGTTCTCTCTGAAGAGCAGAGACTAGATAACAAATAAAACGCAACTAATACCCACTTGCCTTGAAAGATTACTTTCCTGTACCTACAAAGGAGACACACATCCCAAAGACTAAGCTGAAAATAATTTATTTAAATTCTTATATCGTAATACACTGCATAAGGAATAAACAAGACAAATCAAGTAATGAAATGGACACAGACATCATACCAAGAACTTAAATAAAGAAACTTAGGTCAAATGCATTCCTGTATCTAAGGTATCAGGAAGAGGCTGCAAGCCTAGAGCAGAAGTCATCCCTGAGAGGAACCTCACGGACCTCATGCAAGTGTCAGACTAAGTCCTTCTGCAGAAAGATCCTGAGGCATCTACAGATGAGCATCAGTTCAGTAAGAGAGGAAGACTCACTGCAGAGCACTTTATTTAGTGTTATTTGTCACTAACAAGGCTCTTACTCCATAAGGATGGGGATATACTTCTTTTCTTATTTGCATTCAACATCACAACTAACCAGGTCTCTGTTCATCAACGACTTTGCTTGTATTTCCTACAACCAATGTGATTTAGGAACATATCTAATATTTAAGACATGATAACATGGACCTGTTACCTTTCTAAGGACTTAGCACTTCCCTAGAAGCGATAAGGGCTTTTAAAGCGATAAGGGCTACCACCTTCCGAGGGACTTAGCAGTCAAAAATATATCAGCACAGAAGTTTTGGAAAAACACAAAATTAATTTTGATTTCTTTCTGCTCTTTGGGATTTAGGAACAAAAATTGCATCTTCACAGCTTTCAGTATCTATGCTGATTTAGAAAAAACCCAATCAGCGTAAGAGGCCAAAACTAAACGGAGGATCAGTAATATTCACAGCTTACGAGGCAGGAGCGCGCGTCTCCGCAGCGCTGCGGGCAGACCCAGGAAGGTGTGCTACCCAGGCTCCGGGGCTCAAATGCTCCAAGGGGCAGGTGCACACAGTCATATTCCCTTTGCGAGACACCGGCTGTATTTCCTGCCACCACACGGCTCTATCGCCACCTGGGCTTCAAAAACCCAGACAGGGGCCAGACCCCACGGGCTGCTGCCTGAACGGGACTGTCCCTTGCAGGCTTCTGGTCCCCAAGCCGCTCCCGGACAAGCCCTTATGACCCTCCATAAGCCCCCGCTGCCCGGCCCGGCCCGGCCAGACCAGCTCCCCTCTCCTCACGCCGCGCCAGGCCCTACGGGGTGACCCTTGCGCTGCCCCCGGCTCTGGCACTCGCTGAGAGACCGAACAAGCAAGAAGCGTGCTCACATTAGTAGGGAACGTCACAGTTAAACATCCGGAGAAGGGAAAAAAAAGTAAAAATAAATCAGAAGGCTTATCAACAAGGTTATCTCCACAGCAGACCCCAGCCGGGACCGAGGCCGCTATGGCAGTCCCGGCCCGCCGCGCCCCTTAACGTAAAGGTGCGTTCGTAAGGGCGCGTTCGGAGCCCCCGCTCCCTCACTGCCCGCCTGCCGCCGCCCGGGAAGCGCCTCCGCGGCGCGGACCTCCGCCTCCTCCTCCGCCTCCTCCTCCGCCTCCCCTGCGAGCGCCGAGCCCGCCGGCTGCCCGCCCCGCCGAGGAGGGCCTGGCCTGGCCTGGCCTGCCCCGACCCGGGGGCCGCCACGGGCCGAGGAGCCGCTGCCGCTCCCCGCGCCCGGCCCGGCCTGGCCCCGCCGCCCGCGCTCGCCCCCTCCCTGAGGGGAGCCGGGGCGATGACGTCACCGGATCAGGCCGACCAGCAATGGGCGCCATTTTGAAACCCCGAAACCTCCCGCGGCGGCAGCTCCGTGCGGCGGCGGCGGCTGCGACCCGCTCCCGGCCGGCGCCTCCCCCCGCGGCCCCCCGCCCCCGCCCCACCGGCACCGTGCGACATGGCAGGTGAGGCCGCGCGGGTCCCGGGCCGGCTGCGCTCCGGCTCTGGCTCCGGCTCCGGCTCCGCTTCGCCCGCCGGGCGGAGGGCGCTGCGGGAGCCGGCGCGCCAGGCCGGGCCGCCCCGCGCCGCGCGGATCAGGGTGGCGGGAGGCAGCGCCCCGCCGGCGGGGGGGACTGTGGGGAGCGCGGCTGCCCCGCGGGGCGCCGGGCCGAGCCGCGGCGTGGGGCCGAGGCGGTGTGGCCTGGCTTGGCCTGGCCTGGCCTGGGCCGGGCCGTGCGGCGGCGGAGCGGGGCCCGCCGGGGAAGGGGCTGGGCCGGGGCCGGGCTCGGGGGCAGCGGGGCCCAGGGGTCGGCGTGGGCTCCGCGGGGCGGCGGGCCGGGCGGGCGCCCCTCCCCTCACCGCCCTCTCTTCCCTCTTCAGGGGTGGCAGGAGGTGGAGGCGGCGGTGGCAGCAACGACTTCCAGTGGTGCTTCTCCCAGGTGAAGGGGGCTATCGACGAGGACGTGGCGGAAGGTAAGGGCCGGGCCGGGCCGGGCAGCCTCCGCTGTGGCACAGGCTCCCGGAGCCGGTGGCTCCGGCTCCCGCTCCGCCGGAGCCACGGGCACCACCACCCTTTTTTCCTCTCTCAACATCTGTGTCACGCCCGCGCCGAGGGAGCCGAGGCTGGGAATGGCTGAGCTGCAGCATCTCCCCAGTCCGTGCCCGAGGCTCGGAGGATGGGGTGTGTTGCAATGACTAAGCTAGCGCCTGTGCTTCCAGTGCGATGTGCTTTTTTTTCGGGAGAGCATAATAGAGAAGACACGGTGGCTTCCTCCTGTTCTTTTAATTCTAATCGCTAGGGAGAAGAGGTAATGACAGTGATAAAACACAGGGAGAAAAAACACAAATGGAGTCTGTCAGGCTTGTCAAGTTTCACTGTGACGCAAAGAGAGCAACAGAGAGAGTGTGCAGGTCTGTCATTTGTGCTTAATTTTAAAAGTAGGGTTTAAAGGCTTTCTGCAGCTGTGAAGAGATTTTATTCCTACTTGGCAACGTTTAGAAGCTATAAATAGGGATATTTAAGTAGGGAAAATGGGCACACCTTTACGTTTCTCTGAAACTTTCTAAGCACAGCATGTTTTGCAACGAGCAGAAAATAAGAAATGTTTTAACTGGAAAAAGTGTTTCTCTGTAGTATGTAGAAATGATGTGAAGTTTTGCTCAACTTTGATGAGAAAGTTCTTTTTTTCCTAAATTTTCTGTGTTCAAACTGTTCAGGCTGGCAATCCTGTTTAGAAAAGAGGGTGTGAAGTATGTATGTGAAACATAATTCTGTGCTGTTTATTTGATTTTTACTGCATTAACTTAAATAGCCCTATTTACCGTATGAAGTGAAATAACTTACAGTGCCAGTGTGTGCTTGTCTTAGGTTTTGGATTTTTTTTTTTTACTGGGTGCAGTAAATATTTTTTCTTACTGTCTACTACAGGGAAATTACACTGACAATGTTTTCATTTTCATGCCACTTGTTTGGCATTCCATTTAAAATAATAGCTATGGGAGGAATAGACTTGGAAAACTGCTCAAGAAACTAGTAGTCAGACTCAGTAGTTGTTGTTTTCTCCTTTTTCCCCTAAATATATTTTGTAATTTGTACTGTTGTTCTGAAGTTCCCAGAATTCTTATGAAAATGTATTTAAGTAGCTTTTATGAGTTTCCCAAATGGTCCTTTTTTTCCTTAGTAACTGTCATCTATGTGACTAAAAGTCAATTCTCAAAATATACTTCTATGAGCACCTTACTTCCCAGTCAGTCACTGAGCATCATGAGTTTATGTAGAGCTGGAAAGCTTCTCGTTTTTGAAACACCACCCAGTTAATTATTTAAGCGTGTAACAGGACTGTTCAAAGAGGAACTTACATTACTGAGGAGACGCATCACCGAGGCAGAGCTCTTCGGTTAGAGGAGAGAGCTCTCTGGTTTGAGTAACTAGAAGTGGTAAGGGGAAATAGTGATGATAATGCTCGACACTTTTACCCTGGATTTTCCCAGATGTACCTCATTAATGTGACTTTTCCTGGAGTGAGGACTTCAGTTTGTGCGTGATGCTACTACATATGAGGAATTTAATTTTCTTCGTAGGGCAATTATTACAAGTAATCATTCAGCACCTGGTTTTGTGGAATTGGTACTAGAGTTTTGTTTTCCTACTGGAATACGAGAACTACTTACAGTTTTTATGACTCACTGTCTGTATTTTGGTTTGTGGACTTCCCCCCCATTAGTTTTTGCCTTGAAATTGGAATTAAATAAAGAAAATATACAATTTATTTGCTGGTAACTGCCTGAATTTGACTCAGCAGTATGCAATAAGAGTGCAGTTCCATTGCTAGATTTTTGGCCCCAGTTATGGAAATACTTGCTCATTACTATTTTTTAAAACATCTTTTACCAAACGGCACATCTAAACCTATTTGGGCCACTGTTGCCTTGAAATAGCCTCACTGCAAATATTGCATAAAACCACTGTGAATTTAATGTACGTTTTCATAATAGTGAAAACTTGCTATTTCTGTAAATTTTTTTTTCCTCTTTTCTGTTTTGTGAAAAATAAGCTCTATAGAGGAATCTGAAAATGACAAAATAAAGCAGCTGTCAGACGTATTAAATGCAGACTTTTTTGCTAAATGTTCCTACAGACGGTTCATTTGGTAGTTGAAATTACAAAGTCTGATAGTCAGGCAACTTAACCAAAAAGTCACTTCTTTTTGAACTGCAATTCTAGAATACGTTTTATATTCAATAGTTGTTTCTCATGTGTATTACTTTAATAAAAATATTAACATGGCTATGACAAATTATTATAGTTAGATTTGCAACTGCTATCTCCATTCCCAGGATTTTTTTCTAAGTAGGTCATTAATATAGAAAATCACTTTGTCTTTTCTGTGTATTCACTTTCTTCAGTGAGTAATCTTCGAAATTTGTACAATGCTCTCTTTAAATAAATAGAAGAGCAGTGTTTATATGACCAATCCGGCCATTTCAAAAAGATCAGGAAAATATACCAGTTACTGAAATACGTCGTTTTCTAAAGCAGAAAAGTTCAATTGTATTCAAGGAGGAGGATTGGAGGATGAAACCGATATTGAATGAAAGAATTGATATTGAGGATGGCAACAAGCTTAATTAAAAAAACAAATTAAAATTGTGTTGTAATTTTGTTATTAGTGTAAAACCATGTGATTACTAAATCATACTGATTGCCTGTGAAACTTGTTATTCTTGGATTACCTTTTTTGGTAGAAAGTAGCTTTCTAAATACAGGCTTTTTTTTTTTTTTTTTTTTTTAAATAATGCTGCCTGAGACCTAATCAGTTTTGTTATTTCAGTGTTTAATTTGTTTTGCATGTTCAAAAAGTTCTGGTTTGGGGGTTTTTGGCAAGCAAAATATGAAACCGTTTATTAAATAATGTACAGATATGCCCAAATTCCCTTGGGCCAGATGTTCTGCATATAATCCATGGCCACTTCTGGATGTAATTAACGGAATATATTTTTGTATGTATGTAGTGGGCACTATAAACCTTCCTAACTGATTTATGCTAGTGACGAGTTGAAAATACTGGGAAGAATGGCTCATCCTTGTCAGAATGTGAACCTGTATGCTGTGGAGATCATGGGTTTCCTGTTACTGACACTGGGATTTCTTTGGGTTTTTCAAAGCAGTCACTGTGGGGTTTGGGGTTGTGATGAACTGTCCCTTCTGTAAGTGCTGTTTTGATTTGGCACAGGCTAGATACATCTTTCTGTTTCAGATACAAGCAGCTTTAAGGGTATGGTTACTCCACTAAATGAAACAGGTCCTGCTTTCCTCTTGGAGCTTCATCAGCTTAAGTCTTAAACTGTTTCAAGTATTGTATTTGAAACCTTTTTTGAAGCAGCTGAGTGTAAAGCCTCATCTTGCACAAAAATGCTGGACACGGTGCCCTTTTGTAATAGACAAGAGCTCCTTGGAAGCTCCCCTTCATTAACTTGAGGATGAACTTTGTAAGGTATTTCACGTGAGCAAAACTTTTGTTCTTCAAAAAAAGTTGTCATTGACTTTCAGAATACTTGTCTTGTTGTATTGGATTTTCTACTTGTTAAGATACTTTGGATCTCCATTTAAAGATTAAAGAAAAATACTATGGTGGTTTTTTTTTAAATTCTCCAACTATTAATTGGTATTGACAGCACTGATAAACTAAAAGATACCTTGTTATCATCAGTTCAACAAATTCTTCTCCTTTTAAAGCTTGTTACAGTGCTAAGTAGGTCCACCTCAGGAGTTTGGCAGAATGCAGAACGCAAGTAGAGAAGAAAACCATGATCTCATAAAAATATATTGGACTATAATCCTGTAATTGTTCTCAAGTCCGGATACAAGAGATTTAAAAACACTCTTAGTGTGAAATCGTCTTTACAAATCAGTGGTTTAAAAATGTTCTCGTGTTGTTCAGGAATTTAACTGGCCTATTCTTACTGTTCTTAAAGCAAATTCTTGCATGATTTCAGAGTTTTAAAAACAATATTCCAAAAGAGGTACAGCTATTTGACATCTGGTTAAAATTGCGTGGAAGAAATGACAGAATTGGTTGCTAGCTTTAAGATTTTTTTTTCTGAAAGAACTGGAAAATATGGTAATAATGACTCCATTATTAAGCCATATGTATTGTTTCCTTTTATTCTAAATAACTGCTTATCCCTGAAGATGTCACTTACTACTGGAATGGGGCAGAAGGTGGCCTTTTAAGCTGTGTTTTGTCGTCTTTTTTTTTTTTTTTCCTTGAAAAAGTGTTTTGTCATAAGCAGGACTTTAGATGCCTGCTCTTTTGCCCTCCCTAAAACATTAGCCACTTATCCCTGGTTTGTGGTGATATGTAGTAGCGTGCCTTTGCCTTGATCCTTTGACGGTTTCCCCAAAGGACTGCTATGAATATTCTGAAGAGCCACCGCTTTTTGCAGGGACCAGAGATTTTGAAAGTTTTCTTGATCTTCCCTGCTTTGTGTGTGGTGTATATGGTGTTCTGCATGATATATGTGATGACATAATATCGACTTTGGGAAATACTTTGGTGGTTTTTAAATGTGGGCAGAAATAGTATTTTGCAAACAGTTTTGATCTGCGCACATGTTATATAGTGGTTTCCTGTTGAAGAAAGTAGTCTTAATGTTTCAAGTAGACCACTTTAATCTCCAGTCTTCCTACAACGCATGGACCAAGAATTTGTCTTCACCCTTTATTCCACAACGCTCTATTCCATAACAATGTTGTTCTCAGCCAGTAGTATTTAATAATACATGTTCTTTTGAATTCCGGTTCTGTCAGACAACAAAAAAACCAGGGTGTTATGCCACTAGAAAGTAAATTGCACTATCTTACTGTGTATTAATGTATAAGTAGCTCTGGAGACTATTAAGACAAGGTGTTGTATGTGAGAAATGCTATTTTAGCGAATTTTTTGAAGTTTCTCTCTCTCTCTCATAATCTTTAGAGTATGACTCCTCGTAGTGAGGAAGCCCAGATTTACAAGTGAATAGCTATGCTCTTTTTAAAAAGACAGAAAGCTCCAGGTGATCTTCAAGCTTCATAAAAGTGGCCATAAAAGTGGTCATGTCAACTGATGTCTTCTCGGTTTTCTGTGGAGAAGAGAA
The DNA here is from genome assembly GCF_035582795.1 of Mycteria americana. Lineage (NCBI taxonomy): Eukaryota > Metazoa > Chordata > Aves > Ciconiiformes > Ciconiidae > Mycteria > Mycteria americana. The sequence goes on along the minus strand of NC_134370.1, from coordinate 1,138,803 downwards.
TCTGTCCTGCCAACCCACATACTTGCAGTGAATTTAAATCTGTAATCTTCACCATGGTATCAAATTTTGATTCTTTTTTTTTTTTTCTGGAGTATGCACATGATAGGTTAATGGAACTGCAGGGGCAGGAGGAGTAATATGAATATGAGCACAAAAACATTTAGCATTCTGAGAATTGTGAAAAGGATATCTATCTTTTTTTTGTAAAGGAAACTAGGAAATTTACAGCCTAGGTGGAGGCCTTAAAGGCAGTCAGAAGTGGTTCATAAATGTCTTGTTTCGCTGTTGAAGTTCACCCATAGCTTTTGTATCTAGCATCTTTTTCCTGCCACAGATACATAAAAGAAAGTTAGGACAATCTTGTCAGAAAACTACAGAGGTGTAGGTTTATGGGCATTAAGGGGGGGGAAAAAAATTCTCAATACCAGTGAAAGATGGCAAGTGAAATATTAAAGAATAGGTAAGAAAATCCTTTAAAAGACTAAGCAACCACTAGGCTACAAGAGAAGACAAATTACTAGGTGTAGCTGGATGATGTTTTGATTACAACGTGAAGCTGCGGGAACGCGTAACTCATGGATGAATGATAAACAGTTTGGGTAAGCACTGAGTATCAATTGCAGAGTTGTAAGGAGGGAATGCAAAATAAAACACTTTGAGTAGTGGGAATACAGAAATTGGTACAAGTCTTTACATCTATACTGTTAATCTGTGAACAGTGAAGGCCACTGCCGTTTGTCTCTCCACAGAACGGTGGGCTGTGATGACAGCAGGTTGTATTACCTAGTGACCCAGGAAGTCTTTGATACGGTTCCCATGCACGCACTCATTGCTGTGCCATTTGTTGAGTATTTTAACATCTGGGGGAAAAGCTTAATAAAAAATGACAAAAAAAACCCATGTAAATTTAAAAAAAGAGGAAGGTGTGAAAGCCGTAACTGGATGAAAAATTTTATTTACCCATTGTGTTAAGACTTTTATTAACTGTTAATAAAAGTACAGTGAGAAGCATGACAATTAACTAAGAAAAAACTTAACAGAATAACATGAATTAATTAAATATACTTCTAGTCAGAGAAAGGTTATTGGAGTAACTATTCCAGAGGTTAAAAAAATAATACTGAGGCAATAGATTTGCATATGGAATACTGGATTATGTCCTGAATATTATAAATAGACTCCGTAAGTTCTCATTGCTTGTAAGAAAAGGCATGGCAAGCCTTGGCAAGCATGAAGGTAAAGTTTATTTCTGTCTTACTGAACTTCAACTTTACTACTCTCTTTTCCTGCTGCTGCTTTACCCTTTCTTTGTACTAACGCATCCAGACAACTACACACATCTAAACTCAGTGAAGACAGGTTTTTTTAATATGATTCAAAGGACTTACAGCATCACATTACGATCTGGTTCCATTGAAAAGAAACCCCAAATTTAAATAAATGAGGGAATGGCACTAATTGTCTTTTATGAGATGCAGACTCTCAGGTGACTGTTAAATCAGCTGGACAAGCGTTTGGTTTGGGGGAGTTTGGGCAGCCTGGCCTTTGGAACAGGTCTTGGGAACAGTGTGACACCTTATGTTGCTGCTTCTCTACCAGTTTGTTACAGTACTCTGAACAGAGCGGCCTGTGCGCTCGCTCCTCAGAGAAGCCAAGTGGCTTAGCTCCATGTGGGGTCCAGGATACACAGGAGCTGGCAGTCTTTCTGAGAGAAATGCTCTTGTTCGTAGTTTGCCACGGCCTGTCAGCGGCAGCGCTGACTTCAGCCAGCTTCTGCTGCTTCTCGAGCTGTACTGCGCTGGCCAAGCCACTGTGCTTCTCTTGAAGCAGCTTGGGTGCCCTGTTCATGGCCTTGCTTGACTTTAAATCAGTTAAAGGATTTAAATTAGTTCAAAAATCAGAATTGTTTTGGACTAAGTTAAATCTACCAGGTACGTAAGGGCAATTCAAGCCATTTTGCAAGTTGTTTGAGTATTAGGGCATAAAAAATTGTTAGACCTGATGGATACTTTAGGTTGGCAGAGTGCTTAGCAGTGTGAGCTGGAACAAACTTGATCTGAGCAAAACTATACCACCTTTGGTTTATTCTCCTGACTTCTGATACATCTCACTTCTGTGTTAACTCTTCAAATAAATCATAAAAGTGGAAATCTAAAAATTGAGTATATAAAGTGGCATATTCTGAAAAATAGGTGATTTTGAGTAACTTCTATGTATACTGTCAAGTGATTATTGATAGCTTTAGAGTTCAGCTCATCTTTCAGTACAATTCAGAGACAGAAGTCTGATTTCTATCAACTGTTATATTAAGAAACAATATTTTAGGAAATATTTTAGGAGCAATAACAGCAATACCCATCTTAGTCCATCCTCATTGCAGCGTAATACCACTCACTTTCATTGACTGTTCTGGCAGCCATAGTATGGAGAATCCTCATTCACCTGGAAGCAAATCAGCGAAAGGCATAGAGATGAGAGAGAAGGGAGATGTTGAAGACTGGAAATCAGTGCTGAAGTCAGAAACCTGTAGTAACTGAAATTCTGATAGTGCTTGCCTGCCCCAACACGCAGAGGATGAGGGTAGATCTGGTTAGAAGCAGAGTGCCTGCCACTGGCTCTCTGCTCTCACCTGGGGTGAAAACTGCAGTGATCGAAAGTGAAGAACTGTCAAACTTAACACCAACTGCTTCCCCTCTCCCCACCCCAGAAGCCTTTTAATGTAGATAGATACCACTAGTGATGTTTGGGGAATGTTCTCTTGCAATTACTGTAAATCAAGTAACAAGCAGTTCTAAAGCCCTGTGTGTCTGTAACTTAAGCTCAAATATTATTTTGGTTTTTAAAACACTCTTTCTATTATTTACTGTTTAGCAGATGTTAGCCTCTGAATTTCTTCATTCTCTTTGATAATCTGTTCCCTCTAACGGGTCTCTGTATCCTTTTTCTTTTGCTCATCTTACTTGCTCCTTTTATATTTTTTTTTTTATTTGACTCTATTCAAGTCTTCACTTAGTTGCTCTGAAACGATGGTTCTTTGCCATTCTCCGGCTGGGCCCTGACCATGTTTTTCACCAGTCATACCTCAGAATGGTATGTTGTCATTGTCTGTTGTGAGAGAGTTCTGTTCGTTCTGATGTCATGTCTTACAGTTCAGCACAATGTCACAGGGAGATCCCAACTTCCGATTTCCAAGTTGATTTAGGAGCACGTAACCTGCACGTACCCCCTTCTACGCTCTCGGCTTCATTCCCATCAACTGTAGGAGACCATACAATGTCTCCCGCAGCTTTCTCCAGCTGTAGAATAAAATGCTCTGTAGAATAAGTGTGTGTCAGAGGGAAAGGTGTGTCACCTTTGATGTTCATTACAGGCACAGAGATGTTCTTTCTATGTTTAGTTTCCCCTGGCAATCTCCCTTACAGTTTATGCCAACCATCTGGCTTTGGTCCAGATCCAGTCATTTCCTCTCAAGCATGAGCCTCTTCAGAGAGTTTCGTAGTCCTTAAAGCAGTTCATTCTTTGGACCTCTAGGACAGGTCATGGAAAAAAGTGCTGTGTATTAAAAATATTTTTCAAGGGGAGGGACAGGAGACAGGTCTGCTAACATGCATTTTTTGCCAGTCTGCGTACTGAATGTGGAGCGGTGTGTTGTTCGTTACATACTTGGAAAATTTTAAGTTAAAATCCCCTAGAAGTTGGAGCAGCCCCCTTTTAGATAATGTTCAAAACCAGTAACTGTTTGGCTTCCTTGTTCATTAAATGTCTGAGGAGTGGGCTTTTGACAAAAGTCTTTGAATAGCTTAGAAGAGTGAGGGAGAAGTTGATGCTGCTTGTGTCTAGTTAGTATTAGTCCGAAGCATGGGCTACAGCTGAAAATTCATTAATCTATTGGGTGAGCTATGAAGTAATTACGTTTTTTCAGTTTTTAGATTTTAACCAAAGTAGCAGTGTGCAGCCAGCTTAGAGAGGAAAAGTTCACGGTAGCTAATTTTAGGCATCTAATTTAGATGTTCTGGATCTCTTTGCATTCTCCATTACCTAAACAGAGAGCCCAGATGTTGATATCGGTGTCAGTTAGAGATACATAGTATGAATACTTTGTGGGATTAAGTTAGCTTGCAGGTATAAACTTGCTGTCATCTCAAAATCCTAACAAATGTTGGTCTCTGTCACCTGGTCCCCCTTCTGCCCCCAATATAACTAGCCCAGGAGGCTTTGGAGGTTATAGAACTTTAACAGAATTGTGATAGGAGTTTTGTGATATAGGGAGGTTAATACTCAGCCCTAAATAACTAAAAGGCTTAGAGCACTTATACTGAATTTTGAAACATCTATCAAGGCTTACAGGACAGTTTCCTGAGTCACTGAGAATGGTTTCCACTACATGATTATAAAGATGGATATTTGTAACCTTCTAATGTGTTGGGAGGGTGTTTACTACCCAGGGAAGTGCTTAGGGCTTTTAAATTTGGGGATTCTACCAAATCATAATTTAGTTGCCAGCAATCCTTTTAATATACCAGCTTTGAGAACAGCTAGGAGTTTCCTACTCTGTATGTAGACTGTAACTGAGTTAGAACTCCTTTCCAAAAATGAAGCTAAACATTAATTTTTTATGTCTGGGAAGAAATATTGCCAGACTAGTATCTTATTGTAAAGCCATAGGTCTTCCTGCTCTCCATAGTTTACGGGAGGAAAGTTTACATGGCTACTTCCAGAACAGAGTCCTAGCCACACTGGAACAAGAGTGGAGGGAAAGTGGGACAAACCTCTCTGTTTCTGGAAAATCATAAGGCATCTTGTATATGAGAAGAGTGCATTAGGATGCTGTATACGAGCAAATATCGCGATAGTTTCTTTCCTCCCCCCATTGTACATTTCTTTGTGAGTTATTTTGCTAGTATGGAGAAAAGGCTGAAATACTCCACTGGGAAATAAGACTGGTGCTTGTACATGTAAGAAAAAGATACGACATAGAATAAAAAAGCTTTAAAAATTCCAAAGTTAATGTGATGATTAAGAACTTGCGAAGGCTTGCTTTGTTTTTCTCTAAAAGTTTTAAGCTGACCTGGAAATAAAGAGAGAATGTAGGTGGGTAAAGTATGTTGAGCAGAACACGGAGTGACTGGTTTGGAATGAATTTTTTATTTTACCTCTAATCTTGTAACTTTTTTTTTTTAATTTATTTTACCTGCTTTGAGATAGTATAGTGCTGAGGATACTGGATGGTATTATTTTGGGGATCAATATGCTTCAACTAAACATGCCTATAGGGAAAACTGGTTTTAATTCATACTTTTATATCCAAGAAAAGCATAGTGCTATTTAAAAAAAAAAAGTTAATTCATCTTATTCCAAATTTTTTAACTTAGAAAATATTTGAAGTGTCTATATTTTTGTCCTGATGTGCCCCCTCCACTTACCTATTTTCATGTAGCATGTTGGCAATAGATGTTGGTATGTTGGCGACGTACTATTTCCGTGCTGATTTAAAATTTCAAGCTGCTTCTTCCAGTTGGTAGTCCATCAGGAAAGAGAGACATTCTCCACTGGCATGATCATTGTACCTATGCATGTTGTTTACCCTCTTCTCCCTGTACTTTTTGTTTAAAACCGTAGAATTTGGGTAGTGTCTGTGTCTTAGCAGGTTTCCACGGTTCATAACATAAAGGATCCCAAGATTATGTTTGGCTGGATAGCACTGCTAGTAAATAATAGCTGTGTCAGCAAATGATGTTGACTTTACATGCATGTTAAAGCAAAAATGGTGCAGTGTATTTTGAGCAAATAATTCAGTAAATACTTTGATAGTGTACATGGGAGAAATTAATAATATCTTTTTCCCTTTCTGAAACTAAATGGAAAAGTGGTTTTTGTGACTTTGTTTGAAATAATTGCATATGTTAAGGAGTCATTTATTTCTGCTGGGATGTTTACTGATGTCTCAAAGGATACAAATGATCCATGCTGGAATGGCTTTCAGACTTTTGTCATAGTGGAATATTCGTTTTGCTACCGATAAACCTTTATAACTCAAGGGCTACTTAATGTTTGAGTAGAGTACTGAAAACGTCATAAAATTGCTCAACCAAGTCACATCACTGATTGCTTACCTCATCAGTTCATTCCTTTTTTCCTTAGTTTACTTCTTCCCCATGGTGTCTCTTGAAATGCCTGGGGTTTTTTTCCTGTGTATAATTGAGTGATAATGGGATGTAGGAATTTTTTTATTCTAGCACTATTGTCAGTCTTGGAGTAGAATTTAAGATTACATCTCCAGCTAGTTCACTAGCTTTCTCATTTTAGTACAAAATTCTTGGCTTATGTCATGATATTTGGTATTTGTAACTATAAAACTTCTTAGCCAGCCAGCCATTTGTAATGGCTGAAAATTTATACATCCACACAATGTAGGCATGCATTGGGCACAAAGCAAACATCTAATTGTGAAAATAATTAGCATGCATCAGTATTAAAGCCCAGCAGTGATATTAGCCACATACATGGAGATTTCTTTTTTTGACATTGAATCTCAATTCTCATACATCTTGTGTGTCGTGATTGTCAGGCAGGAAGAATGAGTTGGCTTTATAACGTTTTCACCGTTACCGTATACATCTGTTATACAGGTTGTTGTGAAAGGGCCTTGTTTGAGGTTTTTCTTTCTTAAGAAAGAACAAAGTTCCAAATTAACAAAAAGCTTTACATAGACCAGCTCATACACTTTCTGTATGTAATAATTCTTTGCCTGTCTGAGGGACCTATGCAGGGTAGGAGACATTACATGAGAGAAATGTGACAAGCTTTGGAAAAGTGAAGTAGGGTATCAGAATTACAGGCTGACAATTTTTTTCTTGGGCGTTATAGAAAGTATATTTAAGAAATGGTTAAAATTGCATACAAGGTACCCTGTACATTCTTTTGACTTGCTTGGAGTAAAAAGGCTGAAGAGGATTCACTGAGAAATCAGTGAGCTAGAAACTGGCCTCTTCGTAGCCATCCAAACTGTTTGTCCATCATCTCTTGAGTCCCGTTTATTTATAGCATAGGAAGGACAGGTATTAATGTTGATGATCTGGTGTTAGTGTATCAATAACCTGAGTTTTCCTTAACCTTGCAAAGAGAGGAGCAGAGGTCCTGTTCACGTGCAAGTTGACAGATCTCGAGTTGTTGTTTAAACTTAGGCATTTTGCTTCTTGTTTTAACACTGAGGTTCAGTGAAACGTTATTGCTGCGCTCAGTGTGTAGGTATAGTTTTGACAAAGTGGATCTTTATGGTAAGTGGAAATACGTAGCTTTTCTATTTATATTTTTTGATTGAACGCACGTTGTACCACTCAGTCCAAGTTTTTTTTTATTTACATATATGTGTGTATAAAAACACATATTAAAATACATATATTTAAGGATGTGTATGTGTATACGTATGTATATATATCTTAAGATTTTAACAGTGTTGTGCTACTAGAAGCTCATAATTCTAAGGCAATTTCTAAAGTAAGAGATCATTTAGTAGTAGTGGAACCTTTATACCATATGCTGTTTTCTGTAGGTAACTACTTATTGCTGTAAATTCACTTGAGCAATTTGGAGAGTGGAAGGTTGTTTGGGGGCTTTTTTGTTTTCATACTTTCTACATAGTCTGTTACGGAGGCAAATGGCCATGTACAGAAATTGGCTACAAAACATGGCATTGGTGTAAAGGGAATAGGGGGATTAATTTTTATTCTGACAGTCTTCATAGTGAAAAGCCCAAAGAGTTTGCTGCTTAATTACTTGGAAGGGGGTCAGCAATGAAGGGTCAGGTTTGCAGAGAGCTCTGTGGCTCATGACGCAACGTGAAAGCTTGTGAGGTGGTGGTCGCTGTGGTTGGGGCGCGATGGCAGGTGGGGATCACTGGGGATGGGGAGGGGGCTGAGCTGGAGAGGCCGCTTAGACACTAGCAGTACGGGCAGGTTTTTAAAGTAGGTCGACTGAGGAAGGCTTGGTGTTTTCAGCATGGAGTATGTGCAGCAAGGGTATGGGTTTGTTCTCATGTTTTGGGTCTGTTGAGGATTTGGGATTAGCCATCATCCTGTTCTTTACCAAAATGGAATCTTCTCATAACCTTTTAAAGAAAGGTGAATATAAAAATAGACGTGTCCAGAAGCAGGTTAGTGATGCGATTTTTGAAGGCTGGTATAAATCTGTAGAAAGACATATTTTTCTTTAAATAAATTTTTTTAATCAAAGAAGGTAAACCATGATCTTTATACACTAGGAAAAAACTGTTTCAAGGGCATCTGTTAATAAAAGGTGAAATATGAATTATATATTGGGAAAACTGATCAGACTTCCTAATCCCCTTCCTCATAAGAGTGGGGAATTATTGAAAGGAATTTAAAAGATAGCACATCAAAATCAATACAGGAAAGTACTTTTCATCTAGTCTCCAATTGCAAACTCTGAAACTAATTGATATCAGGTACTTCAAATCTTATAATTTTTCTACCTGCATAATATAATGAAATATTTGCATGGCTAGCAAGCAACAGTATAGATAAATGTTTACTTACAATTTTATGCCGAGTGGTTTGTTGGTTTAGTTACCATATGCCTAAAACCTGTGACAGACATTTATAGCCCTTTATCTCTCTGCCCCTTGGTTAGAGATTGTTGAATGGCAATTATTTCTTTATTGCCACCTCCAAAGATTAATTGTGGTGTGTAGTGGTGAATAAATACTGGTTGTTTTCAAGGTTCAGTCCTAAGGGCACTTAAGTCAGTTTAAAGTGGAGGTCCTGCAGTCTTCTCCTTTGCTCTTGTGTTCCTTCAACTGCAATCATCCTTGCCTCTTGTTTGTTGTATACGTGCTGATGCTTCTGCACAGAGTTGGTTCAGGAAGCTCAACTGGAAGAATTTTCTTTCTCCTCCCCCCCCCCCCCCCCCCCCCCCCCCCACCTTTGGCGGAGGGGAGATGCCCAGTTCAGGGTCCTGACCTAGCTACAGGAATACTCAGCCCAGGGGAAAGGCAGGTATGCCTCAACCTCACTTTGATCAGCGCAAGCTGCAGTGCTGCTCCAAAGTCATACCGCAGATGAACCACTTCGGATGTGATTCTCGTGTTTGGAAGCTCTGTGCAGGCATATCTGCGTTACGTATTTCAGCATTTACTGTCAATGGGTGGAATACACAGTTTGGATTCTTAAAACGATGTGCCTTCTCTTTTAGGATTGAAGGCCCTTGAAAGCTTGAAAAAACTGAGAAATAAGGAAATGTTTGAGATTGTAAATAAAATTTTGTTAGGCTTTGAAACGTGACTTAATTTCTCGATACTGATGATGTAAACCAAGAAGTTGTGCTGTTGCATTAATACAAGTTGTAATTTTGTTTTGTGTTCAAGTCTTGAAACATCTCGATTTGCTTTACACATTACAGCGCTATTTTATTTCTGTTCTGTTTACAGCTGATATTATTTCAACAGTTGAATTTAATTACTCTGGTGATCTTCTTGCAACAGGAGACAAAGGTGGCAGAGTGGTTATATTTCAAAGGGAACAAGAGGTCAGTGACTTGAAAAACAAAAAGTGCTGTTACTAAACTGTTCTTGTATTGCACAGTCTCACTTCATCCTTTGATGCCATGAGGTTTAAATGGTTGGATAGTTTTCTCAGAAAATCCTAAGTTAGCCAGATTTCTAAATACCTGCCTTGTGCTGAACTTGGTAGGTTAGTTTGGTGGTGGTTCCCCTCCCCCCCTTCAAAAAAAAAAAGGTCCCAAAAATACAATGAGTTCTTTATATATGTACCTAGTGCTCTGTATCATTTTGCAGAATTGCCTTTGGAGTTCCTCCTAAACTTTACACTTGGTCAGGTTGATCTAAGACAAATGGTAATGCTTTTGAAGATAGTCTAAGACAAGTTTATAAAATGGGATACGTGTTAAGCTGCAGGGACAACAGGGTAAGATGGTTCAGAAATGGAAGAGTTAAGCATCTGATGTGTTTTAGGATCCTATGAATCAAAAACAGTGGGAACAGCTACTTCTCCAGGAACACTTGAGCATTTTCAGTTCAGAGGGTAGGAACTCTCTCTCTCCTACAGTTAACAGAGCTTTTCAGCTGGCTCTTTGCAATGGTATTCAGTTGTGTGACAGTGCTATAACGTATTCTGTCTGTTCATCAATGCAGATACCTCACTGAGCTTTTTATATCCAGAGAAATAGCGTGTATTGGAAAAGTGCACTAAATGCTGAAAAATAATTGTCATGCCTTGTCACGTCTGGGAGAAATCTGGAATTGTGTTCTTTAAAAAGTCAATATTCCACATAGCAATTCTCACCCTCTCCCCTGCCACGAAAGAGCATGTTTATCCTTTCTGTTGAAGAGCTGATGAGAATTTGAGCCTTTGGTTTTGAGCCTTCTCCTGGATCAGAAATACCAAAATTGATCATGGAATTTTAATTCAGCTTGTTTGTGCATGAAGTACACTAATCTTTAGGTGCTGTGGTTTTTTTCAGCAGAATCCCACTTCTTTCGTTGGGTGGTTCAAATGATGCTCAATTAGCGAACAGCCATCCAATATTTTGCACTTCATCCTCACTGTGATACTATTTATAAAACATTTTACCAAAGGTGACCTGTCGGTTTTACTGCGAGGATTTTGAGAGGTAGTTGAAAATACTACTGCTGAAAAAGCTGCTGATATGTTACACTACTACGCCCAGACAGCTCGTAGCTCATTTATCATTTAGTCTGCTGTATAGACTTAACTGAGGCACAGAGAGATCAAGGTCAAAAGTGTCCACCTGCTCAGGATCTCTGACTTTCTTGATGCTTGTTTAGAGTGGAACTATTATTGGTTGGCTTTCAGCTGTTAGTGCTCGGTTGTTCTGTAAGTCAAAACCCAGCTGTCACGTCATTTCCTCATAGTGTAAAACAAAAAAGTCAGACTATTCACACAGGAATATTCAACTGCCTTCTTGGGAGCACATGCAAACTGTAGGGAAGAGTTGGGCATACAAGTCATTTCTCTTGTCATGTGCAAAACTGCAGAATTTCTGGAGTGGAGGAAAAAATCTGAAGTATATAATACTGGAACCTTAATAAAATCTTACAGCCTGTATTTTTAAACTGTGGATTTTAGACTAGGTTAACTAGGTTAGAAACAACTTAGGATAGTTATAAAATCTCCCATACGCTTTAATTTGGGAAGGCAGGCTGAAATGTTGCACATCATGCCCTGAACTCGTATGACAGTATTGCAGTTCCAAGCAGCTGATTATTCCAACCAAATGTGTGAGTGAAGAGCGAGACCACTGCCTGCTGCCAGACAGGGCAGCTCGCTCAAAATGCGCGTGCTAGGTAAGTAATGGAGGTAACTATACCAAACGGTGTTAGTTGAGAGGATCCTGCCCAAAATGCCTAAAAGTTAAATGACAAGTAGGGAGTAAAATAATGTAAAGTCTTGGAATTAACTAAAACTCCATACTTGTGAGAGATTGCAGGGAAAAAAACCTTATCAAAGTTGCCAAGCTGAAATAACCTTATCAAAGTTGCCAAGTCAAGCGTGGAGACGTAAGGAAGTGTCAGAGCAAAGGTTGCCTTTGCACCCTTACGTTGGCCTCGCAGTCTCCGATGATGTGAGTCACTACAGATGTTCCCCGGTCAGGTACTGTCAGTCACTGTGCAGGATGGGCTTTTCCTGCGCTGATTCTTGCCTGCCTTCGCAAGGAGGTGATTTGCTGCTTCTCAAGCAGGTGATTTCAGATTGTGTTTTGGGGAGTTTGGTTTTTTCAGAGGTTCTGGGCACTGCAGCTCTACAAGTGGGGCTGTTCTCCAAACATGAATCACTATCTAACATTAACTTACTTGAAAAGCCTGATAGCAAGTTGCCTCAAATCTGATACTACAATTCTGTGGATACTTGTGACTTTGATCTCTGTTCCTTGCTACCGCATCTACTAAATGAGGATAATACAAAGGGGTCTTCTAGTTCTGCGAGGGGAAAAGTTGTTAGTGTATTTGTGATAGTCTTTGGTACATCATGATGAGCACTATAGAATGGCTTAGATGAAAATGTGGTAATTTCAGCCTTCAAGTTTTTATAATAAAAAGGCTGTCAAAGCTTAATTATAAGCCTTGATACCTCTTCTGGACACGGCATGTTTTAAAATGAGTAGGGAGGAGCTAGATCTAATGCTCATACTTGTTCTTGCTGTCCCTTCAGCAGAATGGCTTTGTGCAATCGTGTTTTTATAAAAAAACATATTTAATTACTCCATGTCCTGTGTCCTTTAACATTTATTTCCTAGTCTGGAAACCCCACATTATGACCATATGGTGGTGATTTTTGGAAAAGGAGGGAAATGGAGATGAGGTGAAGTGCAGAAACTAATCACATGGAGTTGGTGGTTTAGGATTTAGGACGTAGCTAGCTTCTCTGCTCCAATTCTTTTGAAACCGCTTGGGAGAGTTAGCGTGGCCTAGCACTCCTCCAAGCAAACGCAGGAACTCCTTTGCAGACAGCATGCCTCTCTAAAATGCTTTGATATGCTATGTTCTATCAGTACACACCTATTTATATATAACGGTACACTTTTAAAAAGGACATCTGTGTGCACTATGTTGATGCTAAACCAGACAGAGTATTACAGAGTAAAAATGTAAAATTCAAATTCTGTTGTAAAAAGTTTACTTTCTAATTGACAATTTCTAGTCATGAGTTTGTATGTGCAATTCCTAATGAACCGAGTAACATCAGCTTCAAGAAATATTATGTTTCCTTGCAGAATAAAAGCCGTCCTCATTCTAGGGGAGAATATAATGTTTACAGTACCTTTCAGAGTCATGAACCTGAGTTTGACTACTTGAAAAGTCTAGAAATTGAGGAAAAAATTAATAAAATTAGGTGGTTACCACAACAGAATGCTGCTCATTTCCTGCTGTCTACAAATGGTAAGGACACTTTATTTTTGCACAAAGAACTTTTTATGTCATTTGAATATTATCTCACCTGTGATCAAGCTGTGGGGTTTTTTCTGGAGTGTTTTGGGGTTGTTTTAATGTCTTCTCTAATTATATGCAAAATACATGTTTTGATTGTAATACTCTGTAAATTACTGATTTATGAATGTAAAAATAATGAAGCAGCAACAGAATAGGCATAGTTACGGAGCTGCGTTCTGTGGATATACTGACCATGCTATCAGTTTACATACCCTGTTACTCTGCTTTACAGTTTTTGTATAAATGGTTTTCCAGTATGCTGAACGGTAGCAGAAGTCTGAATTTGACTTGATCATCCTAATTTTGAAATTGATTTTTTGTGATCCCAGATGAATTTTTAATAAAAGCATTTGAAATTGAAACACTGTGGCTAAAATGCTCTTTTTGCTTTTCCAATACCAAAACATCATATGTGCTTTGAAAAGCAACTGTTTAAAAGACAACAGTCACTCTAGGAGGAGCATATTTATACCATTTTCAGTGTGTACCTTAGAATACATAAAAGCAGTGCAAAAATTACAAGTTGGAAATTACAAGTTTTCATGCACTTTGGGTTTTTTATTTCTTCCAGTATTTTAGTAGTGGTTATTAGGTATTAGGTCTGTATGAGTATCAGATCTGTTTGTTTTGATGCGTCATGGAGCAAGCTGTAAATGTAAATGCAGAACTGTGCATGGAAAAACTTGCTCTTAATGTCAGAGGAACACACTTGTTCCTAACAGTTTGGATGACTTTTGCCTTGTACTTAGATGACTTGATGTGAGGGCTCATATCCTACCTGCTAATACAGAATTTTAAAAGTGGGAATTACTTCTGTCTACTGGACTTTGAAATTCAGATAATCTTACTTTGATATAAGTCTTAGTAAACTTAAAGCAGTCTTTAAACTGTGTCATCTTAAATGCTCTAAAGATATGCAGTGATTTGGGGAGGAAAGGTTTGTTTCCAGTTAGCTAAGGATCTCACTCTTGGTGTATACTTCCTTTCTGCACTTGGAAAGACTTCCCCTAGTAAGACCTGGGAAGGACGTGCCTTTGGACATGGAATGCCCCTAAAATAATGGGGCAAGTCCTGTTCTCACTTACCGCCTCTGGTTGTCTCCTAGCAGACACCTAGGACAAACTTGGTTTTCCTTGAGGTAGTTAGTGTAAGTAATTCAAGGCTTTGGGGTTTTTTTCCCTAGCATTTTTCTGCTAAAAATAATTTAGATAGTCATCCAGGGCTTACTGGTGGATTTTGGTAACTGATGCGTGAAAATTCCCTTGTGAAGGGCCATTTTGGAGAATGGCAGGCATAGGGCCTTACTGTTCAGGCAGAAACTTGTATTTTATTCAAACTGAACGTTACACTGGAGTTAAAATGGAATCCATGGTTTTTTCCTCTCCATTTACTGATATTTTCATGCAGTTCCCATCCGCATCCTCCAAGTGCATGTGTCTGGTATATTTTTTGTCTGTTTTTCATGTATCAGTTCTGCTAAACAATATAGCTGAAGGCAAAGTACTTCGAGTATAGGCAGGGAGAGCTGTACTCCATATTACATTGTTTAAAGGACTCCAGCAGGGTCCTTTCTGTTGCAAGCAGTGGAAACCTAGAGAGACAACTGACATCCACTCTGCTGACTCCATTATTTAGTGATTTTATTTTGAATTTAATTCATTCTCAAGCATGTGAATTTTTGTTGGTTTTAGATAAAACTATTAAATTATGGAAAATAAGTGAAAGGGATAAAAGAGCCGAAGGTTATAATTTAAAAGATGAAGATGGAAGACTTAGGGATCCTTTCAGAATCACAGCACTACGGGTATGTTTCTGCTCTTTGACTTTAAATATGTTTTTGCATGTGCTTCTCTACCTTTGTGTCACCAAAGTGGTCAACTGAAATGTGTAGATTAAAAATGATGCTTTGGTCGGGGTCATTGAAAACTTTTATAAAAAATGGAGACACTTCATTATACATATAAAACTATTAAATAAGGTTCCTCTGGAAAACTTGAGGCAGAATTTCATGATTATAATATTACATTATTAGATTCCCAATAGATTGTTGGGGTTTTTTTCTTGGAACATCTTAGCATATTTTAAATGGATTTTAAATTTAAACCGTTTTTTAAAATTAAAATATTTTGTTAGAGACAGCCTTCATCCACCTCAGTATATTCAAATTGGAGAAAAAGATATACCGATTTATTGACAGCAATAAAATATAACAAAGTGTTGTTATTCAAGCCTGAAAAAACAGCGGTTTGGATTATCTGTGTTTGGGGCTGCACTGCGCTGTACTCTGTTCATAGAAAGCATGGACTCATCCTGCTGTGTTCTTAAAGTAGTCTAATGTCTTCGTGCAACATGAAGAAAGTGCAGGGAACACGTTATTCAAGAGGCCCAACATGCTGACTTACCTTCCTGGCCGCGACTAGTCAGGAGAGGGTAGTGCTGTAGTCTCTGCGCCAGTCACTGGTAAGGAGTAGAAGGTGCCCAGCTTAACCTTTATATCCTCCCGCAGTGCTGCTCTCCGAAACGGGCGGATAGGCTCCTTCTGCTTGGCTTAAAGCACATGCCATTGTGAATTTAGGGAGAACTGGGCTTTGATTGTATTGATAATATTTTTTTTTCCTCCATATTGCTCATATTGAACTTGTTCAGTCTTTTTCCTAAGAACAAGGCTTAAAAATTTAAACAGGGCGCTGGGTATTCTATGGTTAGGTAGCAGATGTTTTTGTTAGAGGCAAGTTCTGAGCATTTGGAAAACCTAATGTATAGCTGAATAGTCTAGACATTTTTCCACTTGCTTAGTGATATAGTGGTAGGGTTAGTGCTCCAAACCTGGGGTCATTTAAAGCAGGAGCTCAGGACATGAAGTCATGTGGGGTTGGGGTTTTTCTTGGTTTTTTGGTTTTTTTTATGTTGCTGTTCTTACCATAAATAGGAGTTGAACGGAGGCTTTCTCTACTTTCAAAGCCAGTGCCACTCCTGACACTTGTAGGTACTATACAGTTGTGGGGTTTTGTTGGGGTTTTTTGCCTTGTTTTTGCTTAAATTGAATATTGAACTGAAACTTTAGGTATACGTGTGCCTAATGCATAATCATGTTGGGAAAAGATATCTGCTTCCTCTGGAAAGTGTCTTTCTGCTCAGCATGTGGGAGCCAAGATCTGATTGAGTATTCTAATGAAAATATCTAAAAACGAGGAAATAAATTATGATCCAATGCCTTAGCCCAGTGGCTGGAAGTAGATACAGATGAACTTTTGGGTTCTACAGCCTTGCCCTTATGTGGGAGTAGACTACCCATCTGGGAACGTGGAGAGTCCGGAATATGGCCTAATGGTTTTACGTGGTCCTGGCTATATCACTGAAGGAGTACGTTAGCATCTACTTTAAACACTGTAATATATTTAGGAATCATCAAGCTGACTGGGGGGGAAGCAACAAAAAGCAAGAACCTCTCTCTTAGAAGTTAGCCTTCTAAATTTGCTGTTTTTCTGGGAAAGCTGCAGACCTTGCCAGGCACTACATCTTACAAGAAGAGATGATGGAATGAACCGAGTCTGAGCAACGATTGGCTGAAGGGGGAAAAACTTTGCCTAGAGTTACCCCCATATGTTCAAATGATCAGGTTTTAGAGATCTAGAGTATATGTACCTTGGGCTTTTATGGGCTTTGTTTGCATGTTTTGTTACAGAAATATAATCCCCATTTATTTATAAAGAAGTAGACATGGAGGAGAAGCAGCACTTCAGAGATGCATCTTTTGCATAGAGACCATGGCATTTCTGAGTACCGTTCCTGATAATTCACATTAATGCATTTTCAATTTCACAACCAGGCTAGGAACACTCATGTGGTGAGATAGGAAAATTGCCTAATAAAAACTAATGGATTAATTTTAATCATTGCAGTTTGATGTAAACAGACTGTGAGATACAAACATGGTGAAAGCTATTACAGAGCTCTTGGATTAATTTGTTTCTTGTTCCAGGAAGACAGATTATCTTGGACACTGTCATAACTTTTTTGTTGCTTGGATGATGTAAGTTAGTGTTCTGTTGAATTGTATGTGCTGGAACAGCACAGGACGTCCTTGGGCAACCTTAAACTTTCACTTGCTGGTCAGTGAGAAGGAGCTCGAGGGAAGCTTAATCCACTTGACCCTCACAAACCGTGTCACCCTTTAGATCAGCTAGTTGTGGAAGCAGGGCATCCATGCGTTCCTAAAATCATACTGACTGTTCAGGGAACAGATTGGGGATTTTCTTTGCAAACTGTTCTTACCAATTTCACAAGCACCCCTCTAAGACATGGGGGTCATTTTTAAGCGCTTGTTTCAAATTAACGTAATGTTCTAACATTGTTATAAACATACACCGCTTTCCTGTTGGATGAGGTACAAAGCTGCAGTATTTGACAGGTAACTTCTGCAGAAGTCAGTGTCTCAGGTTTTGTGTTGGTAGTATGCAAAGTCAGCATTCGTAGGCTATTTTATTACTTTTCTTGCTCAGTGGATTTGAAAAGTGTTTAGTCACTAAATCAAAACAGAAATCTGTGGTGTGCAACTAATTAATAGCTTCTGAATCGGAAATCACTTGTTATGCCAAAGTTGACTGTTCTTTTTCACATTTCAGGTGCCAATATTGAAACCCATGGACCTAATGGTAGAAGCAAGTCCCAGAAGGATATTTGCAAATGCACATACTTATCACATAAACTCTATTTCAGTAAATAGTGATCATGAAACATACCTTTCTGCAGATGACCTAAGAATTAACCTATGGCATTTAGAAATCACAGATAGAAGTTTTAGTATCCTTTTTTTGTTCTCTGTGAACACTGGGGCACATCTAAGTTGTGTGTGTTTAAGAGAATCACTTCAATTTTACTAATTAGAGTAGGTGTTTGAATCTAGGAATTAAAGTACAGGATTTTAAAATCTGGAGGTTTAATACAGTGAAAGTGGGCCTTGGGATGCTGTCATTCATTCTTGAGTGCAAGCATTCTTTCCATGGAAAACTGCCAGTAGAAATATCATCAGTAGTTTGATTTCTAAAGAGAAATTGAGGAATTTTGGGAGCATCCTTTATTTGTGGAGTTCAGTTAATTTAAATAAGAGTCGAAAGATTTGAAAAGTAGATCCTTTGTTACTGTAGATACTTCTTTCCAAAGTTTGAGGTCTCTTAACTGTCCTAAGTGACACTTCTCTTAAAGAAAAAAAATTTAATTTTTTTCCATGTGAAATGATGTCATTAACTGCAGAAATAATTTTCAAATCTTTTTGCAAGCCTGTGTATCCAAAACTAATAGTATGTCCTACACTGATAAACCTGCAATAAAATAAAAGTTGCAGAAATACTAAATATTAAATAGGTCATATGCAAGTTTTGTAAAGCTTTAGGTAAAGAGGTGAAGTGTATTCAGTGTTCAATAGGAAGCGTTAAGAAGGAGGCTTGAGAGGAGTCTGAAATTATCTCCAGCATCTGTTAAAGTTGATTTGTAAAATCTAGATTTTCTTTAAATTATTATTGTTTGTTTATTTTTAAATCTACTCAGGTCACTTTACTTTGTGTAGGTTGCACACGGTGGAAAAACCACATGGTGGTTTTCTACATTGTATTTTTAACATTTTTTAATAATTATCTGCCAGAGTGATTTGAATGTGAAACGTTACATGTCTTTACAAAAACCTTCCCAGATATTGTAGATATTAAGCCTGCTAACATGGAGGAGCTGACAGAAGTGATTACTGCTGCGGAGTTCCACCCTCATCACTGTAACGTGTTTGTCTACAGTAGTAGCAAAGGAACTATTCGACTCTGCGACATGCGTTCTTCAGCCCTCTGTGATAGGCATTCAAAATGTAAGTTAGGACGTGTCTTTGGCTTATGGGTTTCTTGCTTTGTTTTCATGCAAGATAGAGTGTATAGGTGTTCTGCTTATTGGTAAAGAGCATACAAGGTAAGGGGTGGTAGTTTTGTAGAATGGAACATTTTAATTGTCTTGTTCTAGGCCATCAACAAGCAGAAGTGTAGCATGAGACAATTGACGATCTGACTCTGCTCCTGTTTACCCATTTATGCATCATAAACTGATGGGAACAAGTGCTTTTGGCACCAGTGAGACCTGTCTTCTGTCCAGACTCAGTCTTGGTGCTTCTCAAAGGTATCTGCTTATCAAATGCCAGTTCAGGGCAGTTTATTCACCTTTGTGCATTAGAAACTGGGCTGGTGCTGCCAGAATCCATTTACTTTGTGACCATTTGCAGCTCCTAGGATAGAGAATTAATTCTTAAGACTATGCGCTGCGCTTGAAGTGAGTTTCCAGGGGTGAAAGGTGAATGCTCTTTAGTCTGCTGAGCCACGTAAGCTTGTGTAGGTGAGGAAAGCTTTTCTGTTGAAGTCATAAGGATAACTGCCTATGCCTCGCACGCAGCCTCTTATTTCTTGTTCGTTCGCTACTGTAATGGTTGTGGTTTATTAGTATTACTAGTCCTGTGTGGTGACCTACCATATTGATATTTGCAGGTAAGCTTTCTATAGTGCAGTTAAGGTTTTCTTGTTGGAAGGAAATATCTGTGCAATGGGAAATGTAGAATGCTAGGCCGCTTCATCTCTTTGACTTAGTGTTGCGTTAAATTACCTAGAAGCGCTTTATTTTTTAACAGCTTCTCACTGAATAACATCCTGTTAAAAGGGGTCTATTCAAAAATGAAATAAATAGTTCTGGGTAGCTTCTGTCATGAAACGTTGACTTCAAAGATTGACTCTTCAATTTAAAGAATGTATGTCTTTATCTGCTTTCTAAAACCATAGTTGCAATTCAAGAGTAGATACTAATATTTCATTTCAGTAGGTTGTGTTGTACAACTTGCGTTCAGATCTAAAGAAAAGTACCTTGTACAGTAGTCTCAAAATGCATGGGTCATGCGTTAAGATACTGTGTTTGGGATGCTGGTGTTTTCCTCTGCTCTTGTTCAACATGATTTGTAGATCCGTTGTAATGTTTACAGTACGCATGTGCTGTTCTTCAACTTTTTTTTCTCTGATTCATCCCTAAGACCTGTGAATTGTAGTTTGCTGATGCTGTGCTCCAGTTGAGAATGCTGGAGATAGGCGTCTAGCAATCTGATGGCTAAGAGCATAACATCGTTTAAAAAGAGATTATTTCAAAAAGTATTTAATAGCAACTTTCTTTAAAAAGAAACTAGTATATTGATTTAAAATTTTCCAAGTACCGAAAAACGTTCGAAGCTGTAAAACTTGGTGTTAGTTTCATTTGTAATTGTGTCTTCTATCTACAGTTTTTGAAGAACCTGAAGATCCTAGCAGCAGATCCTTTTTTTCAGAAATAATATCATCGATATCTGATGTAAAATTCAGTCACAGTGGTCGATACATGATGACAAGAGACTACCTTTCTGTTAAAGTGTGGGATCTCAATATGGAAAACAGGCCTGTAGAGACATATCAAGTATGGTGTTCAAGTTTTCTTAAATATCCCTTCTTTTCCCTTTTCTTCTTTTTCTTTATATCTAATACCAATTTAAATGTTCCAAAAAGGTTCATGAGTACCTTCGAAGCAAGCTTTGTTCCCTTTATGAAAATGACTGCATCTTCGACAAATTTGAATGCTGCTGGAACGGTTCAGATAGGTAAGTTGGGGGGTTTGTTTTGCTTTGGTTTTTTGTTTTTCCCTCAGCATTAGGAATTTGGTTTCCAGTCTTGAAACCTGTAAGCAGTACTTAACTTTACGGATGTAATTAGTTACATTCAAATCAACTGGGGGTTTTTTTGTTTTGTTTAGGTGTTTGGTTTTTTTTCCCCAAAATACTTTGTTCTTCAATCCTCCACCCTCCAGCTGCAGAAGTGGAATAAACTTGTGTGTGTCAGTTTGCTTCTAATATGAATTATTGCTGAAGTTCGATGAGGTCAAGACTGGCCATTTCAACCCGTGAAAATGTGACTCGGTTTCATTCTTAAAGTGTATACAAGAACATGCGTTCAGTGTCTTGCAAATTGAATCTTCTTTCCATGTTTTCTGTAGGCTAAACAAGATAAAACTGCGTTAGATAATAACTCATATTTGTTGCCAACAGTGGAAATACATGTCTTGCCTGCAAGTTGTGGAAGCATTATAATCAGATAGCAAAGCCACTATACTGGCACACATGGCGTATGTTTCCCATCACTAGCTATGGTAATATTAGCTACCTGTTAAAATGCTTTCAGAACCCATGGATAAGATCACGGCAGATCCGGATGCTTTGTGTTGGCTTGCCTCGGGGGTGGTTCGTTTTTGGTTTTTTTTTTTTGGTTTTTTTTTTTTTTTTTTGTACGAGTTTTATGAGTTTATCTGAAATACCTAAAACAGTGACTTGTCTGCTACCAAATGCTTGCAAGCTGTTCAGTGAAAAGGTACCAGGTTTGATTTGACGGTAACAGGATCAGCCTGGGAAACAAGCTTTGGCCTAAATCTTGTCAAATATTGAAGAACAAAAGATCCACCGCTAGTTTAGATGGGGACAGTGATCAGGGAACTCGGATCTCTCCTAAGCTGTGCACAGGAGTCAGCAAAGAAGTGAAACCTACTACATTGCTATTGCAGTGGCAGTTGAGATTGCACGTGCTGCTACGTGCCGCTACGTACTAATTTCTTAAGTAAACAATATTAAAGAAAAGTGGTTACTCTAAATACCAGGTTGCAAGTGGCCAAGATTGCAAGTGGCTTTGAGTTATTGAGGGGAGAAATCGTACTGTATCAGGCAGTTTACAAAAAGAAATTGCTGGCAGTATTTATAATATCTAACATAGAAAGCATAAAAGAAGTGGTGTATGGTTTTCACTAGGCTAAAATGCAAGGAAACTGACCTTTATGTCTATGTTTTTTTCAAGCAACTGCAGTCAACCTTTTTTGGAGGGGTAAAAAAAAAAGTCAAAGCAAGGTCATCTCATTTTAACATAAGAACATAAGTTGTCCTAGAAGTTGTGATGCTCACCTCCCTTTGAAAAAGAAACAAGTATTTCCCTCAGTGCGTTCCCTAGTACAATCTGAGTGGTATATGTTGGGGTAGTAGTATCTCATTCTCCTCCTAGTCATTAATTTTTTTTAACGCCATGAAGACAATGTGTATCAGCAGATAAGATGACGAGGCTGAGGTGGCTGCGATTTTGACAGTCTGTGGGACTTCTGCCATGCAGGAAACGGCTTTTCCCATTTCAAGTGGTAGAGATAAGTGTTCGGTACGGAAAATAATGAACAACTCTCCTGCAATTTCAAGCATATTTTTTGAGAGCTACAAACAGGCTGTTCATTGGAAGTTAGATATATGAAAGCATTTTCAGATGCAAACTTTTTTCTGCCTCGTTCAAAAGCAAATTTGATACTGTACAGAAACTGAATTGTTTATGCAGGGCTGCATCACACATTCACACAAGGGCTTGCTTTTATGATTCAGGACAGTTTTTCATAATTAGCCCATTGGCGTGCTCATTGTCAACGTGTGCACAGTGCCAAGGAAGGCACTTCCATTTGTGATCGTCTGCTGAAATTAAGCAGTTTACAGTAGCATTGCTTCCACCATGACTTCTGTTGCCGCGGGATAAAGGGGTAGAGTAGCAATGGGAAAACCCGCTTTGCCCGCGTTAAGATGAATAAAGCATAAGACTGCTGCTGAGTGCCAGCGGCAGGAGGGTGGACCAGGGGAAGCCCTGGAAGAGAAAGTGGTGGAGTGGAAGCGGTGAAGTCCAAAAACGGAACTGAGCAAAGGTCTGCATCAGAGAGGAAAGGAGTGTAATGCCCCATGCTGGCCATGAACTGGGTCTGACAGTCACTTTGTGTGTAAGAGAGAAGGTGGGGGTTGAATACTGTCCTGGAAACCTAGTAAGATTTGCCTTTCTTCTGCTTTTAAACAGTGCTATCATGACTGGATCTTACAACAATTTCTTTAGAATGTTTGACCGAAACACGCGACGGGATATCACTCTAGAAGCATCCAGGGAGAGCAGCAAACCTCGTGCCATCTTAAAGCCACGTAAAGTGTGTACGGGTGGTAAAAGAAAGAAGGATGAAATAAGCGTTGACAGTCTGGACTTCAACAAGAAGATTCTTCATACAGCATGGCATCCCATGGAGAACATCATTGCTGTAGCTGCCACCAATAATTTGTATATATTCCAGGACAAAATTAACTAGAGATGACTTACTTGAGGACAGAGTCGTCGTCTTGCATAGTTAAGCTCAGTTGTTTATCTGTAAAAGAGAAGGCCTTGTTGTCCTACCAGTGAAGAACATTGATGCACTTACTTCCCTTCAGATAAAGGAGAGGATCTGGCCTGGTTTTTGAGTTCATGGTGTAGTTCTGCCTTCGGTGGGGGTAGGGAGCCTCAGTCGCAGTTTTCTGGGAGAAACCCTCTAGAGGCAGAACTGATGGACAGTGCTCGATAAGGCCAATACTCAAAACAAATGTATTTATTTAAGTCTGAGCCTTCCTTTCCAGTTTATAGACCAAAAATTTAACACCCAAGAAGAAAAAATTGTCATAAAAATGTAATTTCTATCTCTCGCGCTCTTTCTCTGCTGTAATATTTGGGCCTTTCAAAACATATATTGTGCTTAATGCCTGTAAACATTCCTCCTCTGGCCTGTATCTGGGCTTAGGTGTTTTTACCTTTGAGCACTTAGGTAGGTCTTGAGTTGGGTTCGTAGACAGGTTTCCATGAATATTTACTCACCAACTGTATCTATAACCACACCTTCTGGTGTAAACCACTTAATAAAATAACAAACTATAAAAAGTGTTTTTAAATCTGAAGGTATGTATTCAGTCTTTTTATTTTTTTTTTATTGCATGTACTGAGATTGTGCAAAAGAATGCTGATGGGCAGATTTCACAATGTTTGCCCCAAAACATTGATTTTTGGCAAACTAATACAAACTTTTGTGTAGTATTTCAAACTCTAAATTTAGAGTTTCCATGAAATTGTCATTTAGTTTAAGTTGCACTGGTTTTCTTGTAAAATGCTATCTGTGTACCAAATAGGAGATTGAAAAGGTTAGTATAGAGACATGCACAGCCTTAACAGAAAGTGACCACCTTGCACAGAAGGGAAAACAAAACATGGAACAAATTTTCTTCTTCGAAGGTAAAACTTCAGTTTATCTGATGCCTCTCAATGTTAGATAGAGACATACCTTATGTGCATTATGTTTTTTAACCTTTTTAGTATTTGTCATGAAAATATAGTTTATTTTAAATATTTGGCATAATATATTGTATTTCACGTTGCAGTTCAAGCCAGCAAGGAAAAAAAAACTATCTTGATTATGCCAAGCAGCAACGCAGCTCGGTCTGTTTTAGCACGTTCCGACTTCAACACCAAGATGTTGGAAAACACTAAGGCTACGAGCTGGTGTTAACTGCGTTTGTTGTAACTCTGTTCTTGCTAACTTTTTTTTAAGCCTTAGGTACTTTTTTTTTTTTTTCTTCGTTCTTTCCCAAAGAGGCCTAAAATGCATCAACCGTCTCGTCACCCGAGGCTAGCCTGGGTGAGAAGCTGTTCCTGAAGCTGTTGCAGCACGTTTTAGTAGCATCAGGTAGCTAGACATTACACTCTCTGAAATGTGCCTGCAAATTCGAAATTCTTTCTGAAAACGAGATCCCTTGAGCTTCCCCGAGGACACACAGACGCGTGGTTTACACTCCATTGTTCTGAAAATGAAGGTGTATTACGATTACCGAATCAGACCTGCGTATGCAAGAGCGAAATGTCTCCGTTCTTACCCTCCCGATTAATGTCCATAGAGTGCCACTCTTGTTCACAGTAAGCTAGTAAGTACAACTAACTTTGAGGTTCTACGAATAAAGTTTAAATTTAAAAAATCTTATCCTGTATATTGGTTGTGACACTATTTGAAAATCTTGAAATGTGGAACTTGTGGGTCACTAAAGCATTAGATTTGACCTTGTTCCTAAAATACATAATAGAGCTAATACAATGGGATTGTACATACTTGTTCAATTATTTTGACCAAAAAGTTTAATAAATTTTAAATGTTTACCTGGACTTGCTCTGTGTATTTTGACAACTTTTTCTTCTGTTTGTGAGATAATTGGCCAGGTGAGCCAACCTGAGGATTGTTTGTATTTCCATTTGAAATGGTTAGTTTTGGAATGGTCATACCTCTAACTCGGAAAGCTGTCTGTTCATATTCAGTGAATATATTAGTGCTGTCTATATTTGATCTATTTTTTCAGCAAATGTAAGTGGAATATGAGTACAAAGAAAAAGGATATGATGAAATCTTCTATGATATAAAACATGATTTGCTTGTACCACTTTCAATTAAATAGTTTTTGATGATTAATGAAATTTTTATCATTCATTTTATCTAAAACCAGATTTTATTGTCAATTTGATAAAATTATTGTTTTTTCAGATATTTCCCCAAAGCCACCCTTGACTTCTGGGACCAGTTCAAGAGCATTGCACTACTCGCGCTTACCGTACCCGCAGAGTTCACTTCCAGGAGGCAGAGCGTCTGATAGGTGCAGCGTGAGGGGGCGGCAGGGACGCTGCCGGAGACACGGGGCTTGGCTTTCACGGGCGAGAAACCCGCTGCCGCGGTCTGGCAGGTCGTAAGCGACGTACAGCATACGGATCCGCTGTCGGCAGATATTTCCTGCAGTGAGGGAACTTCACGCCTCGGGTGTTTTTGAGGAAATAACTGGAAGAGCAGAGGTCGTCTGTGCTAGAAATGAGAGGTGAGGGCTTGGAGACTCGTTTTAAACAGTCACTTGGTTTGTCTGGTCCTTACGCCCAGTTAACCAGGGCCGAAGCGAACACCGCCTATCAAAGATCGTTTCTGTAAACCTGAGAGAGAGTTTTGTGCATAATCCTCACTTCACAAGACTTGTGCCCGTGTTTTAAATTGTCAGTGTAGTTCTTTAGCGAGCAGAAAGTAGGTGTCTGGGATAACTGTAACCAGCGGTTACGTGACGAAAAAGTATTGGGAGAAGATGAACCACCCTCTTAAACCTCTGCTGCGTCCTCTCAGGGCCGGGTTGGAAATTGCAGGAATGGGATTTAAGATTGAACTCGGAATTCCATTGTCATTTTGCACCGAGCACACACACACAGACTGAGAGAATCAGGCTTCCTCGGGGAAGGGCCGAGTGGCTCCAGAAAAAACACCTTGGGAAGGTGAAGTAAGAAATGGGGGGGTGTAAATACAGCCCCGGGGGCTCTGCCGAGGGCTGGGGCTTCGCACTGACGCACAGCGGTTTCTGAAAAGCGGGACCTGGAGTCGGTGTCCGGGGGTGCAGGGACCGTGCTCGCGCCCAGCGGGAGGGCGGTGAGGGTGCGCGGGGTGCTGCACGTGGCTGAAGGACAGCTGGAACGCGATTTACAACCTGAGGAAATAAAGCGTCCTTCCGAAGAGCTCAGGCACTTAACTTCTAATTTCCCGGGGAAAGGAAAGGGGGAGAGGGTTGAGAAGAGACATGGGCAGGGCAGGAGCTGGAGTCGCAGCTGGGCGCGGGCGTGCTCCAGCCCTCGCCCGGACTCGCCCCGGCTAGAGAACGGGCGTTTGTGAACGTACGCTACGCGTGGCACTGCTCTGTGCGGTCTGCGGTGTCTCCTGCGACATGGCCGTCCTTCGGACTCATCCGATGTTTCATGTGTTGTGTGCTGCAACGCTACTTTTAGGCTGAAAAGTCAGAGAAATTGTTTCTGTCAAGCTTTTAACCAAAGGTCCTTGTTTTGTACCCGGCCCGAGGGCCGTATCTAGAAATGAAGTAACCTTCCCGACGCCCCGGCAGGCGTGCGGGGACTTTCCCACGGAACTGCCTGGAGTTACAGAAGGGAGGTGAGCAGCATTTTCCTATGCCCGCGATTACCCCTGCATCACCAAATAAAACCTAGTGTAGGTGGGCCGGGTTGTTTTCTCTCTCGAGGGGTTTCCATCTCTGCTGTCCGAGCGGCTCTGGCAGCAGCTCTCGGAGGTCGGTGTTTGGGCTGGGGGGCGATCCCCCGTCTCCACCGTGGGACCTGGGAAGACGAGCAAGCGTCGCCTTGAATTCATAACCCAGTAGCGGCCGGGTCTCCAGCTGTGCCGACGGCCTGCTGTCAGGAGCAGGAACCCCAGCGGTCCGAATTCAGGACGTGCGCTTCAGGTGAACGCTTAGGGAATGAAAACGCAGCGGGACGGCTGCTGCCGCATCCCTCGCAGATGGCGCGGGAGCCAGCAAGGGGCTTACGCCGGAGGGGTGAGGGGGAAAGGGGGGGCCGGTCATCGGACTCCTCAGCGTGATACAAGTTTGTTCATCAGCTGTAGATAAAATACTTGGGGTTTTGTTGTCCTGTTCTTTGCATCCAGGGTTTTTAATAGGCAGAAGAGAGCCTCGTGCTGATCAGGTTGGGTAAAAGGAACCAGCCTGACTCTCCCCTGCTCCGAGCAACAGTTACGTGGTGTCTGAGCTGCTCCGAAGAGCGAGCTGTAACTCGGAGCAAACGCCTGCGGCTCTTCCTCCACGCTCGGCGCTGGGCAGTGCGTGGACACGTGGGTGCTGTGCCCAAGCTGGGAGCCGAGCACGGCCCCGCAGGCTGGGGCCTTCCCCCCCCCGGGCCGCCTGGCTGCGGCCATCGCTGTCCCCATGAACTCGCTGTTGATGTACACACCACGTTTGATCCAAACTCCTGTGGTGCTCGCACAACTGGTGCTAAGAAGCTACGTTAAGCCTTGATGAGCATGAATTTCACAGGCACGTTTGAGCAGACGAGCATCTGTATTTGGCTGAGCTTCTAGCAGGGAACCAGCCGCAGGTCCCCCGTGTGCGGCTGCAGCGGCGATGCCGCGGGAGGAGGCGGCTCGTGCGCCGTGGAGCTCTCCCTGGGCTCCGCTCCGGGCCACTGGGCCAGTCTGTGCCACTCCAGGCAGTGTTAGTAAGCGGCTCCTGGAAGTAAACCTCCTCCTCCTCCGTGCAAACTGCGGGGCGAGGAGTCTGCAGAGAGAACAGAAAGGGGGCTTGCAGTAAGTCCTCTGTTGTAGCATTCTTGAAAGCTTAAGTCTTAGAGCTCGGCTTCTCTCTCTGCCTTCACGGGCTCCTGATGGTGGCCCTTGTACGTTGAGCTCACCCAGACACTGGCCATCCTCACGGTGTCCTCTGCGGTTATAAATAGCACCTGCAACGCATCCCACGTGCCCCAGAGCCATCGGCTTGGCCTCTGGCTCTGCTCGTTGCTGCTGAGAATTACTTTGCCCTAGTAAAGCAAAGCACGCTGCAATGCAAAGCTTTAAACCCAGGTAGAGCAAATACTTCAAGACTGCAACGATTTGATTGCTGCTCTGGAGCACGAACAGGCTTCTGGTGCGTGCCGTGAGAGCCTTTGGTGATTGCTTGCACGGGACTTCACAAAATGCCGGGATCCGTAACAATCCTCTCATGACTTCAATATTTGGTAAGTTTTTAATGCCACAGTTTCACTACTTCTTGCGCAAAAGTACGCAAGCTTTCAGCGTGCCCTGCGCCGGCTGCCGCTGGCGTGAGCCCGCTAAGCCTGGAAGCACTAAAAGAGACCACGACGAGCTCAGCTTTGAACGGGACTGGCTGCCTCCTGCCAGCCTGGGCTCCGGCTGAAGCTCTGCACCGCCCCAGCGC
The DNA here is from genome assembly GCF_035582795.1 of Mycteria americana. Lineage (NCBI taxonomy): Eukaryota > Metazoa > Chordata > Aves > Ciconiiformes > Ciconiidae > Mycteria > Mycteria americana. The sequence continues at coordinate 1,110,169 of NC_134370.1, read as the reverse complement.
CTGGGCGCTCGGGAAACATTTCACCTTCCCGACCTCGGTCTTGTGTGAACCGTCTCCACGGGGAGATCCCCCCTCTGCCCCCTTCCCAGCCCCTGTGGCCACGAGGGCTGGTGGCAGCTGGGCTGGCACGAGCCGGGGCAGCCGCAGGTCACAGCAGCTCAGCGCATCAGAGACGCAGCCAAGCCGCTGCCCGGGCGAGCTGGAGAAGCGGCTGTGGCTGCCCTCGGCGCTGGAGGGCGACGGAGCTTCTTGGCCCCTTAAAGCTCTGGTGACCCGAGGCTCCCGAAGCCGTGTGCTCACCGCTCACCTCCCAAGGGCGCTTGTTTTCCACGTCCCACCCGGGCGGGTTCCCAGCTCAGCTCCTGCTGACGAAGGGAGCGTCGCAGACCTGCGGGTGCCGTGGTGGGGCCCGAGGAGCGACGCTGGTGCGGCCCAGGCACCGTGTCCTACCCTGAGCCCGCGGCTGGCGTCCTCCCGGCTGTCCTTCCTGCCGGCTCTGCCCGCGGAGGGTGACCCCGGTGGAGGGGACCCTCCCCAGCCCTGGCCGAGCCCCGGGGCAGGCGGAGGGAGCGGCACCGGTGCCTTGGGTCCACGGCTGGAAGCACAACTGGGCATGAGGTTCGTTAATGAGTTATAACGAGTGATGCTCATTCTTGTCTCTCTGAAGAAATACAGCTCCTTGGACTGGAAGTGTGCTGTACTTAAAATGCTACTTGTTTATGCCGTGACTTTTTTTTTTTTTTTTGAAGAAAATTAGTTGCAAAATTGACTGAAAATTGACTGAATTTTCCATTTCCTCTGGTATGAAGTGTGAGGATCAAAGGGCTTCAAGTCTTCAGTGCAAATTTTGTCAATATCTAGCGTGTTAAGGCAGTTCTAGGCCATTTCTTTTAGTATTTATATTTCTTTTGGACTGGTCCAAAAGTGGACTTTCTTGTCCACTGGTTGCATGGCTCTAGAGAAGCCTGTGCGCTTTAAAGCTGTTTTAAAAAATTGATAACTGTGAAATTTGGATGAGGCACCTATTATAGAAATCCACGTTGAAAAGGCAAAGGCAAAAGGCCAACATCTGACCGTGGAAACCTGATGTAGCTCTCCAAGAATTCCTGGAGCAATAATTGGATAATGGTGTCAAGTATTTTGCTAGTTTGATGGCACCATGATGACTAGGTTTGGGTTTGTGGGGTTTTTTAAATTAACTTCGCTTCTTTCAATCACATTGAAAGTAATTATTACGTATGTGCCATTTCAGCTTGGATCAGGGCAGCCTAAGAATTTGCTACTACAAACATGAACCTCTGATTCAAAAGTTGCCCGTCTGATGATTGTTTTAGGTGTTTCACACATTGTTTTTGCTGAAGTGGGGAAGGGTCACCTTGGGCACATCATAGAAATGTGGTGGCGAGTGGGCTGAATATCGGGCTTTCTGAATGATGATCCTGCAAGCGTGGGTAAGCAGAGTGCTCGGGGCTGTATGAGACTCGTGTCACTCAGCGCTGCGGTACCGGAGTACAGCACTAGGATCCCCGAGCGCCTTGCTGCTGCGTTCCTGATGAAATAGTGAGTCACGGTCCAGGTTATCTACAAAACAACTATCTGTCTTTACTACCTTCAATTTCCTGTAATAACTGAAAAATGGACAAACTATTTCTGCTCGATAGCTTTAGGAAAAGCAGCACACGCTTGCACAGGCGCACCAAAAAGCTCTGTTGAAACTATACTCATCCACTGCAAGATCAAGGACGTCAGATGAGATCCTCAGAGATAATGATGCATGTAATTCTAATTAAAATCAATGAAAGTTAAGAATGAGTAAGAACGAAACGTGTAACTACCTCTACAATCCTCATTCATTGTGCCTAATCTGAAAAAAAAGTTGACCGTCTGCAAATGTTTGTGGAACGAGAGACCAAGATGACTTTCTGCCGCCTTCCTTCTCCCCGTTCCTCCTCGAACTGTTTGCTGTTGCTCACTCACTCACTCCAGTTTGACCACAATTTTAGTGGCTGTTCCACAGCGAGCGAGGGTTTATCTGGGCTGCGATGACCTGCTGGGCAGGTCCATGCTGCGCGAGACCGACGTTGTAAAGGCCGATGGACCCTGATACCGCCCGTTACCCGTGGGCACGATCCCACGGGATGGTGGAGCTGATGGACAAGAAAAAACAAGGACACTACAACATAAACCACTTATTTCAAATCGAAGTAGCAACGTAAATTAGAAATGTTTTCTTAGCAGTTGCGACAGGTAGTAGGTATGCCACTCGTCACGGTGCTGGTAATGATAAACACGCCAGTCGCATGGTTCGGATGTACCGAACACTTCTTTCGTTTTACCACCATAATCTGTGTAAGTTACCTGGGAACTGAAAGCGGAGCAACAGCCTTCACGCAGCTCGGACTGCGCCGGGGTGTTTCAGTTCGCCAACGTGGCAATATGCTCTGGCTCCTTCTGAGCCCACCTCTGCTTCTGGCGTTCCGGCTCCAGCCTCGGACTGAGGATTTCCAGCTACTGCAAGAACTTCACAAGCCTTGCAGGGTGCAGCTCTGTTCCTGACCATACGGGATCCCTTTGCCTCTGTGTTTAAGCAATGAACCGATGTGGATCCTTTACGCACAATAGATCCCGTCACACAATTCCATTTGGCAGTACACAGCAGGAGTATTCAAGCGCGTATCACTTCAGTGGAATCCCAAGATGCCTTTAACAGTTTCTGTCAATCTTTCTTTTTACAATACCAGCCGTAATAGAATGTGAACCCAGGGACCAGCCAACGCAGCCGGTGCACCTTCACCTTCAGTGAAAACAAGAAATACCTAAGGGAGATGAAAAAGGGAAATGGTGAGGACCTCGGTCAACTAAAGGCGGCTGCCCAGGCTGGAGCTCGCAGAACACCCCCTCTGCTGCCGTAACTCAAGGACCAGTGGGCGTGAGCTGCTGGGTAAGCGGTTGGGGTTGTAGCAGTATTTATAAGGAATCTTTAATTTAAATTTGGATGCAACGGTATAAAACAAATCTTGTTTTCTTAAAGGGGGAGAAGCCGTTGCTCTAACAGTAATTCTGATACCAATGTTTTTAATACTATTTTGGTGGAATACTGAGGTTCAGCTCCAACTGTAGTCAGGTTAAAAAAAAACCCAAACCAAGTCCAATTTCACATATGAAAAGTATTATTCAGAAATTAAAACAATTCTATAAATCCACTGTTTATTGCCATACAGTAAAAAACCCAAACAGATCCTGGTCCTCCTGTAAAAGGTGGGCGATTAATTCATACAGTGACAAGGAGTGATTTATTCCCCTGGAAAAGGACAGACATGCGCCAGCCGGCACAGCGGCACCCCGTCCCCCCGCCGCGGTGGTGGCACGCGATGGCAGGACACGGATGCCGCACGGTGTCACGGCGTGCCCACTAACCGCCTTTTCACAGGGTCCATTTCAAGCACAGAAGGAGTCAGCGCTGCTAAATAAGGACAAACATAAAGCAGAAAGCAAATTTATTTTTAAATGACAATGACGGTACAAGGTAGAATATGTATCTGCTTACTGAGCGACTTCTCCTGACAGCTTAGCCAGATCCAAGTTTAAGAATAAGCACTGAAGTTGTTTTCCATGGAAACTTCTTACTTATTTGTCAGTTATGCAAGTTAAAGACAAAGAAAGAGCCTCGTCAGCCACTTTCAACAATTATTAGAGAAAAAGGAATGAGAAAACTCTGAATCCACGAGGAACCTTTTTATTTAAATATATAAAACATGGGATTTTGGCAAACATTCATTTCTTCTCATTAAATAAGGTAAAATCGCTGAATGAAAAGGCATTCCATTAGTAAAAACAAATAAGCAAGCAACCCTTTTTTAAATCTATACAAGGATGAGGCAAAGAGAAGATGCAAATTTATTATTTTACAGATAAAAAGACTGAGAAGCAATAGTCTGCAAGTAGATACAACAGAAGGAACTGCTATTGATTGGGGAATTAAATGAATGCTTTTGCAAAAGCAGCTGTTTATCAGGCACTGCAGTCCAAATTTTAATTCAGGCTGTTGTGCATCACACTCTGAACTAGTAAAAACAGAGGGAAGTTTCACTCAAATGCTAGTTTCTTCCAGCGTCTCTCAACATTTCACATCTCACACAAACATGAAAGAGAGCTCAGCAAAATCTACGTAAGGAAGAAACTGCCTCGAGTGAGGTAAAAACTGCTCTGAATTCCCATATATGATACATAAGGCCACACATTGTTTTGGGCTAATCCCTCATTGTCCTGATTACAGCAGCAGTGACGAATATTCACATCTATGAAGTATAAAGAAACAGCAGTTTAGATGAATGCCTAAGCTGAATCACAATTGCTGTAGTAAAGCTAGGATTGTTCTTAAGCATCACGTTCGTTTAATTTCCCAAGGTACTTCACTACAAAGCAACAGAACAGCTGTTAATGCATCTGAAACAAGCTCTGTGAATTGATCCAGAAGACTATGGACGATACAGTCGCTTTAGTGTCTCTTTTCCCATTCTTACTAAACGAGGAACACAACATTTACAGAACAAGTACACACGGATCAGGTAGTCGTCGCTAGCTCAGGCGTTTCTGCTGTTCACCTCCTGTATTCACAGATGAGTATTTGCTTTGAAACTAGATTTATTTCGGGTGCCTTTAGAACGTACTGCTTGAAGCCGTGGTCGTAAGGCGTCTTCCAATGTAGACCCTGAGGATCAAGAACATATGGTCAGCGAGTGCTGCGTTCCATTTCACAAAGAATGTACCGCACGTAAGGAACTCTTTCCCATCAATCGGGTTACTAGTCAGGTAATTTCCAGCAGGAGCAGCAGTGCCAGCTGTAATTGAGCAGGCAAATCAAGCGACTACTGTGAAACTCAGTTTTCAGTTGCTAGTGAGTGTGCACATACCCTTGTCCAATAATGCTCCCCGGGTTCCAAGACTGAGTAATTCTGTGTAAGCCGTTCAGCTTCAGGAACGTGGGAGTCGGAGACAAGTACGGGGTTAGCAAGAGCACCCTGCTTCAGGAGGTCTCCAAGTCAGATGTTTTATTACCTTTTTCCTTTTGTTATCTCAAGTTTTTCCATTTGCTAAATACCTCTGAAATTTGTAAACGTCTCGTTTTACTGTCATCTTCACGTACTTCTTACTATTTCTCTGGTCGTTATTTCCCAGTGTGGTACGCTTTCACAGCTGCCCTACATTGCATCTTCTATTCAGGTACTTCTTGTAGCTTAAAGAAATCAGTATTTTGAAGTGTAAACTATGTTACTGATACTACATTAAGCACTTTCTGAAGATGTGACTTTGTTACTCACTCACTACAGAACAGGAATGATGCAAATTTGCAGCAGTGGTGGAAGTGACCGGGAAGAAAGTCGGTACTTACATCACCAAACTTGTGTTTATTTTGAAAGGAAGATTCCATTATGCTTTTATTCTATCTTGTGCAGTTACTCATTTTAATTTTGGAAGGAGTTAAATTGGTTTCATGTTACTTTTACAGTATTATTTTGTACAGGAAGATAACCTGTGCCTTCATCCATCTGAAATGCTGCATACCCCAGGGACCACGGAAGATTTGGGCTGTCCCTCCTTCCAGTTCCTGCAGCTGTGCAGAGTCCTCCTCCTCCTCCCACCAGTCTCTTGCATCCCCTCGCTCTCAGCTTTTGTAGCCTTGGTAAGGCTCAGGATTCATGCAAGGGAGGGAGCAGAGGAAGAGCAGGACCAGAGCTAATGGCAGGTTCCTTGGAAAAGAGGTGTCACCCCAGAACGCGTCCGACTTCTCCCCTAAGCCCTCCCGTGTGGCACAGCATAATGTGATAGGAGAGCGGCCAGACGTGCCCAGATTCCCAGCGTCCTTGGCTGATATCAAGGAATCTGCCATGCTTAGGCACAGGCAAACTCTGATCCTGACTGTTTTTGAAGAGCTGTTCTTAAAGAAGGATCATCTAACCCCTAAATCATCTAAAGAAAACCAATTCCTGTTTTGTTTGCTGTCCCCTCTCCCTCCCAGGTGTGAGTGGAATTTTAAAATATATTAAATAATATCTTTTTCCTTTGCAATTAGTTGTGAGATTAAAAGTCGTATCTCCAATGGAACCAAGTATTGTGTAAGTATAACTGTAGTACATATATATAACTGCTAATTTCATTGCCCCTTAACTGTTTTGAAAAATTCTCAACTAGTGAGAAAAGCAGAAAAGGAAAACTTGATCCATTCAGCACCACCACAAGCAGACAAGTAGAAAGCACTTCCTGAACAACTACCTGCCCCCTTCTGTGGGGAAAAGTGTATTACTCATCTTTCAGACAAAGAGGGAATTGGGAGTCAGAATTAGGCCTTGGAGAAAACAGGTGAAATATCTACCTTTTTTTTTTTAAATTTAAACTTACCCTAGTCCAATGGCAAGCAAATGAGAAAGAAGCAGAGATGGAAGGAAAACCTTCAGAAATTCCGCTGAGAATATCCCCCCTTTCTTCATTACACTGGTATTTCTCATGCTGAGAGTAGCTGTGCGCCTGGGATGTTTAAAAAGGAATTCCCTAGTTTTGAGGAAGAAAACACAGTCGCAGCATTACCAGACATGTATTTAGACTTGTGGAAGTAAAAGCTGCATCCGAGTCCATCCAGAAACACTGACAGCACTCACTTTGGTGGGATGTTCTCCGGCCTGCTGGACCAATCCCATATCCAATCTGCATTCTTCTTCAGGAGCCTTTCTACTTCTTTCCTCCTTTCAAGAAAATCTTCGTCAGACTAAAACAAAGAGCCATTATCAAACAGTACTCAGGACTATGGTAGGTAGGAAGTTAGTACTGCAAAACAAAGCTCCTGTTCTGCATCTAAGACCATATGCTAGACTACCTCTGAAGCTCACTTCTCCCATCTCTTCCCACTGGGGACTCTCCATATCACTCCTATTGAAGTATTTAGATCCCAGATAAAGACAGGGGGAGGAGGGTGATCTGTCTTCAGAGCAGGTTGTGAATGGAAAAGACCATATCCCATATCCGTATCCCATATTTGCTTACGTAAATGGAAGTAAAATGCCAGAAGTAAAATGCCTGGAAGTTACTTCCAGGACTATGCTGGAAGTAAAATGCCAGAGCCCTGCATTTAATCCTTACATACCGGATTGGAAAATATCTCCTGTTCACACGTCTCACTGACATTTGGCAGAAGAAACTTTTTCCCTGTATTCAAAACTGGACAGATATCATACTTACCTGACAATCCTTGATCAAGCTAATACAAGCCAAGTGAAACTAATCCTCGTCTCATAAAGCCACCTGGCTTTTGGGCCGGTATTGGTGTGCTGGTTTTGCCTGGGCTAGAGTTCATTCTCTTCACAGTAGCTGGTATGGGGCTGTGTTTTGGATTTGTGCTGGAAACAGTGTTGGTGACCCAGGGATGGTTTCGTTCCTGCTGAGCAGTGCTGACACACAGTCAAGGCCTGTTCTGCTCCTCACCCCACCCCACCAGTGAGTGGCTGGGGGGCACAAGGAGCTGGGAGGGGACACGGCTGGGACGGCTGACCCCAATGACCAAAGGGACATCCCACACCACATGGCGTCATGCTCAGCATATAAAGCGGGGGAAGAAGGAGGAAGGGGGGGACGTTGGGAGTGATGGCGTTTGTCTTCCCAAGTCCCCGTTAGGCGTGATGGAGCCCTGCTTTCCTGGAGATGGCTGAACACCGGCCTGCCCATGGGAAGGGGGGAAGGAATTCCTTCTTTTGCTTGGCTTGCATGCGCAGCTTTTGCTTTCCCTATTAAACTGTCTTTATCTCAGCCCACGAGTTTTCTCACTTTTTTGCTTCCAGTTCTCTCCCCCATCCCACCGGGGGGGAGTGAGCGAGCGGCTGGGTGGGGCTGAGTTGCCGGCTGGGGTGAAACCACGACAGTTGGGAATACAGGTGAAGTGAGCCCAGGTCTATCTGCACACATTTGTGCAGAAAAAAACCAACCCAAACAAACAGTGGCTTTGTTTTCACGTGAATTACAGCATAAATGCTGAATAAGAATATCGCTTCTTGCTTAACACATGTGCATTAAATGGAGCCAAGGTCTTGTGATAAACACAGTATCTGTTCATAGCATTAAAATAGCTATATATGCACACATACACGCTCAAGAATGGAAATAAAATTGTCCAGACAACTTTAATTCTGATGTTTTTCTAACTTTTGATTATTTGTTCTCAAAGTCTAAATAATGATCTTTAAACATATGAAGGGTTTTCTGGAAATAAAAAATTAAAATAATTAATTTCCAGTAATGTATTTAGCTAACCTAAAGGTGGTAATTCATTCAGCTGGATTCCTGTACGAGATGTAGATATGATAGGGAGAGTTTCGGATAAAGGAAGAGGCAACGGGACCAAGCACATTTCATGTAATTTTGAGAACTGATAAAATCTGTGCTATTGGCACAGCCGTGTAATTTACAAACTGTATGAAGCTGCAGCCCCACAAGGTTAAATATTGTACAAACAGTGAACACATAGACTTTGATTTAAAAAGTTCATAACATGAGGGAGAAAAAGATAATCTATTAACTAACAGACAGCCAAGGAAATCAAGGAGACGCTGCGATAACACTCAGCTACAGATGATACACAATAGTAATTGCAAAAGGGCAGTGATGGAAAAAATCAGTTTGTTTAAAGTAAAATGCAAGGGTCTTGAGTTCTTACTAGAATTAAAGAAATAACATTGCACATTAGAGCATGAGTGACTGTTAGTGCTGGTAACTTTTGCCAGTTTATCATACATCGCTACTTCTTTTCATGCAGAGGCCCCAAGTGAAATATAACCTTGATTTCTAATTGCTAACTGCTAACCCTGTGAGAATTAGTCACAGGCACGGAATATCCTTCAGTTTAATGAGAAAACAGTATCTCTTTGTACGTAAACAGTGCAGGGAGAGTGACTTACCCAAGATAACACAGCAAGTCTTTGGAAGAGCAGAGAAATTTACTTAAATACTTTTAATACTTCACTCCTCAAAATATTTTATACGTAATATTCTTCATATTAAACTAGTATCTAATTACAGTGCAGACTTAAGATTTTAGCCTGTCATCATGCAATAAGCTATATATTGATAAAACAGGGTTAATATACAGTATCCTTTTTTCCCCACTCTTTTCTCAAATGTATTTACTAATTTTCTTTGCAAGTATGTAAACAAATGTACAAAATGAAATGAGAAGTAACAGTGAGTTTTTCAAAGCAGCATGTAGAAATGCTAAGTACTAGTTGTTAAAATGAAATGGAATCATAAAGGTATGGCAGTGCTTTGAAAATGTATGTTATTGGCTGTCACATTTAAGTGACTCTAGAAACTCTTGCTGCTGTCAAATTCACTTTTTAAATTCATAATGCACTGGTGGTAGTGCATTTAAATAAAATTTTGTTGTGGGGGTGCATGAAATGTTCCAAGTTGACAGTCAAAGGGGAAAGAGGACACTTCTGCATGGTAAGTTGCCCACAGAACATTAATGGTCACCTATATAGCCATGTATATACCCACCCTATTGATGCATTTCCTATACATCTTAACTTAAAATCCGATTGTGAGACAATCTGTTAGACTTGTCACAATCTCTACTCACAATCTCTACTCACAATCGACCTATTGAGTAGAGAATAATAATGCCCACTTCACAGGAAAAGAGAAACCATGAGGGAGAATACATCTCAGGATCTCCAGAAGTTGGAGGCTTAGCAAGAAGGCTGACTCCAGCTCTCTTCTGGTTATTTTCTGGATTATCTTTTTTCCTAAAAGCTACTTGTAGGATCTGAAGGTTGGCCTTTTCAACTTGTGGCTGGAAAAAGCCATTTGAGAACCCAGCCATTTTAAAAGACAATAGATTAGGGCACTTCAATCCTTCTGACAAATCTCAGGTTACAGATTTAAAAAAAAAAAAAAATCCATGCAAGTCAGATACACAAAGCCTGATTCTGCAAAGATTATTCTAAGTTACTAAGTTATTTACTAAGCAGCTTCACCTCTTACTTCCTAATGCTGGTTTTCAAACCATGAGAGTAAGAAATTCTTTCTCCCAAAGCAAGATGAGATTTTTTACCTGAAAGCTGTTCTTTTCTCCACTGCTGTGACTCTCTATTTCCAAAGCTCTGTGACTGTCCTGAGGTGTCTGGGAACGAGGAGGGCTTGATAAAAAGAGAAACGCAAGTAAGAAAGAACTCATTAAATTTTTTATGACATTGTTTATGGTATGAACTAAAAGCCAGTCAATGAAGCTTATATACACAGCTCTCCCAAAGAGCTATAGTGCCCTGACCATAACTTGAGAGACTAATCTGCCAATGGGTGATATAATCCAGCCATCGTATTCAATTCATCTTCCATTTTCTAACAATCTGCCAAGAAGGTGGCTGCACAGAGCTGTTTTTCAGCAGTGCAGAGATATGCCTGTGAGGTTGTATGATTTGGCCCATGTTACTTACTAAATAACAATGGGCAGCAAATGATGAATAAAAGTGGGGTTTGGTTTGAAGTCAAACTAGCCAGATAAGGCTAGGAAGTTGTGTATCCTACTGCCTATTTTGAGTCCTGTAGTTCCTTTTTTTTAAAAAAAAAATAAACTTCCAACTGCAGACTTCACAGCCTACCAAAAATCAAACAAATTAATTATTTCACTGACTGACAATTTACATCAGATGTAAGTTGTTTTGTTGTGTTATACTCCTAGAAATCTTCTATGTTTTGTAAACTAGATATAGGACAATTCTTTAGCAATTACCTACAAACTATTAATGGATGTACTGCATTACAAAACACAAGTTGCTTTTTACCACCCTTCTCTGACATTCCTGTTCCAGGCAGCAGTGTTAGCAGCGCTATATGCTCCCGAGAACAGCACTGACACTGCTTGCACAAGGACTGATCCTTCAGAATGACAGCCACACACGGCTCCGGAGTATTTTATTTACTAGAACTGTTTCCTAGAACTGCCTGCACACAAGCAGCACACCCATGGGAAGTTCAGCTGCTGCTGCTGGACTTCTTTATCAGGATACACCACAACCCCAAAAAGGCATCTTCATGAGATGTAAGAACTCTTCTAGAGTCCTCTCCCCTATAACTTATTTCTGGTTTCAGGACAGGTTTCTACCCAAGCATGACTCTAGTATTTAAATACCAACCTTTTAAATATGAAATTTTCCTATCTCTTCCTCTCTGCATGTGTGTATATGCATGTGCATATATACAGACACACACGTATTAAGCATTTCTGTATCTGTCTTTGCCTCCTGTGCATAAAAATGGCTTTGTGTAATAGTGACCTTTACTTTGCTTACAATAAAGCATTTTGTTTACCTGTCGCAATGTGAACTTTCTCTTGAACTGCTTCTTCCAGATTCATGTTGAGCATCAAGGAGTATCTTCTCCATGTCACCATTGTGAATGGAAATAGAGGCAGGTACTTGTTCTTGGCTCGTCGGAGTGACAGTGTTTCCACTGCCACTTCCATTACTGCTGAAGTGGAGTTCTACCCAGGAACCTGCTTGGCAGAATTGAAAGCAGAACCAGAATAAACCAAGTGGTTTTGCATAAAAGGCACGTAAAATATGAGACTGTTGATCCTCCCCAGCGTGACATTACAGTATGACACGCAGGAGTACTAGCATTGACACCTCGGCTAACAAACATGATGAAAAGCCAAAATGCGGGGGCGCTTTTGTTGGCGAGCTGGAAAGTCTCACAGAACTGAAGAGAAGCTGGTCAGTACATTGTGTCTCCTTCTGCAGCTGAAGATCTTTTATTTCAGGATATATTTAGGATTTTTTGTTCAACATAGGTGGTAGCCAAATAAAATAGTCTCAAGGACTTCCTCTGCCAAAGTTTATTTATTAATTTATTGAAAATAATTCAGGCTCAAGAAACCAGTAACTGTGTTTTGTTTAGCCTTTCTAAGTAAGCATTTTTAGGTGTTACTGTTAAGCAACAGAGGATATGAGGCAACGACTAGATCATGTGTTTGCTACTTGCAGTATATTTAACACCGACAGTCACATGTTGCTTTGTTTTTTTAAGAGCGTGCTGAATAACAACTCTCTTCTGAGCTAGCAGTAACCAATGCACAAAAGGACCTGTATCTGTTGTCTCATTTATAAATCAGCTCAAGGGACAGATAATATTTGAATTACATAAATGTCAGTGGTATTTACCTATGTAACACGTTTATGTGTGTAAGCAGCAGTAGAAGTAGATAGATGCATTGGGCCCATCCTAGAACAGTTTACAGGAAATGTGACAGTAAGTACAGGAGAAAGAGGGCAGGTGAAACTCCCCGAATTCTGGTGAGCACAGCAGAAAGGATGTCTGAGGCATAAGCAAGGGAAGGGAGAGACCCAGACAGGGGTGTTTGGGCCGTTCCTGCTCTAGAGGAAGAGAGGCTGGGACAGAGCTCAGGAAGTAAGCCATGTTCACAAGAACAGCAGAAGGGATAAAGGAGCAGTTTTAAAGGTATGCAGAAGGGGAGAAGCCAATGCAGAGATCTAGCGTGAAACAGAAACATCAAATGAAGAAAGATATTCCGGCTGTGAAGAGACTGAAGGTTCATAAGTGGAATGAAAACAGCAAAAAGCCAAACTGCTTAATCTGTACTAGTAACATTAATCTCTCTCTTGTGAAAAACCGGATGACCACAAAATCTTTTGAATGGAAACATACTGGTAAACGTAAACGTAAAACATACAGGTAAACAACCTCACACTTGTGGGATAACACTGGGTTACTGAGTTTTGAAGCAACAGTTTTCTGGATAGCCTCTTTTACTTCACAACTGTTTTGTTGGTTTGGTTGGTTTGTGGTTTTTTTCCCCTCCATGTGACTGTATGCGGTATGTGTCTGGGTATGTGTTTATACCCAGACAAACTTTTCCCTACTCTTTCCCCCCAAATTTATGAAAGCCTAAGTTGTTACCCAAGAATGATCACAACCACTGAAGTTTGAATTAAGATAGCGTCCAAATGGAGCTCTGGCTCCAGCTACCTTGAGAGTAGCAGCTAGCTCCCAGTCTACCTGTCCTTGCTCCTCAGCACAGCCCACCTCAGCTTCTGCTCCTCTACTTACAAAAGCAGAACAACCTCATGCTGCGTGGGCTGCACTACAATGACTTGTATACATGGTCATAAGCTATTTTCTTCTGTGAAGATGTGTACTATTTGAGGCACGCTCACATTTCAACAATCATCAGCACCACAGGCAAACGTAACTGATTCACACAGCAAACACACACTACCTACTGAAATCTTACTGGACGGTGACTGATGATAAAACACAGAGTAGATTACGATTCTAACAGAAGGATCACAATACGTGTGTTTTACACATTCCCTGTGTTGTTTTTTTTTTCTTTTAGACACTCTTGAGAGTAAGGTTGTGCTAGTGCACTAGTAATGTGTTGTTACATTACCATTTAGAGATAAGAGAGCCTGTATTTTTATGACATTGGAAATATAAACAGGTAAGAGCACATGTAACATGGCAATGCAAACTGAACAGACTGAGTCAAGGGGAAGGATTTTTGAAGAGAGTGATCTTATATGATGTTCCAGCCCAGGATACCTACTGTGGGAGTACAGATTAGTACTAAAAAAGGTACTCAGTCAGCTCTGGAAATCTTAGTTTCTTAATATAGGGCTTTCAAAACTGGAAACAAAAAAGTAAAATTCCACAGAAAGATGAGACTGTCTCCTTAAATTGCTGAAATCACCGTGTAAATCACACAATTTAATATGTAGTTGCACACAGATCTTTCACTTGTAAGGTAAATTTGCTTCCGACTTTTGCTAAACACGATACGTGCAGTTGACCCTGATCTCTCCTCAAAGGCATATGCCAAACTGTCCATGGACAGTTTCTTTTGACAGGGAAGGATTTATATTTACCACAGGGCAAAATCTCATGAGGATCTATATTAATCTAGCTGTACTTGGTAGTTCAGCCACACAACCGAGATATCGTGGCTTGTAAAATTTGACCTGTTCTTCCACCCCAGTCTTAATTTCTCCGCGTTATTATGAAGCTCTATAAGCAGTTTAATGAGCAACTACTGCCAGGTTGCTATACGGTCACAGACTAACGGAGGGAAACCCGCCCCACACACGGGCTGACCAGGCACACGCTACCCCGCGGGGGTACCGGGGGGAACAGCACGCCAGGTCCCAGCGGCCCGCTCCGGGCAGAGGCCGGCAGCCGAGCGTCCCCAGCCCCGTCCCTGCCCGCCGAGGAAGCCCCTCGGGGATGCTCAAACACACGAAGGCCGGCGCGCTCTGGCGCCTTAAGGGCCGCAAGGCGCTGCCCCGCCGCTTCGCCCTCCGCACAGCGCCCGGGAGGAGGCCGGGGCCGGGCCGCCAGGTGAAACCCGACCGCCCCGAGGTGCCCGTGCGCCGGCAGCGGCGGCAGAGTCACCGCCCGGCCTCGCCTCTGCGCCCGGCCTCCAGGCAGGCCCGGGGCGGCGGCGGCCCGACCGCCCGCCCCAGCGCCGCGCCGCCCCTGAGGGCAGCGGCGCCCGCGGCCGCGCAGGCCGGCGGGCACCGAGTGAGGGAGGCCGGGTACCGCCACGGCCACCGCCACCGCCACCGCCCGCGCCGCCCCCAGGCCCGGCCTCCCCTGGAAGCGGCCGCCGGCCCTTACCCTGCAAGTTCTCCTCCTGCGGGCTGAGCCGCGACATGGCGCGGCCTCCGCTCCTCTGCCGCCGCGGCGGAGCGACACGGCGGGCCCCGGTGCTGCGGCGGGCCCCGGTGCTGCGGCGGGCCCCGGTGCTGCGGAGGGCCCCGGTGCTGCGGCGGCGGCGGCGGCCGCGGCAGGACACAGACGCACTGTCCTCCGCACGACACGCACTGCCCACGGCAGGACACACACGCACTGCCCGCCGCAGGACACACACTGCCCACGGCACGACACGCACTGCCCGCCGCAGGACACGCACTGCCCGCCGCCCGGCGCCGCTCCTGCGGCCGAGCCGCGGTGACGTCAGCGGCCGCCCCGTTCACATTGGCCGCTACCGCGGGGCGGGTCGCGCGCTCCCTGCCGGCGCTCGCGGCCCCCCCGCTCCCTGCGCGGCCCTCAGCGCCCCGGCCCTCAGCGCCCCGGCCCGTGCCGGCCCTCTCACCGCCGTCACGGCGGGAGCCGTTGGGGAAGGTCAGCTGCGGGTCCGAGGATCCCCCCAAGCCTCCAGGAGCAACGGGAGCGGTCCCCTGCTGCCCTCCGGCCGCAGCCGGGAGAGCCCGAGCTGAAGAACAGGGTAACTCCCTCAGAGAATTCCTCCTTTTCCCGCTCCGTCCCCACCCGGCGCTCACGTACGCTACGTCCCCGCCCGTGCCCTGCGACATGCTTCCCGCCGGCGTTCGGCACCTGAGTACGGGGCTTCTTACATCAAGTGACGCAGAGCAAACAGAAAATGGTACTTGGGCTTCAAGGGAAACCGCATGTGATTGCAAAAGCACAAGTGCTGGCCTCTAAACCACTCTCTGACAGCTCTCAAAGTAATGGCACAGGGCCTTTAAGTAGGTAATAATGAATTTCTTCTCTTTTTTAATGCCGTCCCAGCAGACAGCAAGGGCTCTCCAAATAGGAAACCACTTAGTAAAGCCTAGTGTTGCCATTTGAAAGCAGATACTGATTTACTGCTGCGAATTTATGCAGACAAATACATAAAATTTTATTTTATTTAGCCAGAGGATGCGTAAAGTGTTGTTTACTTAATTAGAGGATGCAGGCATTTTCTCTAGGTTGAAATTGTTTTCATTTGTGCCTTTCTGCAGTAGGCACTCACGAAGCCCAAGTAAAATAAGTCTTCTGGTAAATTTTCAGTGAGTTACTGTAATAGCAAGGAGTATTAACCTACAACCTTCCCAGAAAGACAATGTCAGGAATTTATTAATATGTGCGTTATGCTCCATACAGCCAATGAATTATTGGACAAAGTGGAGTAACGGTTTGGCCAATGAAGACATTTTCAGGGTCAGTTCTCCAGCTTTTAGTCCAGCCTCAGCACACCATTTTTCCACGCCTCAGTCCTAGGCCTCCTGGGACTAAAACAGAGCTTTAAGTAGGACCTTATCTGTACTTCTTCCTTAGCACGACCCCAGGGCAGCTCTCCAGACGAGTCCACGAGCCATGCACTGTGCACAGAGGTAGAGGTGCAGAGGCCTGACCTGCAGCTGCACATCTGGGCACAGCTGGAGGGCTGCGGTACTGCCACGCTCCTCCCGGGCAGGCAGGCAGGCAGCAGTGAGAGGTGGGGCACGGAGTGCACACAGCCGCTTCAGAGATCAGCCTTTCCGAGCACGCCAATGCCTACATTATCTTCTGTTATGCCTGACCACAGGAAATCCGCTGAGAAATTTGTATTTAATTGTCATGATTAAAAATCAGTTTTGTTCTGCTAAGGAACTTAGGGCAAATTTGTCCTTGGCGGAACAAAATACAATTTTTAATTGAATAACTGTTCAAGAAGCAAGTTCCTTATGTTTATGCTTTTATTTATTATGTCCTCATGCGCTAGGCCGGATAGATGGGCCCAGACGCGGCTCTGAAAGCTGGAGGCTGCCTTGGGTTTGGGGCTCATCCCGTAGCTCTCTGCTGCTCTCTGCTGTCCAGCAATCCTCCCTTTGCGCCTCGCTCTGAAAAGGAAATCCAGGCAGCCTTGAACACAGGAAAGAAGAGCAAGGTCATCATTCCAGGAATGTGTTAGCCTTCACCATGCGAATACTACCCTTGCGTGCCTCAGGGACTGCGGCAGTGTTTAAGGAACAGAAAGCTCAACGCTGTATTGACACGAATATGTGCTGACGGGCTCAGGAGGGAGGAAGGGGTCGCCAAAGCAACTGCAATCCTGCTGACACAACCGCCCTTTCAGTCTTCTCCCACCAAAAAAAAAATCTACATGGAGGAGATTTACAGCCACGGGATGTCCCCCAATCAACAGGCCTGAACAGCGCTTTCCTCCACTCTAGGAACCAGCAGCAACTCCACGATACTCATCACAGGTGGAAATGTGCTCTGACAATGTCTCCTGCTAGCACAAAAAGCCCTGACAAGTCTTTGTCTATTTTGTCTTCTGGTGCTCTGCATATCCCATGTGAAGCAATGTATTTGCCACAGGCTGTTGCCTGTTTCGGCAGCACAAGTATCACATTGTCTCTGAACTGGCTTCCTCTGTTACCCGTTTTCCGCAGCAACAGGCTCTTCTCTAGGAGGAATTTGGGAAAACATAGAGCTCTTTTAGGGTTTCCTGATGAAGTCACTCCCCTGTTGTTCTCCTGGGAAGAAGAGAGGAGCTGACCCTGCCTCTTCCCCTCTGCAGGATGCACTTTATAATCCAGCAGCTGTATGGGAGGGTAAGAAAGACAAGGCATCGTAGTTTCAAGCCTACTGTTTTTCAGGCGTGGAGGAACTACCTAGCTGGTGTCCAGTGTATTGAAATTGCCTACAGGTCATTAGATTCTTCAGCTGCCCCAGCGTGCTGGGTGAAGCAAAAGAGCGAGGCATAAAAGGGAACTTGTGGCAATGCTCTACCTGCTACCATTAACAGAGAGGTTTTGTTAAAGGATTTCCAGCAATATTCTGGAAGGAGAATGTGCAGCTTGTGAGGCAACTCTTCCAAAGTAGGAACTTTGTTCATTCATAGTAAAACTATGTTTAATATTTCTACCAATACTTGACAGTACTCCCTTGTCCTCTGCATCGCTGCAAGGGGTCCTGGCCAGGCCACCGGGACACGTGCCTGTGTGCCTGCAGGCTGGGCAGACGGGGGGCACGGCTGGGTGCTTGCGAGTGCACCCCTGCGAGCGTGTCAGTCAAACTCAGTTTGTTTCAAAACAAAATCACTTTCTCCACCTTACAGGCGGGGGAGTTGAATTTGTTTTGAAACAAAAGATGCAACATTGTGACAATGTTGCAAAGTTATTTCCCAACAAGGAAACACCAGGGAAAGTTCACTATGTTTAACCTCTGAATGCGCATTTATGATTTGACAGTATACGTTACCCTAAACATCACAGACAAGGGGTTTGAATTAAAAAAAATTAATTACATTAAGAGAAAAAATGTCATAAATTGCTGGGAAAGGTATAATTTGGGTAGTAAACACTGAAGTGTTAAAACTAAATTTTCAGGAATATTTTCTGTCAACACTTCTCTGACTTTGAAAAATAATTAATTTTGCAAACCATGGGTCAGAGTCTGCTCTGTCTTTGGTCATCTTAAGTTAATGGGAAAAAATTTAGTGCTGTAGGTGTAATTACAGATACAGCAGGTATAATTACATGGGTAGTTATAATAACTATCTAGAAGTGCCTAAAATGTGATGTCTGCACTCAAGAGCTGGAGTAAACTCTTCAGAGACCCTGCCAGGGCCCTGAGTGCGCTGGTGGCCCCCCTCCCTGAGCAGCCGCCCCTGGGCCCCCTCCCACCCACGCTCTGCCTATGGCCCGGAGTGCGGGTGAAGCCCAGCCCTGGGCCTTTGCTCCTGTTGGGAGCGGTGCTGCCGGTGCTGTGCCTGCTCCCAGCCCTGCTCCTGGGTTATTTGGATCTTCTGACCTGGTTTATGGATGTGCCTTTGCCTGATGATTGCTGGACTGTCGATGGGGCACGTTGCTTCCTGCCACCACCCTGCTCTGCTCCCCTGGCACGGGGGAAGAGAAGAGACAAGAGACACCGGTCATCCAGTCAAGTCAAGGAGGATGTGAACAAGCTCAGAAAAGCTTCAGACCTTGACAAAAAGAAGTGACAGCCCCTTTCTTCAGTGCCAGCCCTCAAAATGGAAGATTAGAATAATTTGAAAGTCCTTCCAAGGCAGGCAGCCAAAGGTGCAGTGTGCGTTGTGCAGATGTCAGGTGCCGGTGCTGCTTGCCAGGGCTCTGCCAGGGAGCCTTCGCAAACGGCCTTGTGCTTCTGCTGCCACCCGGCACTGAAATGTCCCCACCGCACAACGCATCTCTGACGCTCACTTTCTCCTTGTCCTGTTTTCTGTTGACTGATCTGATTCCTGACTTCAGGAAACTGATTTACCGGAAGCCTTTTCTGCTTTAAGGCAGGTATAAAACAGGGTCAAGTTAATCTTCTTCTGTACTAGTAGATATCACAATACAGCTGTGACAGCTTACCTCTGGGATCTTTCATTAGTAATTGGATGAATGCATTTATTTTCATGTAAATCCTTATGGTAAAAGATTTTTGGTTATTGCCAGAAAAGCACTCTGCTGTGATCACAGAAAATTGTAAATTGTATTGGATGAAATCTTTAAAAGCGTATTGATTTGTTAAGCTGCGATCCTCTTTCAGGTTGGAACTGGCTTTAATTTTGTTTACTTGCATGTCAACAGAACAATCATGTATTGATTAGTTCCTGTTAAATCAGAGACAGTGACCCACCTCCCCCATGGACTAAAGAAGGCGATATTGCGGATAGTTATGAAGTCACGCTTGCTGGTGAGACAACTTCAGCTTTGGGTTTGGTTTTAAGCATGTGCTTTTGTGCTGATCTGGCAGCTTGCAACAGTTGTGAGGAACAATTATTTTAGGCATTACACAAAACCTGTTTGTAATCCCAAACTGATTGTAAACTTAAATTAGCTTAAAAGTGGATGATAGTGATTGAAGTTTCTTTTGTTTCGTATTGATATAAATCAAAGTCATCTGTACCAACTTTATAATAGGTACTGGGTAAGATATGGTGCAACCAGAGGGCAGTCTCAGGGCTGATTTGGGAGAATGTGCCTACATCACTTCAGATGCTGACATCACTCCGCACAACACAAGAGATGAAGCTCACTGCTGTCATCCTCTCCAGCGGCATTGTACTGCCATCTCACTTGGCTGGGCAAAACACAGGTCCTTAAAAGCTGCAGAAATCTGAGAACTGCCTGTTTTCATCTGTTTTCTTCACTGCCAACAGTGGCTTAGTTATTAACCTTCCTGGCTGCCTCTGGAAATCAAACCAGTATCTATATTTTTATGCTGTGCATTTCTTGGAATGGTGTTCACCATTAACTACCAAACTCTTCTCAGATACTCGTTTCTGAGCTGTTCATGCTTATCCAGGCTGTTGACGTGAGGAGATCTAACAGATACACATAGTCTATTGGTTTGACTTCTTTATATCTGAGATTTAAAAACCAAAACAATCTCGACACAATGAATTTAATGATCTGATTTAATACACAGTCTAAAGAAGGAAAGGAATTAGGGGTTAGGTCTACACATGATAATCATATCAGTTTAAGCAAATGTATTTCTGAAGTGGTTTAAATGGGAAGAGTCTTACGTAGACACTCTTACATTGGCTTATATTAGCTTAGAAGTGGATAAGATGGATCAAACTGTTGGGCGCAAGCCGTTGGGTGCTGCTGGGGAGCCCAAGCCCACTGGCACCACAGGCTCGGAGCCCCCTGAGCTGCCTCTGGGATGGCATGACCTTAGCCAGAGCCTGCCTCCGCACCTCAGCTCCGCTCCCCACCACCCCTGAAGCCCCCAACAAAACGGCAGTCACAAGTGTCACCAGTCCTGAAAGCTGCTGGTGAGGACCCTGATGTTGTGCATTTCTTCTGGCAGCCCTAGGGTCGGCTGAGCTCAAGGGGTCAGATGGGGAGACGGTGAACGGGACATGCATCTTATAAGTAATGTGAAGGAAGCAGAGAGGAGTAAAATCATGTCTCCTCAATCCATCAGGATTCAGGAGAAACTAAATGAACACAGAAGTTTCCTTTTGTATAATATTTAATGTCAGGTTTTAAAAGGCATTTGCACCACAGGGGTAGAGAACAGAGGAAACGAGATCCTCTTACAGGTGAAACAAAATCAAGACTTGGGTGCAGAAGAGCCCAAGTCTTCTATTTGGGCCAATCTTGTTACTTTTTTGTGAGATTTGATTTATTCAAGTTTAATTTATGAGTGTGCATCACTGTTTCTTGCATATGCTTGTCTCTTTTCCGTGTGTTATTTCTTTCTTACAGCAATTTCTGATGGCCCAGTGACACAAATCTGATCATTAGTATCATTCATTCCTTACAGTATGATCAGTTGATTTTGAAGCCTGGACAGGTGCAGGAAACAGGACTCATTGACTGTAAGTAGGACTTAATTTTAGATATTCAAATGGATACTCTACCGTTAGGACTCAGAAATATCATTCTCTTACTTCTAAAAGATGCTTGTAGAACCAGGTTTGACATTAGAAATGCAGGTTGAAGCTTACCTGAAAGACAAGTAAAGAAGGGCTCTCTCAGGACATCTTTTACCTGGCCATAGCCCCGCGGTGTCGTTATTCTGCTCCAGAGGATGAGGTGCAAAGCAATGTCCTGCAGAACGGGATCTGGAGTGAACGTGGCCATCTATTGCTCCTGCCGCCTGCTTGTTCTTCAGCAGAGCAGTGTCCCTGGTTATCAAAGCATTGCTTACCTCAAGATCTCATCGCAGTATTTTCTTGACTAGGAAGGTTTCATTTTGTTCCATTTGGAGAGTAAAAAAAAAAAAAAAAAAAAGCCGCCTCTGGCATAACTACTGCAATCCCAGGGCTCTGCTGTGCGTTTTGCACAGTGTCTTTCACATTTATCTCCAGCAATTACTGAGTAAGAGGCTGAGGAAAAGATTCCTGCCCAGTTTCTGTAGGTAGCTGCACAGAGTGCTACGTGTAAAATCACCTGGCTGACCTGCTGATCTGTATTACGGGTAAGTTGTAAACAGTGTGCTGAGATAGCTGGAAAAGACAGAATGTTTAAAACAAAAACCAGACTTCTGGTGGTTTGCTTTTCAACCTCTAAAATGGAAGAAATTCTGACCGCTTCTAGTGTGAATCAGAAAAGTGGAGCATAAAAAATTTTTCAGCTCTTATTTACTTGCTAACTTCAGGTTTTTAAAAGATGATTAACATTTTTGTTCTGCGTGATAAAGCACTGTGCAGTGGAGTGCTTTGGACAAGCCTGCGGTGGATACAGCTCAGTAAATGGAAATTGCCAGAAGAATGCTTTTTCCCTAGCACTTGCCAGCTGAAAAACAAAACCCAATTCTTTGAGTGATGTAAACTAACGATGGCTCTTGCTTTAGATCACTTACAACACTGCGTTCAATGTTACTTGTTTTACTTACAAACTCCCACAAAATGTTGCAATTCAACTCTAAAAATAGAAAATAGTTTTATTTATCCAACAGTTCAAAAGCTATTGTTTGCACAGCTCTCCTCAGAGCCACAGCCAGTCCTTGTGTCTTGAGGGAGATGGTTCCTCGGTTAAACCGGGGAACCGGCTGGAATACGTGTGGTTTGGTGGTCTGCTCTTCGTGGAGTGGGCTGAGCTGTAGGGAGATGATCTAATTTTAAAAAGTATTTCTGTGATAAAGGGGCAAGGAAAAGTGCTGAGGTTTTGTGAAAGCTGAAGACAGAGATTTCTGGAGTTGGTAGTGCACCTTTGCCTGTGTTTGACGCTAAATTGAGTAGCCGTGTTGTAGATTGAGGCACTGATCCTGCAATCTCTCCTGCAGACGGGCGTTATCTTCCCACAGAGACTTACTGACCTCCGCCAGATGCCAAAGAGGCAGAAAGTTTCAGATAAGCAGCCGGGACTGGGGCTTAGGAAAAACCACCCCTTTAAATGAGGAGTCCGTGTCTGTGAGCAATACCGCTATTTCATACCATGCAGCACAGTATGGAGGGACAGAAAAAAGGAAAATTTTGAGTCTGTGACTTTGATAGCAAAACCCAAAGAGAATCTCTTTGAAGTTGGAAGCTGCAAGATCATATTTTTGTCTTTCTAGGTGTTTCTATGAAGTAAATAGACATTTTGTTCTAATGGTTTTCTCAAAGTGCCACTACATGTACCTTTGTCAAAGGATAATGAAACTGCAGAGCAGGGGGAGAGGGCATGAGAAATACAGCAGTGGTTAGCCACAAAAATAGGATCAACTTTCTAGAATCTGGCTAAAAGTCGCACACGTTTCTTGGCTTTGCATTCAGGTGCTGCACAGTCAGGGGCTTTGGACTCAGGGAAAACCAGCTTTTTAAATTGAAAGTTCCAGATATTTAGGTGTTGTTTAAGGGGAAAAAAACCCCACACCCTCCTTTCTAAAAACTGAGAATATACTTCAGGGTAGGTTTCTGCTTTCCAGTCCTGTGCTCAGATCGCTCTCTCATGCCTGTCAGCAGTTCACTGACATTTGCTGGGAATGGTTCCCAGTCTTCACTGTCAGGAAGATATGAAAAACAAATAAATAGGCCCCATATCCTCTTTACTTCTAGATAATTTTACAGTATGGGGCTGTTATAAGTATATCTTGTAACTGAATACATTCGTTTTATCTGTATTTGTTATTCAGTTCTGATGTAAAGGGGAATTTTCAGTGTGGTGAGTTTGAATATTGAAAATTAATAATTTTTCAGTTATGAGAAGTAGTGAGAGACAGCAAGCTAGGGGTTAAAGATACGCTTTTCATATCTGCAGTGCTTTAATTCTCAAATCATACCTTACAGGAGTTTGTAAAGACACCTGCCTTTTTTCCACCATGTTACATTTCCACATAATTTCAGGGTAGGGGGTTATTCAGTAATAACATTCCTGTAAGAGGTAAGCTCTAGTGTCTGGCCCTGCACTTACACATGTAAGGATTTCCATATAACTCGGTTCCATCTCCTTTGCTAGAAGCAAGTGCAAAGGCTGCTAGCTATTTTTAAATCCAAATATCCTTCAAATCTGCTCTGCCCTTTTCAGTAATTTAGCCCCTGCTTCAGGAGGAGTTCAGTTCAGAGTCAGTCTGTGCTGGATGCAAATCTTTGGCTTAATAATTAAGCTGAAAAATGCAAGTCCTTCTAGCGGCATGTAGGTACAAGGGGACCTGAGTCTGCGTTGGAGGTGAGCTGGTTTTATACCAGCATGCTTGACTTAGATTTCTGAAAGGGAGGGCTCTCCGTTTTCAGGGAGCTGGTGTGATGACGTGCCTGCACTCAGCTGCAAGCTGCAGTGACACTGCAATGGCTGAGGGGCGGCTGCTGGATCTTCGCAATGAGCTCATTCTCCCCGGAGGGAGCAGGATTTACAGTGCATCACCCAGCAACTGCAGCCTTCTTGTGAAATTCATCTTTAGCTTCTCCTCAGTTAGGCTGGTCTGATTCTTCACTTTGGGGGTGTGTACATGGTGAGCAGATTTTACTGTATGGTTGATTTTTTTTTTTTTTTTTCTTTTTCTTCCCTGTCCTCTAAATGCTTCCCCGGACTGATTGATGAATCATTTCTCATTCGGTTCCACTATTCAGAGGATAGAGATGGAAAACATAATCTTATGCAGCAGGGATGGATTATTTTTTTTTAGCCTTTTGCAGCATGAATCGTAAAAATCCTTTTAAATCTGTCTGCTAGGAACAGCCTACAGGTTTTAAAATGAAGTGCACTGCATACAAGGAATGGTACTACCCTCAGGTAAAGCAGACAAGCAGTGTGCATCATGATGGAGCGTGCCTGTGAGGTTAGTTCCTATATGTGTTTATGCATATATAAATATGTACATAATGTGTGTTTTATATATATCTATATGTTACACATGAATCATCTACTACCTACAAGCTTTGCATAATCCATTTTCAAATTCTCTGTTTGGGATTTTTTCCCCCCTTAACACCTAGCTTCTCTTTGGTGTGGTTAATAAACGGAGCTCTGATGTGCGACAGCTTTCCTTTAGGATGCCAGCAAGCCATCGCAGCTAATGCCTCTGCCTTTCATTGGTTAAGTGGGCTGCACCTTCCTGCTCCATTTATTCGTCAGGATCTTCATAGAGTCTCTGTCATATATGATTGAGTTGGAATGTCGGGGCCTGTAATTGTTGATAAATGTCCTCTGCAGCTGTGAATGTTGGTGTTTCAGGGTAATACGAGTTACGATGAATTACTCTAACAAAGTAATCTGGTTTCTGTGCTCACTGAGTAACTGATCTGGACATTTCCTATTTTCTGAACTCCAATGCATATACTGCGTATCTTGAGAACTGCTTCCTATTCTGTGCTGTTTAACCTGTTAGATTAAAAAAAGAAAGTTCATTTTTTCCCCAGCTGCTTGCTGCCTTGGTGGTTTTAAATGTCACTTATCTCATCAAGATTTCTGTTCCTTTCAGTCAATGTGGCTGCACCTCTACTGACACTGTTTAAAATACAGACAGAAATTAGAAAACAAATACATTGGAGTCAGATTGACTTTCGTCTGTTATTTCTCACATCCTGATACTTCCAGAGAAATGTGTATAGTATAAAATAAAATTTACTGGCAGGAGACATTCACTGCTGTCAGTCGAGGCTCGCAGCTCTCAGCTGACATACAGCATTTGTAACCTACCACCTATTCTACACTTTTGCTCTTCTCTGTATGTTTAAGTGCAGGGTAGGTGCTTAAAGTATGCTCAGAAATTGAAAGTTTGGTGTAGGGGCTGTCTTAATACTTTATTTTTGCAGTGGACTTTCTGTCTATTTTGTATTGGCTCTTGTCAGCTTTCTGACTAGTAACTGCTTGTTCTTCACCTGGAAATATCAGACGGGTAGAAAGTTTAGCTTTTGTAGTGGTGAATTAAAAGGCAAAAGACACCGGTGTGATGAAACAAGAACACCTTGACTCGAGGAAGCTGCATGTGTCACTAGGACCCTGATGGAAAAAATAGCACCCCATTTTAAGATGACTTTTAAGAATGTGCTTAAGGCCCATTGGTTGTCTTGAAAAGCTCTAGTCTTGAATATATTTGTGGAACAGTGTGCCTATAAATCTTTCCCTTATTATATGCTCTGAAAGTGACAGTTGTCAACACCTCCTACTTGGTGAAGTTTCAGAAAGTTTCCAAGTGCACTGTCAATTTATATGAAGAATAAAACTTTGCTTCACTTTTTTTTTTCTGCCCCAAAATGCATCTCTGAAATATTGCCTTTTATTGCGGGTAGCTCAAATTCAAAATAGTGTCAGCAAATGAATGTTAACAAGTGAAGGCCTTTAAATAATGATCTTTTTTAACACTTTCCTTTACAACATCTGTCTTCTAAGTTTATTACCTTCTCCGGTGCAGCTCTCCATGTATAATGAACAGCAGAGGTTCAGCTTAAATGGAAAAATAAAAAAAAAAGAAGGGTCTAAAAATTTTACACAAACCAATAGACTGGGATGTAGGATTTGAACACAAAGCTATTCCATCCAGCTACTCTGGTTGTGATACTCTAACAGGACTGAGTAATTTTAAGACAGATAACAGCATTTGTACTAATATACGCTATGGCAAAAGCAGCCAAATATTAGCCAATACTTCAGCCAAATGAAATCACTCCTGTAATCCTGTCTTTATTTGACCACAACTGGCTAGTAGCATTTATCTGCATGTGAAGGAAAAGGGAAGCTTACTTGTCCGTAGGGCATCAAATGTTGGTTATTATTGGTGGCAAAATACTAAGCAATTTCTACCAGTCGTCTAACCCAGAAAGGTAATTCCCTGATTTTCCTTTGGCACCTACAGCCAAGTGCTCTGTAGTCAAATAGACCTAAAACCCCAAAAGATCTCAGGAATTTAATATAGAAATTTTTCTAATGGAGAATGACATCCTTGTAGATTTTTAAAAAACTCTTCAGCTCTATGCAAATCCACAAATCATTATTTCCAGGAACACGTGATTAGGGATTTGCTATTCACTGATGATGCAGAACCAAGATGTAGGTTCAATAAATTCCATCTGTGTAGCTTCCTATATCCTCCAGCGTGACCCTCCCTTTTGTACTCCATAAAAGCAGAGGCAGTGTCTGAGGATAAAGAGTTCAGAAAGGCTTGAGAAAATGTCTGGAGGACAAAATTTGTTTCCTCAAACACACACGCAAGAGGCAGGGCGTGGAGTGTTGTCTTTCTTTAAGCCCAACAGATACCCCGTGGTGCTGCTTTTTCGAGTCACTCCACCGGTGCCGTGGTCGTTTGACCCTGACAAGGTCATGTGCAAATGGGGACCTTATTTTTCATGGAGCTCGGGTGAGAAGAAGAGTCAGTTTAAGATGCAGAATGTGTATTTGCTATCCTTTTAACTAATGTTCCTGGGTTCTCGTTTTCTCCTGCCGTTGGTTCCAGGCTCAGCTGCTGCTCCATAACGCAGCTGGGAGGCCTGGCTGCTTGCTGAGGCTGGCTGCGGGTCTGGGTTTCAAAGGGGGGCAATGCCCCCTGAGCTTTCCCAGGCTCACTGGGATGAGGTGTCCCAGGACCAACTGAAACCTGCATCTGGTCTGGAAAGCTGCTGCCCAGATGATGCAGATATTGCATGAGGCTGGTTTTGTCATGGTTCATAGCCAGAATTTATTCTGCTGGAAGTAGGTTGGTATTGATTGCAGAGCAAACTGTTAGCTGTGCAAGACTGCTGTGGTGTGAGATGCTGTTCAGGCTGGCCGTGAGTCTGTGGCACTCCTGATTCCTCTCTTTCAACCCTTTGGAAATCAGTATAGATGTAATTGATTCAACTTGGGCTCTTAATAGCAAAAAGACTTCTCATCTTTTTGCTGACTGCTCTGTTTTGTCTTGTATGACCCTTAGTTGCATAATAGATGTGTCCCCTGGCACGTACTGTAGGTAAAGGACAGCATTAATGAACTCCAGATGGCACGTACTATATTTTACTGGGATGTAAATCTGAAACAATCTCTGTATTCATGGTGTTCAATTAAAAAAGAAATTGCACACAAAGGGCCTGATTCTGATGCCACCGAGTCAATGCCAGAAATCTTACCGACTTCAGGGACTCAGGATATGCCCAGGGGGAGAACTTTGCTAAATAAGTGTCTGAAGAGTTACTGATTTGCACTAACTTCTAGTAGGACTCTTACACTAATATTCTCATGGCCCTCCTGAAAAGTTTTTGCTATATTTTGCATTTTAATTAATGCTGAACTAAAATCATTATTTGATTGATTTGATATTGGATTACTTTTCTAGCTGCCTCCATAACAAATGCATTCTAGCCATGGTTTATAAGAAGAATGTGTTTAGTTTGGATGAGGACAGTGCTTTTAAAGCGAATCTCTTGCCGATACCCATTTGCACTTTGGTTTGCATGCTGGTATGGTCTCAGCATCCACAACCTGGATTCCTTTTAGATAAAACTAAATCAGAAGGTGTTTTCCAACCAGTAACTGGTGCTCACACCACAGGATAACACTAGATTTTGAAGTTCCATCAAAATCTTCCATAATGTTGGCTTTTTATAGATACAGGGTTCATTCTTGTATGTGATATTTTCTTACTCTATCTGAAAAGAAATATCGGCAAAGACAGTTAATGAGAAACTTGAAGGCATAGTAGGAATCTAATATAACCATCCAAAGCCCAGATTTTGCTTTACCTCAACGGCTAAGTTTCAGATTTTCACATAAATAGGAAAAAAAAATCCCTAAATATAGTTGATACAGTCATGTTTGTATGCTGCAGTGGATAGTAATGTATAGCCACAGCCCTTGTCACTTCGGAGAATCGCAGAGATTCGTGTACCACGATGTGATAGCTGGAGTTTGCCCTGGTTCAAAGACAGGAGGTAGCAAGTACTGAGTATTTGGTCCATAGCAGTAAATATCCATAGTGATTTCTGGGATGCTTATTGGTGTTTTTATCTTTACATGTTGCTTTTGTCGTTAGCAAAATAAAATGATTAATCACAACTCATTATTTCATTATTGTCTAATTACTTCTTGCATGCTAGGAAGGGCCAGATTATCCCAACAGTATTGGAAATACTGTTTTCCAGTACTGGAAATACATTTCCCAGCATGGGAAATGCTTTTTGTGTTGGATGGGAAGGCAGATGATACGTATGGTTCAGTTCAACAAAAAATGGTTGGAGTACACATTAATGTCTAAGGGCGAAGGAGGCAGAGCACAGAGTACGTGGCTGCGAACACGCGGGTGCCAGGAGCGCAGGCGACCTCGCTCATTGCTCAGCTCTTCCACCCACTTTCCACAAAGCCTTTCCCCGTCTGAAGAACGGGGGTGATGCACTGAGCACGTTGAAGCTCGCTGGCAGTAAACGTTATGTGAGAGTGAGTCAGGTCTTGCTGCTGTGACTTGGGTGATGATCACTGGAAGTCTCAAGATCTCCAGTTTGCATTCAAAGCAAAGTCAGAGGAAGCTACAGGCAAAGAAATATTTGCATGGAGTTAGCAAAGTAAAAATGCAAAGGGTCTTAAAGGAAAATTTATTAGTTTGATCTGTAGTAATACTAAGTAAAAGGAAAACACACTGACTTCATGGTCAATATTAATCCATTTTATCTCAGATAATGCTTGCAATTCTTAAAAGCCTTTTCTCTCCAATCAAAGCAGTTCTGGGATTTCTAGTGTTTTGAATGGCTCCTTAAAAACTTACTTTACTGGTAGATCACAACTTTTTACTGCATAAGCTATCTATTTGACTAGTTGTCCTTGAAGGAAGCATTCTGGATTTTGTTTGTGTAAACAAACATCTGATATTTCCAGAAAGACGTTGGCTCGCAATGGCCATACCGCAGAGCACTGCTGGGAGCCGCGGGAGACTTCCCTTCGCTCCAGTGGGCTAAGGCAGTCTTGTCACGCCGGGGCGAATGATTTATTATTTATGTTGCTTGCAGAAGGATTCATTATACATTTTGACACTTTCACCTTTTACTTGTGTCTTCCTTTTTCTCAGCATTTTATGCAAGGCTTTATCAGGTGCTGTTCGGGTTTGCCCACAGAGGTTGTGAAGCGGGCAGGGAGAGGCTCGCTGCGCTTATTACCCTGTCAGACACTGGGCTGTTCTGCTTCTTGTCCTTTTCGCCTCCTGGCTCATTTTTTTCCTGCTCCATAATGTAGACTGTAAATTAATTTGGCATTCGTTGTTGAACAGCTCAAATAACCATGGGTTAGGCATTGAGAAAGACTAGTTCACTTTAAAAAGCATAGGAAAGGCTGATTTTTATCTCCCGAGATCAAGATAGCAACATTTAGCAGCACAGTTAGAGAAAAATCAAAACAAGGTTTTGAAACAAAGGGAGGTATTTTGGTTTAGTTTTCTCTGCTTTTCCCAAGCTTTCCTGAACACATGGCTGGTTCCTGGATTCACACGTGCAGAAATTCCAATGCCACATATTGCTCGTACCTGTTTATGTGGTTTATAGGAACGAAACCATCACTGCCAAAGCTTTGGACTTCACTGGTTTGCAAGCTTGTAGTGGAAGGGAAATCTCATTGCACTCAACTGCCCTTAGGATACGCTCAAGCTTAGCAGGAGTTAAAAAACTAGTTGTTTGCTCCCAGGTGCCCCTCATTACACTGTCAATTAGCCCAGCAGGCTGAGAAGGGCTGACCTGGTTTTAGGCAGAGCCTGGCAGAGCTTCCTTAGACACCCCTACCAGGCAGCTCTTCCTAAACAGAGGCAATTTTGTTGCTTTCTTTGATTTGGGATTTCCTCCCCCTGCCTTACTGAAATATCTGTGTGACGCTTGAGACTGGCTTATGGTTTTGGCCTGATAAGATTTTATAATCACAAATTAAGCAAAAACATAGTGGAGAAGAAAGCAACTCAGAAAACGGAAGTTACCACAGATTTGAAGAGGAATGGAAAGGAGAGGAATGCTTGATACGCTCCTGTTGTTGTCCTGCGTGAAGGAAGCGGTGGGTAACTGGTGGGTAACAGCCTGAGCTGGCTGAGACAGGCAAAGCGGTGCACGGGACAGGCAGAGTAACTGAGTTTGTTTGTCAGGCTCCTTGTCAGGAGCGGGAGCAGAAAAATGCAACTATGCTCTTTTTCCCTCAAAGTTTGTTTTAGCTTTTTTAATCATTATTAGTTTGTTTGTTCAAAGAGAAAATTTGAAATAGGGAAGTGTGTGAAATTACTTTCTTCAGAAGTGCTGGGTAGCCATCAGCATGGCAGTAGATGGCCAGAATCAATTTGGTATTGACAGAGATGGCACATCCAAACCCACAGGAGAGCGAGAAGATGAATAAAACCTTCAGACACCCACAGGCAGCTGGAGTGAGCTCTGCTGCTGTGTAATGTGCCGCTTGGTAAAGGACTTGTAAAAATTTGGGAAAAAGCTCTTAGCATAAACCTTTTTTCCCTCCTTTACTTGTAAAATACATACCATTATGAGAAATACAATATGAGAAATTTTTTTTTTCCTGCCAAAAGTTAAGCTGAGGTGGAGGAATCCCCATTGCCCTTCTGTTGATGGTCTATGCTATGAATGCTGCTTTGCCAGGTGAAAGCCGCAGGAATGCCTTGGGGATGGCGGAATGAGTTAATGCTGTACCTGGCGCGCCAGCCAATGTGGTGTGAGCAGCTGTTGCTGGGCTGGTGTCTTCTTTGGGTAGAGCCTATGCCATTGACAGCCTGGGAGAGCTGAGACTCCGTAATCTCAATGGAAAGTCTGGATTTTGCTTGGGAGAAGGAAACTATAGGTGTTACACTTTTTTTTTTCTGTTGTCACTCCATTATCACCACCTATATCTGGCACTAGAGAGAGGCATGTATGGCAAGGGAATGAAGTAGGCCTTGGGGACAGGGGCTGGCCTTACAGCATGGCTTGTATTTGCTCTCCAATATCTCTAGCAACCTCTCATGAGGAACATCAGGAGTGGAGAGCGAATGATCTTCATGGCCCACGATGCATTCCCTTTCCTAGATAAGAAGTTGGGCATTTTCTGCCTGTACAGAGTTCATGTGGAAGAAAAAGATGCAAGAAATTTCTTCCATCAGCTAAAGCTAGAGGCTGGAGAGCTGAGATACTCAAGAGGAGCAGGCTTACACCAGCACTGCGTGCTTTTGAAAAATCTGAAATAGCTCTGAACAAGCAAGACGCCTGTTCATTGGCATGGGCTTATTTATTGGTATTGGCAAGGGGCTGGGCATCAGTTACAGGTCTGGTTTAGTTGTCCTTCTCAACATAGTAACTGCTTTCCATCCCCCTGATGCTGTCAGAAATGTTTGGATGTATTTTACTGTAAAAGCAGTAACAGTTATGTGAGGGGGGAAAAAGTTGCTGATGAACTCAGTGTTGTGAATAAACATGTGAAACTAAAGAAAAATAGGTGCTTCTGCTAAAAATATCATTACTGTCATTTAAAAATAAGTCACTCAACAACTGCGTTTGACACTGAAGAATATTATACAGGCATGAATATTTTTCTTCTGCTTATATTTCTATGTCAATCAACAAACAGCGGTATCAAGTAGCATTAGTCAGCTCAAGAGTAGATGTACCTCCTGGGAAGGAATGTCTACACAGAAATAGATGTACGCGTAAATCTCCAAATCATGAGTGAAAGACAGGGTGCAAAAGGTGCAAGGATTTGTTAAAACAACAGATGCACCCTTGGAACGGAGTTTGAAGGTATTACTGTATACCAGCACTAAATGAAACCAGGTAATTCAGTTACTAATAAAAACTGTCCTGGAAATTGTGAAACACATTGCTGCTGCCTCCAGCCAACCCTCGGGCTTAACGCCTCATCTTCTCATTTGCCTTAGAATCCATTATCTCTTTATCACTTCTTTAAATACCGCTGTTCCTAGGAACGCATATAGTAACTCTGGGTGTGATTTAAGAGCATTGGAAGTATCTTCTGTCTGTTTATCATCATTTTAATCCCTGTCTTGCAGTCCCCATGTCTGTACTGTCAGCTCCAGGCACATCGGGTCACGTATGGACGTAACAGTTGAGAGGAGGGGGAGGGGTTTTCAGGAGCACTTTCTCAATAACTCGGGATGTATAAGCATATGCCGAAATGGCCACCTCTGCCTACCCCAGACAGGTAACTCCAGCCACCCCCGCTGCTGGGCTTTGCCTGTTTCAGCAGCGGCACGAACTTGCTGGCTGACTTTGCGCTGAAGCTGCTGACGGCCTCTCAGCTCTTGTTTATCGCCTCTTACTGTCAGTGACTCGCAGCACGAAGCCTGCTGCCGCGCTGCCGAGCGTGCGCCTGCATTGCACGTTTAACGCGGTTACCGGCGGGACGAGCCATCAACTGATAACGGGGTACTGTCTCAGGCTTGCCTTGCTGCTGCGGCCATCCAACGCTGCTCTTTGAGCTGCGTGGGCTGAGCACGTAACTAATTAATTAAAGAGTTAATTTTGAACAAAGCAACTGAATAATTAAAATTGTGGATCAGAACCTGCTTCTAGGCGCATAAACAAATGCAGAAGTAGCCTTGAGGCATAATTCCTTGGGGTACCTGGGAAGGTTTTGCCCTTTGAGCTTCTGGTAAAAATAACCCTTAGTGCCTGGATAATATGCTAAGGTGTTTAGTACTGGGTATGACCTCTATGTTTCAGATTGCTGTGATCAATTTATTAAGTAATGCCATACCAAGACCCAATTATTGTAATATATATTTTCATACATATGCATACACACATATATAGATGTATATGAGTTTATATAGGCTCTCTATAAAGAGTATAAACTCTTCCATAAAAGGGAACTCAAACTGTACAAAAGAGAAACTAATTTTTTCTTGCAAAGACTTTTTTCCCCGCTATGATCAGCACTAAGGACCTGAAATGTTTTATCTTGTTAAGAGCAATAATTACTATTTTGCCCGAAGGACCTAGATGTACACATCAGTTACATTCAGTGATGTAAATGGAGACGTTTCCTCACATGGAAATAGGCAAGAGGCCCCTTTCCCCAGGTGAGCGCTTCAGGTGCAATAGGTGATAGCGTGCAGAACCTTGGATGCTATTGTAAAACAAGGCACCTTTTGTTTATAAAACTTAGCTTTGGTTCTCTAGCTCCAGCCTGTGATTATGAACATAGTTTCCTGCATGCTTATTTCATATTAATGTGACTCATCTATTTAAAGTAATATAAGTGCAAGCTTAGGTCCTTCAAGTTTCCTTGGAGTTTTGGATTCCAAGTGCTAGCTTGACTCACTTTGAGTCAAAATTTTGAGACATTATTTCATGTTATTTACAGCCAAAATCAGTTTTATTACCTCTAAATTTAGGCCATCCGTCATGCAGGTGGGATTAGTAGCAGTTATTTGTTACAAAAATATAGTTATCTCGTCACTCTTGCGTTTTCACATGGAAGTTCGAACCGGTTTCTGGATTTGGATTGTGTCCTGCCTACTGCCTGTCTATAAAGTCTGTATTCAACATCAGAAATATGAAGGAAGTAGAAACCTGAATGGCCCAAACTTGCCCCTGGAGATTAAAATATTCCTTCATTTCCTCTGCAACTCATAACAGTTTTAGGTCACGGTTTTCCAAAAATCCCTTTGTGCAGTAAGTCATAAGCACTTCGTGTTAGCCTGCTTTTCAGAAATGTGTGGCTACCTTAATTGCTGTCTCTGAATGAGAGGAGGACTAGAAAGGAGCTTACAGAGCCAAAGCTGTATGTAAAATATCACATCTGGCAGGCTTACAGTACCTCTTCATAAAGTTTAATGTGGATTCTGAAATATTTGTAATGTTCTCTCTGGGATTTAGGTTGGGGGGGGGGTTAAACATTGTACCACATCTACTTTGAAGATGAAGCATGAAAATTTATTTTTAGCATTTGCTGCTCAGTCATCAGAGATGATAAAGGACAAAGAAGAATAAAATTTATAGGTCCCTTCTCTTCGGCAATAGAAGGAAAAGCCCACCCTGCTTCCTGGCTGAGTAGGAAGCTTTCCTCCCCAAACCCCTCTTGAATCAGTTTGCTGGAGCTGACTAGGTTAGAGCAGGAAGAGATCCATTCCTTGTCCCCACTGGGTTTGAGGCAGCTGTTGGGCTTTTTGTGTTTCTTGAAAAAAGAAATGAAGCGCCGATTGCATGTAGACTGTTCTGTGCTTTGTAGATTTGCTCCTAACGGCGAGCTCCTGGGGTGCAAGCTACCGCCACGCAGGAGATGGCATCGTTCACGGGGCGGCGTGCCCGTGCCTCTGCTGCTCTGTCAGCCGCAGCACCAGCATCCGGCTGGTCTTGCAGACTTGCTGGGGTCAGGTTGGAGTTTTGTCTAGATTCCTTTGAGATTTTGGTTTTCCACAGAGGGATAGCCTGTGCTAACCCACGACAGTGAAAACTATTGGCTTAGTTCATGCGCTAGCCCAGCTGAAACATCTCGGAAATGTTTTTCCTTATTGGGAAACTTCTTTCTCCCTTTAAGCCCCTCCCAGATAGAATGCAAACATCACTTGACACACATGCATTCTTCTTGGAAAATGTTTTAAAATGGCTTTTAAACTCTTGTTTTTAATTAAAGGTAAGCAATTCTAAAAAATCAAATGTCATTCTAAAACATTTTAGTTTCATTTTTGACATCATCACAATTTTTTTATCTTAATATTTTGACTAAAACGACTGAGAAATAAATCTGTTATAAAAATTCTGCAGTCAGCAGAGTTCATCACAGTAGCAGTGTGCATCAGATATTGCCTTTTGCCTGTGGTCCTTTGAGATCTTACTGTAAATATAATTTACTGATCTGCAGCAGAGTTACTGCCCTTCTGTTTAAAAAAAAAAAAAAGAATATGAAGAGGGAAAGCACAGGGCAGGGATGCGGTCGCAGTCTGCTACAAGACAGGCAGAAGATGGTCTGAAATAAAGCAAAGCACATCAGGGGCACGGCTGCGCGGGCAGCCCGGGCTCCATGGCAACTGCAGCTGCTCCCATCAGGAGGCATTCAAGTGTTCTGCTGGGCTTGGGGTTTTTTAAAGCTGCTGCGTGGGTAAGTTGTTCCTGAGTATGTGTTTGTTTTCAAAATCTTCTTGGGTACAAGCCCGTTTGCCAGCGAAGAAAGTAATCTTTTCTTTAAATCCCGTTAGCGAGAGTGATGATATCGCTGCAAATGGATTGAGCGAGCCTTGCTCAGCCCTCGCAGATCACGTCGGCTGGGCTGTGTCTTCCAAATAATTCCACTGGGGAGGAAGACGGTGCGTGCGGCGGCTTCTCATCCGGTGGGGAAGGATGGGGTCTGTTTGCATCTTAGGATCTGAAGTATGAGGTGGGGAAAGAAGGAATAGAAATTCCCAACTGGCAGTAAAGCACAAATACTTGTGTTTTCAAAGGCCCATCATAAAACTTGTCTTCTTTTTCCTTTCATATGGCTGTATGCTAAAAAGTTGTCAAAGTGTGGGTCAAACCAAAATAATTTTTTTTTGCCTTAATCTGTGCTGTAAAGAGAAGCAGGAAGGGAAGAAGGCTGAGACAAGGCAAACTTTGATCACAGAAAATGTCCATTTAGCTCAAAACAAGATATTTTATTTCCATTTTAAGGATATTATAACAAAGAGCAGCAGAAATCAGGAGCCAGACTGCATACAAAATCAATGAGGAAGAAATAGAGATGTTACAGCCTTTCCTCCCATCTTTCCCCCCCCTTTCTGAGATGTTACCATAGTTAGTGTATAATTAGGGTGAGTCTGGTGGGGTTCTCTCCCTGTGGGAGGATTCAGACTGGTGCCTCCCACCGCTTGGAAGGAAGGCCGGTGTATTGACCAGCTGCGAGCAGAAACTTTTGCAGCGGGAGGACAGCCAAGTGGGCAGAACGGGCTGCCCAGCGTGGTGTCCTTGAGGGTTCCAAGTCTTGCTATTTTAAATTAGGATTCTGTAGCACTTCAGGCTAATATTGATTTTTTTTTTTTTTTTTTAATTCAAGTATTCACCTTATGGTCTCCTGCATGCCACGAAAATGTTATTCTTCTGTGTTCTTACTCATTCACCATTTAATCCATTCTAAAACTCTCAACTATACCTTTTATTTCTCATTTTACACTGGTAACTGCATCAGCTCTGGGCCAGTGTTTCTATCTGCACAGTTGTTTAGACCTATAGATGTTGGTGGCAGAACCAGTAGAAGATTTGCTGTGGCTACAGGCAGGCGTTACATCCACTGAAGACAGCGGGTGACGCTGCCCGCGCTGCAGCCCGCCCCGTGCGGCACTGGGTGCGTGGCAGAGGCTCGGCAGCACAGCGCTCCCAGCCAGCGCTTCCCCTCCCGGTAGGGTCCTGTCATCACCAACAGGCACCTCTCGTTTTTCTCATTGCAAGATGACACTCGTAAGTACGAGACCTGTGGTGGTGCTGCTGTACGTGGGTTTTGGTGTTCTCCGTGACAGCGTGCTGGTGCGGACAGACGCTCCTCAAAGGCTTCCTGCTACCCGCCTTGTCCGTCTTCGTGCCCTGTGGCACTGGTGTCACCTCTGATGCAGTGTTGGATGTGGGTCACAGGGAGAAAGTGCCAACTTTGCAAATACTCGCTCCTGGCACGGGCAGGGCCCAGCCCCAGGGCAGCAGCAGGCGGCTTTTGGAAATCCACGGGTCTCGGGGGGGGGGGGGGTTGAGAAGTTTTCCTTGTTGCGGCTTTTTACCCCACATCCCTCAACCATGGGCCATCCCATGGTACATATGGAGTCAAGGCCCTGTATTAGAAGAAATATTGGAAGTTCTCCCTGGTAAGCACCTGCCAAACTATAGCTGATAATCTTTAACATTTTCATGATTTAAACAGATTTATGGCTGCGGATAGATGTAAAAATTGTATACTTACCTTTTCTGCACCAATTTTTGACTACTGCTGGAGTACCCTGTATCTCAAAAGCCTGATGGTCAGAAGTTTTGTAACCCCGAGGACTTTATTAAATCCATGGAGATTTGCAGGGTATAACTGGGATTCAGTTGTAGTAGCAGTGGAAGAAAAACAAGAAAATCCTTGTATCTAAGTGACATCCACATTCTTGCTTCTAATTAAAAAATTGGAGGGAAAGACTTTATGTATTTAAAATACATGTTTGCTAATATGTCCCAGGCTGGACTCTCAAGCACTTCTTGCTTAGATGCGTCTGGAAGTAAACTTTCAGCTTTCATTCTCCATAGTAACGGGCTAATCATTCATCTGAACAATTACACTTACTCATGGTTTTAACTTCCAAGGGCCAGGTCTCGGGGAGCGGACAGGGACAGGGCTCCCCCTGGTAGCGGCGGAAGCGGGGCTCGGGCTGCGGGCACCCCTGCCCCACGGGCACTTCCCAGCCTCCCTGCGCTGAGCATCGTCGGCGAAGCCTGGCAGGGCCCCCCTGCCTGCAGCACCCAGAGCCAGACGGGGCTGGCCTTTGCGTCCTCTCTTGCGCTCGCTTTTGCGAGTTATTAGCAAATAGAGTTTATAGTGGCAGTGACAACATCTCTCTTATCTTTGTTTTAAAGTGAGATAGTAAAAAAAAAAAAAAATTGGAAAATAACCCTGGGGAAGAAAAAAAGTCAGTCAGTTCTCTATTATCTGGTGTAAGGGGGGACTGGGACATCTTGAATGAGGAAAATAATCTTGTAGGATCAATACAGTGGCACTGGGAGCACCCCAGATTGTGCCCAGGAGCTGCTGTGGGTTCATGGGGCTCAGGGGAGCCCTATGCATCCCATACAGCAGCACCCTCTTGGCAGCGACCGTAGAGGGAGAGGAAAACAAATGTGAGATGGATGGCTATCGGGTTTGTGTCTTGGGCCTGATGAACGGCTGGCACTAGAGCTGGCCTGGAGCTGTGGATGTTCAGCACTTCTGGGACAGTTCATCGTACCTGAATGCACGTTGCTGTGTGTTGCCTAATGTTGAGCTAGGCTGCTTAGGTTGGTGTGAGAGATGGGATTTGACATTGGAACAGGCTTGGGACTTTAAAATGTTGATTAGCTTTTTCTGGCTAAGGAAAAGAGCTGAGCTGTTGGAGTTCACAGTTTCTTAACAGCGAGAGCCGCAGGCTGCACAGCCGGGGCAGTACGCCCTGTACCTGCGGTGCCGCTGAGGTACTGCCACCTTACGTAGGCTCAGCCCCACTGAGAGCGGTCTCGGTCTGCACAACTTGCCCGAAATCCTACGCAGAGATTTCCATGCGCAGTTTCCCCACGGTTTCGGCAGAGCGGAGGGAGGCAGCGGGGTCTGTGAGCAGGGGCTGTGGTTGGGGTGAAGAGCTCTTTTCCCCCGCACCCCGTTGCCCTGCCGTGAGCCAGGGCTCGTGCCCAGCCTGCCCGCGGGGTACGAGGTGCCCGCTGGCCCTCCAGCTGATCTGTGTCTGTGGAAGGGCCGGAGGGATGCCGTCGGTGGGCAGAGACGACGGGGCAGGAACGGCGGCAGCTGCCTCCCTCCCGGGGCGCTTCCCACCCCCGGCAGCCTGCCCGGGGGCTTCTCGGGCAGCAGGCTGTTCTTCCGCCGAGCTTCAGCTGCATCGCAGATGCTCGCAGATCTAAGGATGTCTGACTCGGAGCAGCAGAACTCCTAGGCTAATAATAAGACGCCACCTTTTCTTTTAAATACAGTGTAGATAGAGGTTGGGATTTTTTTCTTTCTCTCTCAGCCTGATTCCCGTGCAGGCTTGCATTTGATTTTTCCCCAAAGAAACTGTTTCCTGTTGTCATAATGTAACCAGACGGGGAGGGTTCAGTGGTAATATCTCGGGAGAGACCGGCAGAGAAGTGGATTCAGGAAGCAGATCCTCCCCGTAATATTGGCACGGTTTGGTAAGTTCCATCTGAAAAATAAAAAGCTGCTCCCTTTGCTGAGTCACAGCCCCCTCGGAGCTGGAGCTGTGACAAGCCGGGAGACGCCGCGCTGCTGGAGTTGAAGCAAAGGTGAGGAAAGGCTGTCCAGAATCCTTCTTGAGTGCATTTCTTGTCTGAAATGATTTTAAAATCTCATTAAAGTATATTGTAAGTTTAATTCAGTCTGTAGAAGTGTACAGTTACATTCCTGTCTTGCAGGGCTTGGGGCTGTGTGGCTCTTCTGAGGCAAGTGCTGGGCAAATCACGGTGGTAGCTCCTTCCCTCTCTGAAGGCAGAGTGCAGTCCCGCCTCGGGAAACGGGCTGTGGCTGCCGCTGCTCTTGTAGGGACTGGTTCTGGATGCAGCCCTGCATCTTCCCGTATCCCCCGGCACGGCCGGTAGCCCCGCAGGTCAGGGCAGCCCGTGCCTGCCAGGGTGGGGGACGGGGGGGCGGTGGCACGCGAAGCAGCTCTGCTGGGAAGGAGGGGGCCGGCGTGACTGGAAAGCTTTCTTCTTGATGGAAAGGGAAATTGTGTTTGCTTTCCTCTCTCGGATTGAACGGAGAGGTGCTGGGTAGCCAGGTGCATTGCTTTCTCCACTGCTTGTATATACCTTGCAGTAAAGCAGCTAATGATTTTCTGTTTGAGCAGCCGCTCTTAGCGTCCCGAGTCTATTCTGCTTTCCTCGCATTTATGAATCTCTCCGTAGCAAAGGCCTGGTACTTTTCCAGGCTTTGCACAGTTGTTTATTTGCTGGAGTTGTACCAGCTGTATTTATACTTGCTTCTATACTGTGTTTCAGATGCACAATCAAAGCTTGTTTGCTTTCTGAAGTTTTTTTCATCTTCTTAAGTCTGCAGAACTGGGTGTCAAATCCAGACCACAAGTTTATATGGGGAGGAGGCAGTGACGGTTGGAGGAAAGCCAGCTAGGTTTCCTTACAACGGAGAAGCTGCAGGTAGCACAGGGACCCAGGAGTATTCACTGATCACCATTAAAATGTAGCACTTCCCATTTGAAAGTAATTCTGGTTTTGTTGAAATGCTGCTAAGGTATATATTATCTAGACAGAAAAATAATTTTTGGCTATTATTTCAAATATATACGTGGACATTTAATTCGTGGTCACTTTACTTGTAAATTGCAGATTTGTATTTCAAGAGTAAGAACATTTCAAAAGCAAATATTAAACTTAAGATGCTATGACTGAACGCACGTTTTCCACGTACTTCTTAATAGGTTTTTAAAAAGTAGGCAAAAATCTCAGCGGTATCTTTAGGGGCTGTGACTTTGCTGCTGCACAGGTAATCAGCCCAGCTCAAACTTCCTCTCCGCCGCGCGGGACGCTGCAGCGTGCGCCGCCGTCCCCCGAGGGCGGGAGCAGCCGTTGCCATCGTCTGCGCATCAGCGCTGGGCTCCTGCATTTTGCGGGCAGAAGGGCAGCGAGGCGGTAACCTGTCCGGGCCCAGAGTGAGCGTCTGGAAAAGCAAACAAACTTTGCTGCGGCTGCTGCACCATGGAAACCCGCGCCTCTGCTCTTTCTCCCGTATAACCTGCAGTTTTGTCCCGCCGGCTCCACCTGTGTTCCCCAGCCAGGTCTCTGCCCGGCCTCTGAAATGGGTGCCGGTGGGATGCCGTGCGTCCCCCGCGCCTGCCCATCAGCGTCACCCAGCTCCTCCGCTGGGGCTGGGCCTGCTCCCCGCTGCCGAGCTGGTGCTGCCCCTCCGCTGCCTCTCCCCCCGGCCCCCTCGCCCCCGAGCCCTTGGGCTCCTCTTCCTCTCCTCCTCGCCCAGGCGGGTCCGCTCCCGGGCTGTCTTACGAGGACGTCTGTCCTGTCCCGCTGGGTTTTACACAAAGCAAGATGAAAGAAGAAACTGTGTGATTTCAGTACAGAAATGAAAAAAGTAAACCAGGAGGGCAAATATTCTCATTAAATGGAGGGGCCAAGACACCTCGTCGCTTCAGCCCCGACGCCTGGCCTCGCCCTGCCCGATGCTGTTTGTGCAAGGAAAGTCCGAATCTAGAGGGGGAACACAGTGCTGCGCGGGGGGCGGAACCACGGCCTTCTCTGGAAGGTCACTGAAGACAGATTTTTTTCTTTTTCATATTTTGCTGCTAAAATGAATTTCCTAGCTTTTCTTTTTTTTTAAACAGCTGATCGATTTTAGCAAAAGCAAAGGCAGAGCGGTGCGTAGGGACTGACCTGAAGCTGCCCGAGCGGCTGAGAACGGCGTCTTGGAAAGGGCACGGGGAGCTCGG
Organism: Mycteria americana; assembly: GCF_035582795.1. Taxonomy (NCBI): domain Eukaryota; kingdom Metazoa; phylum Chordata; class Aves; order Ciconiiformes; family Ciconiidae; genus Mycteria; species Mycteria americana. Next base: position 1,068,424 of record NC_134370.1, on the reverse strand, counting down.
GGCGGACGGGTCCGCAGGGCCTGGCAGCGCTTGTGTCGGGGCACGCTCCTTCCCGTTCCGTGGGGCTGTAATGTTCGTAATACGATGTTATTTATTTTACTGTGCCCACTGGGGGGGATTTTGTCACTGACTTCGGTAGGAACAGGATCATAATTTTAATTATACTGCAGTGGCAAACAGTTGTCAAGGAAAAAATATTGTCTTGGATGTAGTGTGTATATTCTTTATGGCCATGTAAATATTTTCATTCTTTCCTAATTATAGCCTGATTCAAGGCAATGCCGAGAGAAACTTCTGAGCCTGATTCTGTGCACGTGGTGCTCCTTTCTGTCAGCCTGTCAAAACAAAATGGACTTCAAATACATGTAAACTGTGTTCATGTTCACGTTCTCCCCTCAGTCATGGAGCTCCACGGCCCAGAAGTGAAATGTGCATCCAGCCTATGCTTGGGTCCAACGTTTGAGACCTTAGTACGAACGTTTTTAAATGCTGTGCTGAGTGTCGGCACTTGTTTGGATCTGGACGGGGAGCGCTGAGGTGCTGTCGGTGCTGGCTGGAGGCCAGAAAAGCAACCGATCCAGCCCGACTCCAGCTGGGATGCTCCTGTGCTGCGGGACAACACAAAGATGTAACGTAATGTTTTTTCTGTTGGGTGATTTAATTGAATACAAGTTTAAAAACAGATGTAGAGACATGTTAGCTCTCTAACACACACTTGATGCGAGCTGGGATTAAGGTGAGGCATTACCAGAGATGAGAACGATCTCACTGTACTCCTCATTGCGCCGTGGCTAGACTGTGAGGCTCCTCAGTCCTGTTTATAGGCTGTAATAAAGCAGAATATTGCTCTGCACAGGCCCACAGACCGAGAGTCAGCTTGGGTCAGAGGGGCAATCGTCCACCCACGCACATCGGAGCTGAACAGGGGGTGGTCGTGCTTCATCCGTGGCGGGTGAGAAGTAGAATTAAGAGCGAAATGATAATCCTGATTGAAACAACAAGGGAGGCTGCAGACGGAGCACCTTGATGAGCTTCGCGTTCAGAGTTATTTGCTGGAAAACTCTTGATTATGTAGGGAGAATGCCTTAAAGAAGTGAAGCAATGTGGAATTTTGATTATACGTCTAGAACTGTGGAGAAATTATAGCTAACTATGAGAAATGAAGCTGGATTTTACTGATTATATGTGGCTGAAAATAAAGTGAAACTGCAGTCACTTTTACTATAGGCCCCTTAAACCCACCAACAACAAACCCTGTGCACTACAAAGACAGGCTGTATAATTTTAATGATATTTCATTTATTTCTTTTAGCATCCTTCCACACTCAGAGTATGTAAAAGCCGGAACAGACCGGGGGAGCAAGGATCTCCTAACGTTTTACCTTCTAGGGCTGATGTAGGTGCTATACCCGCAAATTAAAACAGTTGTCTCTTCCATATTCTGCTTTACTGTTTCCAGAGTTTGTGTTGCAGGATGTTTTCTGATCAGTGTAGCAGAGGCTCCATTGCTAACCGTGTGCCAGCCCAGGGAATGCTCTGCTTCCTCGTTTGTAAAGGATTTATGCAACGCATATTCAAAGCAAGGGTTTCAGAGCGATAGGGTTCTGCTCTTGCCAATACTTGGGAGGGATTTGCAGCAAAACCTGTTGCGCTGCTGCTTTAGTTACTGAAACTGAACCCAAGGAGGCTACCAGTAGAGCTGCTACCAGTAGAGCTGCTACCAGTAGAGCTGCTACCAGTAGAGCTGCTACCAGTAGAGCTGCTGTTGTACCTTTCACGAACGCTGTTACAGGTCGCGTTGGGGCTGGATGCTGCCAGTTCTGCCGCTGTCGCCCTGCACCTTGTGACTCAGAGCGGCGGTGTTTTTCTCACCCATTGAATTTGTTTTGTGGTGGTTTGACCCCAGGAGCAGCAGAATGACGTAGAGCTGCTGCCAGGGTTCGTGGTGTGTGATACAAAATGGAAGATTCATCTTTCCACTGGGAACATCATGTAACTACCTCCTGCCAATGCCCCGTGGGGTGGCTTCTTGTTCTTGCATTAGTGTGAAAAAGTAAATGAAACATCCTTTTCGCCTACATAATATCAGTCATTTTATAACTGCCTGTTTAATGTCTCTTCAAAAAATTCACAGATCCTGAATCTTTTATTACCTGGTTGTACCTATTATGTTTCTTTTAGATGAATATGAGTGTAATAATGAGTACCTACCACTTATCTTTCTGCAACATTATAATGCTTTTCATCTTATTTTCCATCTCCTGCTATTACAATCTAATATCTTATTTACCTAGCTGCGTACACAACAGATGTCCTCAGCGATGACTTGATCTTTCCTTCTAAATCTCTGTGTGCAGGATATGTCAAATTGTATTTTTAAATATAGATTATCTTGTACTTTCCCATATTGAATTTCATGTTGCCTAGTTACCTAATTTTCTAGTTTGAGGTTATTGTTTTATTTTTTCTTCCTTTTTCTTGCTTTATCTTTCTCTCTCATCTTGATTGACCTAAATAATACTCTACTATCAGCAGATTTTGATATCCTACCCTTTACTCTCTTTTACAGGTCGCTAGCAGAATACCAGACACTGCCAGCCCTAGCTCTGGTCCTTGGAGCTCGCAGCTGTGAATCTCCCCATTTTAGCGGTTGCTCCTCCTTTGTTTCTATCCCCCATCCGTGACTAGACTTCCTTGCACATCACGGTACTAAACCTTCTTAGGCAGTTAATTACATAAGCATCCAGCCCTGAAATGCACACCGTGAAACTGAGATTCAGATTTACCTCCTCACGTCCTTTACACGTTTACGTGCGAGGTTTCACTGAGGTCAGCCTGCTAGCCCAAATGCAGCTCGCATTTCAGCTGTGAAACCCTTTTGCCTGCTGGCGAGTAGCTATCTGTGCAGGTGGTCACAGCAGCATCGGCATGACTGCTTGGGCATGGACTTCTCTTATGGCTTTAATGATCTGAGATATTTGCACAGGTTTGGTTTTTTTTTTTTTGTCAAAACTTTAACAAATTCAGGTTACCCTGGAGCAGAGCAGACACAGCTATTGCTGTACATTACGTTGCACATCTCCCGTCTCCCTGAGCTTTGCAGACGCATAGTTCCACCCTCTGCCGCTCTGGAGAGTTCTCCACCCTCTGGAGAACTCGCCCAGCTGCAATGCCAGCAGTTATTAGGGACGCAGACCCCAGCGGGCAGCACTTCTTGTGCCCTCGGGCACCCCGACTGGCTTCTTGCCGGCAGAATCCACTGCCTCCGCTCCCAGTCCCGGCTGCTCCCCGCTTTTAAGAGCAATGATCAGCTAGAAAGTCAGAAGCCAGATGGACGCATCCTCTTAGCTAAAGATCAGTGTAGTGCAACCCATGCCAGAAGCAACTTTCTCTGAAGGAGTAAGTGCAGAAGGCTAAAAGATTGGAAAATCCTGAATTCAAATCCCAGATTACCCAGATGCCACACCAAACAAATAGCTAGGAGAGAGCTCCTTTGTAGCTGTTTCCCACCTGTAAATGGAGATGTTTGTGAGAATGTTTTCCCAGTTCTTTTATATAGCACTTTTCACAATGAAAAGCAAGGCTAGCACTTTTCCAAATCATCTGAACAAGTCTGAGAGGGAGATATCTGCATGGGAGGAATTTCTCCTGAGATAAGACATCAGCAGGCACTGCTGCCAGAAGATGCCACTCGGGAATGAGTGACTTGGCCACAGAAGTGAACTCCAGCCAGTAAATGTTAGTGACACGATAGAGAGCATGAGCAGAACGGCTGCTGAGGTTCCCCTTTTTCCCTTCCCCCCCCCCCCCCCCCCCCAACAGAGACTTTTCCACGCACTTGCGTATCCTGAGATTGCCCCAGGTTTGTGCCTTAGAACCAGCAAACTGGCCCGAACTTCAGCCGTGCAGGTGCCAGCTGATCCTGGTGCGGGTGCGCTGCCCAGGGGTGCCTCGGCCCTTGTAATCTGCCAGCTGGGCAGCAGCACAGACCAGGAGAGCTTTCAGAGCTGCTGCTCAGTTGTAGTCAGTCACGTGAAACTCTTGGGACAGCAGTTACGCGGTTGCTGTTGTGGTAGGGGTTTTTGTGGTTTTTTAAAAATAATTTGTATATTGGTCCCTGGATGTCTTTTGTAGGCAGGCGGAGGCCACATGAGCCCCATGGTGCTATTAGAGATTTAGTCCTCTGTGTACGCTTGTCGTTCTTGGTCCTGGTAGCAGGAGGCTCTGTAACGTGGTATCACTTCTGTTAGCTTTCTCATCACATATGCACGCACACTTGGTTTGGATGGTCCACCTTCCGAGTTGCTCATTCCAATTCTTTTTACGTTTAAAAAAAAATTTCTATTATATTTATATTCAATGTAATGCTTATAACATTTAGTGTCGCATTAGATAGATCAATTTATGTTATGCTTGTTACTAACTGAAATTATATCTTGAGTATGATAATGTATGCAAACTGTGGTTTTCTGTGAAAGTCAGCCTGTCTTCTGGTTGTTGGCCTTGGTTAAAAAAAAATTATAGAGTTCTCGTGTTGAAAATAAGATCTTCCTAGAGGAATGGATCCTTTGACTTCATATGTTAAAACTAGGTTGAAACAACCCTTACCCTTTCATCCCCCTTAAAAGCCTGACATATTTAAGAATGGGTCTGGTTTTGCCATGCTGAAAGGAAGTCTCAAACCCCCTTACTAATCTGTTCTGTGAAACTACAGAGAAATGGATATCTGCATGCCGAGCAAATTGACCAGAAAGGTTGATACAGCATCTCAAATCAAATCAGCTTTAAAAAAATCAGATTATAGCTTCAAAATTCTCAGCCAGGAACATCTGGTTAATGCACAGGCACCTACTAACAGAAATCACCTTGACAAGGTCAGCAGCAGCGAAACGCCACGGCATCTGCATAGCCCCCGCGTGGCAGTGGCTCGGTTATCGGCCTCGCGGGCGAGGGTTTGTTTCACATCGCACCCGGCATTTCCTGCTCTTCAGTGTGTTCTCTCCGACCTGCCTTCAGCACTTGCCTTCCTGCTTGTTGCTTTGCCTCTCCTGTGAGAAACACAGGCTTTGCTGCTGCGAGGTTTTGCAGTATTTCTGTTTTGTTATCTGGGAGGGTGTTTTGCCCTTAGGATTTTATTCAGCCATCTTCCATGGGCTGGGTTGGTTTTTTGTTTGTTTTGTTTTTAAAATCTTTTTAAAAGTGGATCTTTTCTTTATAGTTGGAAATATGTACTTAACCAGATAAAACTGGAGTACTTCTCCCTTTCTGTGTAAATACTGAGTACTTCGATACTTGTCATGGATTATAGGATCTGTTGGTTCTTGCTTGAGAGTTTGCTTCATAGCACGAGTGTCAGTAGGGTCCGTCTCTAGGCAGCTCGGTGCCTGGGCCGGGCTGTGATTTACAGGAGTGTGTCCGAGTTCTGCTCTCCGAGCTGACAGGTTATTTGCCAAAAAGTGGTTAATCAGAATAGGCCCCGTATGTACCAACAGCAAATACAAAAACATTATCAAAGGGAGGTTAACTTACTCATATTTGGTACAGCCATGGCTAAATATGAATTTGCTTTCACATGTAAATTTCTTTCAAGGTTGCAATATTTTTCATGGTCATCTGGAAAAAAACTCATCTTATTTGGTGTTATAAGGATTGCGTATTATGCTTAAAACTTTATATAGTGCTTTTCTTCAAAGCACTCAACCAACTCTGCTGTCCTCATTCTCCTGACTGCTTTTCTGTTTTTTCCTGACACTTCAGCTGTGCTTGCCCCGGAGGTGAGCGGGCAAGGGGAGGCCCCTCTGACGTGTGTCCGTGTGCGGCTCGGGAGCGTCATCCCTCTGCCCCTAGAAACTGGAAGAGGTTCTTAGGAAAAGAGCAGCGACCTCGGGATGGCTGGCTCCAGTGACTCATCCTGTTTCCAGCTCTGAGGATAAATAACAATTCATTTATTTTCCAGCATTTATCCTGACACAGCTGTCTCTCGTTCCTTTCCCTCTTCGTGGCACAAGGAGGGCACAGGTAGGAAGGAGGACCGGCAAGCGTTCCCGGTGCCGTCAGCCGTCAGCGGGCTGCCGTGTGCCGTCAGCGGGACGGGCTGCCCAGCCTCCGGGCAAGACCACTTCTCGCCTTGCCTGGCCAAGGCCCTGCTGCTGCCCTTCCCTGCCCGCAGGAGAGCTGCCGGGGACGGTCCCGCTCCTGTGCTGGGGTCAGCACGGCAGCGCATCGCCTGCCCCGCTCCTGTGCCTCACCGGCACCTCCTCCTCACCAGCGTTTTACGCCATCGAGGGTTTGGGCCATCTCTGAAGAGAGAATCTTTCGCTTTTAAATTGGAGCTCTGGAGAAGTGGCTTTTAGGCACTTATTTTTGACTTCCGAGTATCTTAATGACTGGATCATTACAGTGGATGGAAAGTTTCCTGCTGGCTTAAGTGGAATTTGGCTCAAGTGCCTCATTCGTAACCCAGTGGAAGAGACAGAAAGAGCCTGGTTTCAATGGGCCATGGGTGAGGCCGCGAGGGGATACAGCTGCTCCCGGCAGCATCGTTCTGCTCTAGCATCCTTATTCCTTGCAGAGATGCATTCTTTCTAAAGATAGATTGGAGCTCTTCTATGAAGTTGGCTAACAATGTTTTTTCCTTTTTTCAAATCCTTTTCTGCTTACTAAATATTTCTTTATTTTCTCTTAATGTGTATTTTATTCAGTGCCTAACTTAAAATGTGCAGTATCAATGAGCTGGGTATTTTGACTTCTTGTTTCTTCATAGTGTTTGTTAGCTGTGAAAAGGCACTGCTCATGTGCTGATTATTGGGTGAATCCTGAAATCTGTGAAAGCTTACAAAATAATTAGGTATGCAGCAGTTCATATTAAACAGTGATCTGGTGTCCCTAAGGGTACTAGTGGTAAATTCAATAGCTTTTCTGATGTTTTGTTTTTTTTTTTTTAAAAAAATCTGTTATTTTGTAGCCAAGTGTATAAGCTAAATAAGGCAGTTGTGATCTCCTGAGCAAGACTTACAAATAAGTGAAGGTTTGGTTTGTTTCTTTTTCTTAGTGTCTCCGTTAGTAATTTTTAACAGACTTTGCCCGGAACACGCGGGTGAGAGACAGAGGTGCGGTGGAGGGAAGCCTTGCCTGGTCGGGCTGCTGACCTGTAGCTGGGGTGCTCAGGCGGTGTCTGTGGCTGTCATCAAACCTCTGCCTGGCCTCAGGTGTGACACCTGGCCCGTCCCGTGCCGAAGACTACTTTCAGCGGGACCCAAGCTATTCGTATAACGTCACACTCGGTAAAATTCGCCTGCTGTAGCTGCCCCAGTTCTACAGGAGGACAGTGCTGGCTTGCTGTTGCTAAACTTAGTGCTACTCCAGCTTAGAACTGCTGTTCTGACGTGAGAACCTTGGCTTTTTAGCTAAAACTGACAGTAGTAACACTCTTGTTTTGTCTATGTATCTGTGTATAACTTAGACCTCTTATGTGTGTGTCTCTGCAGCTCTCCTTTAAGATGACAAAGATCTTATGCTGTTGTCTTGTCTCCTGATTTGTTATGAGAGATTGTACAAGTACATGGATGAACACCAATAATTAAAAAGCACTGCTCTCGCTGAATCCTGCAGAGCTCTGATATATTGAATTGCCAGCTTCCTTCAGGAAGGAATATAAGGCTGAGTTAATAACCCCCAGAGCACATAATAATTTCCAGAACTGTTCTTTATTTCCCTTCCACGTGCTATGATGCTATCGTGTGATAGAAATCCATGTACCTAAAATAATTCCAGCTCATTGTGTGACAATCCATATAAACGACTGTTATGTTCGTTATGGTTTTCCCACCCTAGTTCCAGTTCGCACACCAAGTATTCATTTAGTGCTGCCTGCTTCAAATGTTAAGAAGCCCCATTGTGTGATACTGAGCACCAAATCTGAAGTGATGGTAACGTGATGTTTGAACAGCTTCTCTTTTATGAACTCTTTTGTCATCTCTAAATTGCATATCTCTCTTGGCTTTATCTTCTCTAGCAATGTTCTTGCCAGAAGCTGGCCCAGTGTGAAAAGCAGCACATTGTCTCTTCTATAATGCAAAAGATCTCCCTTTCACCAGAATTTACCTAAGGCTCTCTTGGTCTTTCCCAGGGACCATCTTCCCGTCTGAGATCATGCTGGAGGGCTTGCGCTTGATTCCATGAGATTTTGGACCTCCAGCCCCCACCCGGACTGCCCTCGTCAAGCAGATGTTTGTGGGAGAGGAACGGTGTTAATCCCCAGCGCTGTCGCCTTCGGTCAGTACTGCAGCCCGTCTCCTAAATCAGTCCATGGGCCAAGGGACATGCTCACTATAAATAAATGGGCAGAGATGGGCTGAAATTACGGAGGGGAATCTCAGCAACTGTCAGGAAAAAGTTATTTAAACTAGGATATTTAGTAATGCAAAATCAGATTTGAAATAATCTGATCTTTTAGTTTTTTCAGAGGGAAGGAGCAGCTTTTCATTAGAGCTTGATGGGCATCTAACAACTTGCGACTGTTTTTGTTTGGGAGATTAACCGAGTTTCTATTCAAATTCTTGTCTGTTGCTGTTAAATGTAAATTTTTATCTTAGTTTAGAACTGGTCACACATCTACTGAGAAATAAAACAAACTGTCAAATAGAAATATCTTTTTTGGGTAACCATGGTCAGCCTAAAGAAAGGTTCCTCCTCCCGTCAGTGTCCTTCCATGCTGCCCAGTTCCTCAAAGCTGAGCTTGATGTGGATGAGTCATTCTGGAAATCAGTCTTAATTCTGAAATCTAAAATGCAATGTTTTTATTGCCACAGTAGAGTCTGTTATTTTCAGGCTCATTTATAAATTGAATAAATCCAAGAACTGAAAATCTTTTATAACAGTGTTGCAGTTAAACACTGCCTTTTCCACTCTCAAATCCAGCTGTGTTGTGTGTTCATGCGGAAGAGGGTTGGAGAGGTAGCATTAAATAGTTATTTAGGGATGTTAATAACATGCTTAAAATGTTTCCATAAAGTGCTTTTGGATCATGCGATGCCATCTGTGTTACAGTTGATTGTAGTTAATTATACAGGCATGAATTCCTTGGGAAAATGGATGGCACTATTCAAACAGTTTGTTTGTGATCAAGATAATGGAATGACACAATATTAAACTGACGGAATTAAGTCTGAAATGCATTCCTCACTAATAATCCTCCGCAAATCAGTGGAATTATTCTGAGTTGCTCCAGTTTAACTGAGAATTTGGACAGTTGTACTATTGTAATATTATTGCAATAACTCCAACGTATTTTTGTACCTTAAGTGTTGTGGAGTATCTGAGAAAAAAGAAGAATTAGCTTCTGACATAATAGCCACTGTTTCTAATGAATTCTTTCACTTTCTGCAATTTAGCCATAAAAGATGTAAAGTTAAACAGGTGGCGTGCTTAGGTGACATTAAACTTGTGTGTTAAAATGTACATGTTGAGATTCAGTAGCAATTATGCCTTCCAGTACTGAAATTATATTAATCGCTTCTGTTTTGCTATAAACCATTAACTATTCCCATAATTGACACCCAGCTATGTTTTACATTTTAAAAAACCCAACAAACTGTGTAAAACTCATGATGAAAAATCAGGGGATGTGGTTTAGGGATGTGTGTGTGTGATGCAAACAGGTAAGTCTGCATATAGGATCTGGGTAAACTACATACGTATAGCTCACACGGTGCAGGATTTTGCTTGGGTTTTGTAAACATGGTCCATCCGTCAGTGAGTTAAAGCTAACTGTGGTTGAAGGATTAATCTTTGAGGAAAAATTCAGGTCAGTCAGGATTTGACATGTGTCTGTTAAAGCTGTGGTTGGAATTGATCTAATCCTAAGCAAAACTTTGGCTAGACTTCCATCTGCAGAGACTCATTACCGTATGGGGGGTGGGGGGAGGGGGTGTTTGTTATTTTTAATTTAAATCAGGTATTATTTCATCAAAGATAAGTTTCAGAACTTATTTCATACTGGGAAACGTTGGTTGGTTGGGGTTTTTTTCCCTTATGGAAACTGAGGTTTGCTCTAAACCAGCCAACTGTTGGTAAAGGAGTACGTTAACTCTGCAACATGGGCGGCCCACGAGGGATTTGCGAGCATATGGCAGTGCGTGGTAGTTCTGTTTAGAGGGGAAATCTTCAAGACGAGACACTATTTCCTAGTGAGCATGCACTGGATTAAAAGCAGGGCCCTGAACGCGCGTCTCGCGTTCTGAATGAGTCCGGTGTACTCGGGCTTTGCTTACGCTGGTGTCTTCTGCTAGTTTTGATGAGAAGTTTTGTTCTGAACCTGAAACTTTCTCAGCCAAAGCCTGGTCAAAACAGATATGTTCCTTTGGAAGTTTGGGTTGAGTTACACTTTTTTTTTTTTTAATACAACCAAATGTGGGTTTTATCAAACTAGTCTCAATTTAATCATTATCTAAACAGCACTGAGAAGAAATCCTCATGGGACGTATACAGGAAATATGCACCATAACCATACGTACACGACAATGCCTGTCTTGGCAATTATTTCTTGATCTCAGTGCTTTCAAGACTTGCTACCTGCTTACTGTATTTTTCCATGTAATTTCCAACAGATTTTCTTCTCCTCACATTGCAGCTGAGTGAATAATAATATACTATTTGTGACAAATGTTTGTACAGAAAAGAAAAAAAAAAAAACAAACCACAAAACCAGCATGTGACGTGATTACATTGGCAGAGCGCTTTGGCTTAGCATGAAATAACTTTTCAGAGGAAAACTCGTTTTCTTGCATTCAGATCTATGGACTGCTGAAATCCTAAATGAAAAATTGAGATTACTCAAGAAGAGCTTCCCCGTATGAGGCAGTGGGAACTCAGCCATAAACAATATTACATTTTCTTTCTATTATAATATTTTGAGGTGCACCAGAGACTCAAAAAGGTTTGTCTAAACTAATTAATTATAACAATTTGTCAAAAATAGAAAACAACAGTGTTCTCAAGGCTGTATCATAGATTTGAAATTTTCAGTATTTGTTAGACTAGTGTTTTGCTTAAGCTATATTTTGCTTAAAATATTGGTACTCTGGGTACAGATTTATTCATTTATTTTTAAGTGCAGTGAAACATTGATTTCAGAAACTACTATCTAGAAAACACATTTTCCAATTAGCCTGGATTTCTGAATTGCAAGTCAGGAGGCAAAAAGAATGATGAGCCCTGCTAAAGGCAGCTTATGATGTATTATTAATGCTATTTTCAATATCAAACATGCAAGGAATCGGATGTGTAATATATTCTCCCAGAATCAAAAATATGAAGACCTTTCTGTTCTATTAAGATGATGTCTTATAGATGTCACCCTCTACATAACTCGTTGTAAAAAAAAAAAAAAAAAAAGTAAAAAACCAAAGGCAACGTATCTGGTTTTATAGGAAATGGCGTCCCTGCCCACTACTGCCCAGCACCCCGCTGATGGTGTCCCACCGAGCTGGTCGGTTAGCTGTAGGGGCCTGGAGATTTTAGGGGTCTGTGGTCAGTTTTGGCACCTCAGCATTAGCCTCCTGGGCTTACCGCGCGCTAGCTAGCTGTCGGAGCAGGGCACCGAGCAACCTGGCAAGGGCAGGTTTGCGTTCCCTCGCCAGCACGACGAACCATCTCTTTGCTGCGTTCTGTACCAGCACAACGATGTTGGCTTGGAAGCATTTTTTGTGGAAAGTTTTTCTCCCAGTATTTGGGAGAAATATTCTTTTAAGACTGGCATTTGTCCACCAGTCCCAGATGGCTTTTCTGTGCACAGGCATGCGCCAGCAGACACTGCTGTCTCTCTATTACAAGACCGGCGCTTTTATTAATACAAATAACTACTTTCATAGTTCCCAACAATGATGCTTGTCCCGTTGCATATGCAGAAGCTCATGGTTGTCACTAGAAAGCTGTCTTACTCTGTCCAGTCTGATTTCCCATTATTACCCCTGGGAATAACAACCCAGCATACACCAAATGGACCAATGACTCCAAACTGTAAATCCCTTTATGGTCTGCAGGACAATGAATACAGGAGGGGGCCTCTGTGTGTATCACCGGTTCCTGAAAATAAAACCGTTGGTTTTGTGTTCTCCCCTTCAATCTGTACAGCGACCTGGGCCTTTGAGAAATTTGGGTTGGGAGCCTTGGCCCAAAACAATTCTGCAGTTATTTCCCCATGCGGGCTGCTGCAGCCCACGTCGGTGTGATGTATACCTGCGGCCAGAGGCAGGTCTGTGGGTGGAGAAGGGAGCTGGGATTCCCTTCTCTCTGGATTGTGCCCATTCTTGGCAGTATTTTCATCCTCGGTGATGCCCAGCTCTGAGAGATGTGCCATTGAAGGATGAGGAAGCCACAGCCCTCTGGGCCATGCAGGAACGCCGGGGGAGAAAGGGCTCCTGTGCCCTCGTGTCCCCTTGCACCCCTCCCGCCGCTTCCTGCACCAGTGCCTTCCCCCCAAACCAGAAACCAGTGCTGCCAGGAGGCCAAGTGCTCGGTGCAGAAGGCTGAGACCTCCCGAGGAAAGGCAGAGCAGCAGAGGAATTATCTCGCCAGCAGCGGTCTGCTCCCCGGGAGTAAATCACAGGTCATGTGTCGGACCGCAAGTGAGTACCTGTCTGCTACCTGCTTTTCTGTTTACCCTTCCTGCAGCTTGCTTCAGCGTGGAAAAATGGTGATAAGTGAATGGTGCATGTAACGTGTCTATTGAAGCTTTTATCCTCTGACATGAAGTCTCTGTTGTAAATACCAATAATGGTTGCTTTCTGCTGGTTTTGCCTTCAAAATCAATGTCCTTGCAGGTGAACAGCAATTCTGATTATATTTCTTGGTTTACCAGAGATAAATCAACCTGGTCAATAATAATATATACTGCTCACGCTGCATTTTAATCTTTTCATTCTTAGAAGTCCAAGAGCCGTAGGCTTCATTAGTTTAAGTTTTCATAATGTCTTTAAAACCAATGGAGTTTCATGAACGTCGATCATCTAAAGATCTTTGTATTGTTACTAATCATTCATTAATTTGCACAGAATAAAGTAAAATTACAGGTAAACCACTGAAGTGGGCGTTTGGTAACACTGAAGCTGCTCAGTCCTAGGCTGACCTTCCTTCCCGCTCGTGCCCCAGGAACCACAGTCGGGTCTGTAAGCAGGGAGCTTTGGCCCCGTCTCGCTGGGAGGGGAAGCGGGAGCCTCCTGGGCCTCAGCCGGGACCCAGCGAGGGCAGGGGCACCTCCTGTTCTCTCATTCTCGAGTGTGTGCCTTTCCTGCTTCAGGAGGGACGTGCAGGGCATCTCTGCGAGCTGGGGCAGCTGCCAGCAGGGCCTGAGCTTTGATGTATCCAGGAACAAACCCAGTTGTAGCATCACGGGTGGGCGCTGCCACTTCTTGACCAGCACTTCCCTCCCCACTGGTTTCTAAATGCATGTGGAAAGGCTACCACAGCCACCGCCTCCGCAGGCGCCTTCCACTCCGTATGAGCAAATCTACAACTAACGTAGCCCGTTTTTGCCTTGAGAAAGGGCACACGTGCTCCTTTCTTGCAGGCCTTCCTCTGAGAAACCTTCCCTGCCTCCCCCACAAGTCTTTGGGAACGCGGCGTGCGGAGCAGTTTTCCATTGTTCCTCAGATCTTGTTGCTGTTGGTACGTTTGTGCAGACGGACCATTACCAAGGCTGATCAAATTCCTATTATCTGGATCTCTTAATCCTTGGATGTTATTCTTGGCTACATTCAAGTTTTATCATTATGTCCCTTTTCATCCTTAAAGACTTAATTGAAAGAGTCTTCAGCCAATTTCTGTGTAGTTCTTTTTGAAGCAGTCTTATTACTTTAAGTACTGGCAAGGGAGCTGATTTTTCTCTGGGAAAATCTTTAAGGCTTCAGCATTCCAGTCTGGAAGACTCTTCCGACGTCGGTCCCCTCGCCCACACTGCACCCATGGGAGCCTGTAGGATCTGAAAGTCAGTGCTGTCCCCTTTCCGCTGTCACCTCAGACTTGCCGTGGGACATGTAGACAGGAGCCACAGTTGAGCTTGCAGAGGAGAAAGTCTCCTGGCATTGACGGCTGGGGGGATGGATGCCAGACACGGGCGGTGACTTTGGCCAGCGAAGCCTTAGCAAAGCTTGGCTGAGGGTGGGCAACTGCAGCCTCTGGCAGGCGTTCAGCTTACTGCACTGGGGCTGCTTTCGTGGGACAACAGGGAACACCTCGCTGATAATATTTGACGTCTTCTTCAAAGGTTTTGTAGACCTGTCCAGAGCAAATGTTGCAATACAAGCCTTTCTTTCTTGAAATAGGCTAACCAATTTTAAATTTTATTTTTTAGTAGAGAAAAATCAGATTTAGGCCATTGCTTGGCATGAAATGCGTCAACTCATACAATTAAACGTTGGTAACATTTTAAACAAAATTTAAATCTTAAACACTGAAAGTATGAGGACACACAGTGCTACAAGTCGAACTCGGACAGAATTCCCACCAAGCGAACTGTGCTTAGAAACCATTAGGTCCCCAGCTCTGCCGGGGAGGAGCCGGGTGCTCCCGAGGGGCTCTGCGAGGCGATGCCAGCACGCGGCAGCGAAGCGGTTGATCCTCTGCTGCTCGCGTGCCCGGGCCGCGTGTGCGCAGGTATCTGGCTCCTCTACGCTATTACCAGGCGCTGTCTCCCAGAAAATCAGCTGCTGGGTTTGCACTCCTGGCATGCCTCTAATAAAACTTTTGCCTTTCAGTTTACTTATATCAATGCCTTAGTTTTATTTTCTGTAAGCAAACAAAAATTCTTGTAGCCCTTGTCTGTCAAAATCCTTCTGATTTAAATTATTTTCACAAATCCCTGTATCGTTCAAATTATTATTTGTCTGACATTCAAATGAAAGCAGTTAAAAGCTCGTATTGTGCAGCACGAGGGCAATGATTGCCCCTGTACTGGGCACTGGTGAGGCCGCACCTCGAATGCTGTGTTCAGTGCTGGGCCCCTCACTCCCAGAGAGACATTGAGGGGCTGGAGCGTGTCCAGAGAAGGGCAACGGAGCTGGGGAAGGGTCTGGAGCACAAGGCTGATGGGGAGCGGCTGAGGGACCTGGGGTTGTTCAGCCTGGAGAAAAGGAGGCTGAGGGGAGACCTCATCGCTCTCTACAGCTGCCTGAAAGGAGGGTGTAGAGAGGTGGGGGTCGGTCTCTTCTCCCAGGTAACAAGTGATAGGACAAGAGGAAATGGCCTCAAGTTGTGCCAGGGGAGGTTTAGACTGGATATTAGTTGTCGGAAAGGGTTGTCCAGCACTGGCACAGGCTGCCCAGGGAAGTGCTGGAGTCCCCATCCCTGGAGGTATTGAAAAGCCGTGTAGATGAGGTGCTTAGGGACATGGTGTAGTGGTGGGCTTGGCAGTGCTGGGTTAACAGTTGGACTCGATGATCTTAAAAGGTCCTTTCCAACCTAAACAATTCTATGATTCTCATTTCCTCAGGTTGTGAAATAACCTGACTCCACCTACGGCATCTATCATCATAACATATCGTTTAAGAAAATAATTGTAATACGCACAAATGCTTCATTCATCCCAGTAGGTAGAATTCAGTGCCTGTGGCTATAGACTGCCCCATTTTTTTACCTATAAAGAAAGAGGGTTTTTTTAAAACCTCCATTGTAGAACAATCACTGATGTATTGCATCTTCCTACACAAAGAAGCAAGAATCTTAAACGCCAAGAACATCTACTCCTGTTTATAGGTTTTTCAGGCAATATCCGTAAAATTTTATTTATTTCTATTTCTTTGACCGATGAAACACATTTTTTTAATAGAAACTTCAAGGCTACAAAGTCAAGCCTGAGAAACAACAGGATTAAGACTGTTTGTACTACCTTGGTTTGCTCAACTAATATCAGGAATTTTATGTTTTCCCCCCACTTTTTTCTCTAAGTCTCAGCCTCCCCACTCTTACTCTGACCCAGCGTAGATTTGCAGTGACTGCTTGTCCTGTTTGATTTCCTTGGCTCCTGGCAGCTTTGCCCAGTTACTCCCAAACTCCAGCCACTTCTCCCAGATGCTCTCAGCCCTCTCCCAGCTTCACATCCCACGTATACATCCCCCGAGGCGGCTGCCTCCCTCTGCTCTTTTCTCCCTAATGGATGCAGGTTCTTGCTTTTAGAATTCAAATCAGGCTCTTCTATTATTATTCTTTTACTATTATTATCTTATTTTACTATTATTGTTTATTGTTGTTTTGTTCTTACAGCTGCCCTGAACTGTTAAGCCTCTACTCGTGCTTGGACCCAGAATAGTGCTGCTCTGTTGTGGTTTTGACTAGGAGTCAGGATGAATAAGCCAATGCATTGAAGGTCATCGTCCAAAAAGATGGTTACCCACATTAATAAGGTTAGTATTAACAAGGTTGGAAATATTTTCCCAAATTTGAGCTTTTTTGTGTATTTTTATAGTATAGCTTAAACAGATCTTTAAAACAAGGATTTACTTCAAACTAGAAATATAGTGACAGTTAAAAATGAATCCCAGTAAGTTTTTGAACTGAGAAATACCCGTGTAATCTGTTCAGGATATAGTTTTATCTAAGCAGGTCAAAGTTTTCCAGTGAAACATTTTTTCATTAGATTTTTACATTCTTCTGTAAATTAACATGTTGTTGTAAAATTCCCGATCTGTTCTGCTGTTTGCTCGGAAACAACAAAACCATGTTGTCCTCATCCTCGTGTCAGAAGTTGGCCCAAGTCTTGTCTGAGAACTTTGTTGAAAGACAGAGCCTTTACACCACTGGATTTCACACCTCCTCTCGCTACAGTCTTTAGGGTCACCCGGTTCTCTGAATATTATTTTGATCCTTCTCTTTGCTGATGGTGTTTCCCCATTTTGCATTACCATCAGCGTGTATCTTTTGTGTGAGCTTGTTAGCTGGTCCTCTAGGCATTTCATTCATGATTTCACTCCCATTAATTTTTTTCATAGACAATTATAAAATAAACTTTAGCGGGTCAGCTTTGTCTGGAGAGGCAACTGTTTCTTTGTGTGTGTTGCTGTTTATCTTTTAAATAGGAGTGAACTGGGTTTTCACAGCCGTAGCCTACATCCACAGATTGAAAAATTGCACGGGATAATTTCCAAGGACCTTGTGGGGTAGCGTGGGGATTCTCCTTCCGCGGTGCTTTGACAAAGTAATGTTGTTGTAAGAGAAGATCCTTCAGAAAGTATACAAAGTGTGAAAGAAACATTGGGGAAGCATCCATACTTTGGGACAGAGCACAGTACCTATGTTCCACTGCTCCGGAGCTGAACAAAGCCTCCAGGACACAGCGTTTTGCCCAGAATTTCTTGCTATCCTCAGGTTTCTATTAAATTCAATCTGTTCATGCTATTGATGAGCACTGAGTTAAATACTGATCAGAGGAAGAACTACAGCAGCCTGAACGCCCTCCTACTGCTCGTTCAGCACGGAGTGACCAAGTGCATAATATTAATGACTGTCTGTCTGCATCAACAGCTCTAAGAAATGAATCGAAGGAAGGACAAACTGCGATACCTTCAGTCAAGTCTGTGCAGACAGCTCACAGGCCACAGGGATTTAACTTGACTTGATGACTAGGTTAATTATTTATTTTTACATAGAACTCTGATAAAGTTTTCTGAACCATGGGATGGATGCAGCATAAAAATTGCATTCACATAAAAATTACCATCTTTCTCCCTACTTTCATCTGTCTTTGTCTCAGACTGCGAATTCTTTGGAGTGAGTTTGTGTCTTGCTCTTAGGCTCCCTGTGCCTGACAGTTATACTAAGCTAGAATATGGTTTTTGCAAGGATATGACTTTTCAATAACTCTTACACTCTTTCCTTAATAGTATTGATTTTGAAGGACCTTTGAGTTTCATTGATAATATGATGTTCTAAATTTGGCACAGTCTCTACAGGCTTTAATAATGCTTACCCATTCCAGAATGCTGCTGTTCATTCTTGGGCAGAGTCTCTGTTGGAGAATTTTGAAATAAAAATCAACAAATGCATGTAGCTTTTAGCACTGTACTTAACATTATATGTTTTGTTGACAAATCTGAAGTTATCACACTAGAAATTGTGTATGTTGTATAGTTTATGAATGTGTTGGGATTAATGAGTAGACATAGAGTGCAAAGGATATTAATATATGAATTCTGTGAAGTTGGGTCCACTTTTGCCTGGTTCTCCGCTGTTTAATAGAGTGAATTTGCTTGCCTCGGTTTCATTTGCTTAGATTTGACTCAAAACCTCTAAGTGCGAATAAAACTCCTACATTGTTACCAGACTTAGATAAACCTAGATAGATCTTAATTGCTGTTTTGATGATACACTGCACACTCCTGTATAGAAAGCTTCTCTTGCCTTTGGGTAATTTCTGCTTGCTTCTGTAGCTCCTTACTTTTTTTTTAACTTCTATTATTTACATCATGAATATCTGAAAAGTATTTGTAGGAAACCAAACATTGTTTTTCTTATGACGTTTTTTTTTTAAATAACATAAAAGTACTCTGCCTATACTGAAAATAGTTTTCCCAGCTGTTGCTGTCTCCAAGCCGTGACGGTGCCGGGGGCTGGTGCTTGGACATCCCTCCTGAACATCCACATCCTCTGCACTGTGTGAATTCCAGTGCAAATGAAGTGACAGAAAACATTTATAGTTTGTGATTTAAATGTTTTGCTCTATACAGGTGTAATACAAAATATTATTACACCTGACAATGTGTCTAGCTCGTACTTAATCCAGGGAAGAGCCACTTTAGCTGGCTGACCTGTACCTCGTGCTTTCTACAAACGCCTTGTGTCTCACCATGCATTTGGTGGGTATCGCGTCGCCTACCCACCTCCGGTGCTCTGACAGTGGTTATGTGATTTCCCTCCTTCCAGGCGAGTAAGAAAATGTAGTGGGACGCAGGCAAGGACAAGAAGCCCCGAGCGAGCGCTGGGACGAGGGCCTCCGGGCGGGACTCCCCTCCCTGCCGCGCGGCCTCACCATGTCCAAGAAGGGTGCCAGCAGCCGAGCTAGGGGGGAGAAGCCGGACGCCTTGGCCGCCTTGCAGGCTGCCAATGAAGAGCTCAGGGCCAAGCTCACCGACATCCAGATAGAGCTCCAGCAAGAAAAGAGTAAGGTGTGCGTCTTTTCCTTTCCTCCGCCCGTTAATTAAAATAAAGATAGTCTGTTGTTTCTGACTGCTAACCACTCTTTGCCCCACTTGTAGCTGACCTTGTGCATGACTTCAACAATAAATCATCGGAGTGCGTGCACCAGGAACTAACCTCCTGTGGGAAACAAGAGGCAACCCCTTTATTGCAGATTTTTAGATTGTTCTCCTTACATTTATAACGTGCATATGGGACAAAAGATCTCTGAAAGTGAGGGTGCTTTGATGGTATAGCTCTAGGTGGGAAAGTCGAGCAGTGGATGGCCAGTCCCTGGGCCGGCAGGTCGGCTGCAGGCAGCATGCTTGCTCCCGCCATCCAGGGAGAAATGAAGTTGAAAAATCGCATAGCTAAATGCCAGCAAAACACGTGGAAAAACAAACATCTGCTCAAAACAGATGGCATACTCATAGTGGTGGGCTGAAAGCTGTCCGTGTCCTTTGTTTCTCTCACTAGAACTTTTTCTAGTAAATATTTACCTATTTATGAGGATGTCTGCATTGAGGGTTTTGAATGCAATTTTGTGTTATTCAGAAATTCTCTTTGCTTATTCTTCTCTTTCACATTTACTCTAATTGAATTTGGATTTTATGCTCAAAATCCTTCAAACTGGCTGCATACAATTTTCAGATGTGCGGTAATAGACTTCTGATTGCCAAGTTTAAGGAGCCGCAGTTTCACCCTGAGCCTTGGAGAGAGCAGCAGCCGATGCAGATTGAGCATCAACTCTAAGAGCTTTTAGCCGTAGCCTTCACACCACTTCTCAGTGAGGGCATGAAAAATTTATTTGCTTTTCCATAATCCCCCAAATTAGTTTCCACCGATAAACTTTGAGGTTTTTTGGTTCCAGAATGCTAATAGAGACATGCATTATCATGCCAGGGACAGAATGATATTCTGCATTTTTCCATTAATTTGCATCATTATCAGGCATTGTAGGCTATGAATCTAATTTTTAAGGGAGCTCCTAAGGGTGTGTATATATATATATATTTAAACAGAACACCTATTAATCCTTTTGTTGTGAAGCAGCGTTTGCAGTTTTAAGACTGAGGAACCTGTTTTCCTTCCCCCTGTCCTCCCCAGTCCTTTTGATACAACGCTTCTCATCATGGGTCCTCCTGAGTTCATGGTATGGTTTTAAATTGAAGTATCATTTGACCCTTCTGTGGTCAGATACAGTTAGTTATCTGTAATGCATAATTCATCACTGAAAAAGCATCTGATAAAATGCAATTGTTGGGGGCTTCACAGTAGCTTGCACAGAGCTTTTTCTGTCTTGCATATACCTGTGCGCACAGCGCAGTTTGGATCCGCACGCCAAAATATTGGCTTAGCATCTGGATTCTCACGTATTCTTTTGGGGATGCAATGTGACAGTTTCTGCAGCTATCCAGCTGAAAAATGAAGTGAGGACCCAGACTTACTCCACAAGATACTGGCTAATTCCTAAAAGTGTGTTATCGTAAACATTTGTTTGTTTCTAGCAGCTATTACACACACGTTAGGCTAGTTTCTGAGCATACACTTCCCCTAGTACTTGGATATCGATGGCTAGTTCAGTCGGGTTTTGTGCTTCTTGCATAACTTCATGACGCTCGTTTATATTGTGTTAACTCATGCCTTTTAGGGCACTGAATTGGGCAAATTAAAGAATCAGTAAGATTACAAGGCATTATAATTTAATTATAAAAATAGAATATGATGCTAAAATCAGCATTGGTGCCTAGACTTTTATGCTCAATATCAATAATTTGCAAAATTACAATGATACATTTTTGTTTCTCTTTTTCTAAATATGCAGATATTACCATTTATGCTGATCTCCAGTGAAAGAAAAGTCTTTTCTACAGATTTGTCAGGGTTCTTTTTCTTATTTTCACAAATTACTTTGTCCGTAGAAGACTTCTTGAAGTTCTCTGTAACATCACAGTTTTTTCTTTACACCTGCGTGGTTTGGTTCTGCAGGGTTCTCATTTGTGAGGCAGGCTTAGGCATATTCTTAGCAAGGAAACCTTATCCTGTCAACTGGGCAAGAAAAATGCATCTTTTCTAAAGAGAATTGACCTGACCATTTTTTCCCAATAAACACTTGAGTAATTAACTACAATGTAGTGGATATCCACTTCTTAATTTTAGCATTTAAATATGTGCACGGGCTGTGCTGGTAAGCATTACAGGACAGAAAAGACAGAGCAAACAGACGTGCACTCCCTGCCTCGGAATAAACCTGCCCAAAGGAGAGGGTCAGCTGTGCAAACACTGCGAATACATGCTGGGAACATCTCCTAGTGCAATACCTGCCGTTACGCAGCAACCACTTCAATAAGAAGCTGAGGTGGGTCATATTTTCCCCTAAGACACATGGTTCTCATTTGTACCCCAGAAAATCACTGATGACCCAACTCTGTCGGCTCTTCTGGTGTGTGTGCACAAACGGAACCTCCCAAGCAGGGACGTGCAGTCCCCAGTGCAACGGACAGAAGCGTGGGCAGTAGGCTGTACATCGGTGCCCGACGAAGTGCAGTGGTTCATAGCCACAGCCACCCAGGGGACAGGCTGTATCTTAAGGGCTTTAGCCATTGTCACGGTTGCTTTTGTTGATGCGGAGCTGCAGTGGCTCCGCCCGTGACAAGGTGGACGCTCACTGGTGCTTCTGGAGAGAGGGTGGGCCTGTCAGGGCTAAGACAGAGTTGTGCCCAGGGTGTTTGTGGTAGATTTAGGATCACTTTGACAACCCCGAGTCCTCCTGACGGCGTTGCTAGATTAGCTGCGTTACTAAAGGTCCCCACAGGTACCTGCCAAACCTCGAGTCCAATGACAACTGTGACAGTGCATTGAAAGTATTTGCCATAAATCGTAAAAAAAATTTTCTCTGTGAAAATGTTTTACAGGCGTTTGCAACGCGTATTTTCTTCACACAAAATGCATCAAGAGAGGAAATTGCTCTTTCGTAAGTCTACAGCATGAAGGCTGTGCGGCAGAGCTCAGTGACCCTAGTTTTATCAGGAACCTTCTTAAAAAAGGGATGTTTCATATATAACAAAGTATTAGATCCTAAAGAATGAACAAAATGCCAAATCTGGAGGTTGCGTGTGGTAATACTAACTCACCAGGTTGGGCTTTCGCTCTAAGGCACAGACATACAACCTTAAGGTCTAATATTGTACAGTGATCCGTACCATTTCTAGATAAGATCGTAATTTGTATTAATCATTGTTGATTAAAAATACTTTTTTGATTTTCCTTGTAGGTCAGCAAGTTGGAAAGAGAGAAAAATCAGGAAGTTAAGCAGATCAAAGAGCACGAACAGCATAAAAGTACAGTGGTGGTAACAGAGCTCAAAGTCAAACTTCATGAAGACAAAATGAAGGAGCTCCAAGCTGTTCGAGAAGCACTTTTGAGACAGCATGAAGCTGAACTACTTAGAGTAATAAAAATTAAAGATAATGAAATCCAGAGACTACAGACCCTTCTCAATGCTGTACGCGATGGGGCTCCTGACAAGGTGAAAACGGTGCTGCTCACGGAGGCAAAGGAGGAGGCCAAGAAGGGGTTTGAAGTTGAGAAAATAAAAATGCAGCAAGAAATTTCAGAGCTGAAGGGGGCTAAGAAACAAGTGGAAGAGGCTTTAACTATGGTCATCCAAGCTGACAAAATTAAAGCAGCGGAGATAAGGAGCGTGTATCACCTGCATCAAGAGGAAATCAGCAGAATTAAGAGGGAGTGTGAGAGAGAAATTCGTAGACTGGTACGTGTTGCTATCTGCATCTAAGTTTTTACTAACGCTTATGTTATTGATAGTAAGTAAATGAAAGTTCAGTGCTGGACTCAGATGAATGGATAAGGACGGGCATTCAAACTTCTGGAGCTTGCTTCAAATCTGTTTTACATTTACTAGTAGAGATGTCAAAATGTTTTTTAAAAACGATTAGGATGTTTTGTAAGGAACTTCTTTATCCATGTCAGTGCTTATTAATATTGTTCACATTTCAGATGTCAGGAAGAGGCCTTGGGTTACTAGCTGGTTAGAGGAATTCTACAAAACAGTTATGGTTCTTGGCCCATGGCTCTCTTTCCCCACCGTTTGTCCCTTGCTGATCCACCTTGGTCCCTCCCTTTCCCTGCCTTCACTAGTCCCCGTGAACATCACATAATGAGCTTTACACAATCCCAGAATGCTCTTTGTTCTGCATCCCACAGTGAGTCCTATACCCTGTAGGCAATGACCCCCTTCACTCCGCAAGGCGTTCAGGAAGGGGTTCCTCTCTGTGACCCACCTTGGTGGCTTTCCCCCAGGACAGGCACTGGTGCTCCTCCTTTGGTGGCCCCGCGAGCAGCGACTCAGCAGGCTCCCGACCTCAGTAGGTCACTGGGGTTCCTCACCCGTCATTGCTCATCTGATCCTCACTGGGTCTTTGTGTATGCTGACCAGCCTTCAATCGCCTAATCGAACCATTGGAGTCTCAGGTGCAACAGTGCGACTCTCAAAGGCAATAGCTGCATGCTTGTGGCTTTGGAGTATTCCTCCAGTCTGTTTGGAAACTTGTTGGAGAGATCCAGTTGGATCATGTTGCTTGGAAAAGGGGAGAACTCCCTGCGGGAGGGAGCTCCCTCCAAGAGGGAAGTCTTTGCATGAGAGCCAGGCAGGCCACCAACACTTCTTCTCCACTGCCATCTCAGACGCTTGCCTTACGATTCACACAGTCTTGTGAATGCACAGCTGGTTTGCAGGACTGTACCCCTTAACTGTTGCTGCCATGCCCAAGGACATGGGAGCAAATGTAACACCCATACTCTCGTGATGCGTATTTTGGGTCTTGTCTCAGTATTTATTTGAGGTTACCATCTTTTTGTGTTTGCCATGCTTCTTGATAGCATTCAGTGTCTCAGTACAAACTCATCCACGTCTCTTCTAAGTCATTATCCCTTGACTATTATCCAAATCCTAAAAAAAATTTGAAAATGCACAATCAGCTTGCAGACTGGCTCCACATCAAAGCATGGCAGTGTAGCCATGCTTCAGTGAATGCCCTGCAGAACCTACCCACCACACAGCATCGTCTGTGTCCTAACGAACCAAAGTGACTGACAGCGGCTGGCACTCCGTGCGCTGCTCCATTAGTCAGTGGAGCGTTACGTACCCTTTATTTAGCCACCCATTCTCTCAGACTTTAGGCTGGTTTTTCCCCCCATAGATTATTTTATTTTTATGAAGAAGATACTAAAATAATTTATAACCAACTGATCTATTGATACTGTTCAAATATCCTGCAGTGTAAGTACTTTCTTCTCTAAACATACATTACTAGACGCATTGATTTAATACATCAGAATGAAAGGATGGCTAATGTACATCCTAAATAAACTTGCTGCATTACATGAAAAGTCCACGCTAATGGCCTCTAATGTAGAAGCTATAAAATAAATATGTCCTTAGTTATAAGGAATAGAGCGGTTTGAGGTTATGTTTTCTAAATTGCCTTTGAAAATCAAACTTGTTTTAAATTCCTGCTTGAAAGAATCAGATTATCTACCTGTACTAATTAAATTACATGATGCCATGGTTTTACCAAGCCCTGAGTGCTTCCTGAATGACTTTAAGTACTCTCAGCTCCGTTGACTCGACTGTAATTGATTTCAATGGGACCCCTAAGGTTGGCTCCCGGCACCTTCCGGGGAGGGCCCTGCCGTTGCAGGGGGGAAAGGCTGGTGCCACGTATGGTAAAAGCTCTCCTCTCTACGAAAATGAGGCCATTCTCAAAACACTTAAACTGTTACTGAAAACCAGTGCTTTTTTCCCTTTTTAAGACAGGGGCCGTCAATAAAGTACACTCTTTGAGCCTCAGTGGGGTTGCAATGAGGTAGAGAGAAACGCAGACTAGCCCGACGTGAGCAGGTCCGTCCATCCAGCAGAGCGATGGGGTTGCACCTTCATGTGACGGCTGTGGCAGACATCAGCCCTGAATTGTTACTGGATTCACATCAGGATTTTAAAAGCTCCGTGGTTCATGTACAATGCATTATTTAGCCATTTTAACCAAGGGGGGAAGTAACCTTTGAGCAAATTATTATTTCATGCCTAGAAAAATACTACTTTTTTTGTTTAGTCAGAATAGAGAAAGACAAGCTGTACTCTTTCATGTTTAGCTTTGTAATGGTGTGAAGTCCTTTAACGTAATGTAATTTTTTGAAGTTATTTATCTCTGATAGGTACGGATTTTCATTTCCAAGTCAAGTACGTCTATGCAGGCTTAGGTTATGGAAAATACTTCCATACATAGTCAGACAAAGATTGTTTTAAAAAGGTGAGTTAGTACTAATCCATTATTCTCCTTTCAAATTAAAACTAAGTTTTTTTCTTTATTGGACAGACAGGAATACATTTGTTGATGTCTCACTTCAGGCTTTTGGAAAAATGTTAGATGGCCTTTAAAGTAACAGATGTGGTAGGAAGATACAGCATTATGCAAAAAGGAACTGTACAGCCATCAAATTTACTTCAAGCAAATTAGAGTTCGTTTTGGTCTTCAGCATCATCCTCTTTCGCCAAGGGAGATGCAGGGTATACATGCTCAGGCTTTCAAAATAACCAGCTCTAATATGAACCTTTCCGTTTTGTTGACTTACTACAACTTTGAAGGCAGTTAAATTGTCGCATCAAGCCAGCCCCAGTGCCAGTGAATGAACTTTGTCCTCGCCAGGTTTCTAAGGGGAATCCCTGCGTTTTTGCCCTCTCCCAGAAAAGATGTCGGAGAAGGCACAGCTGCACCGCAGGCGGCGGATCCCGCTGCGCCTGCCCGGGCGCTGTACTCATCTCCAGCAGCAAAACTAAATCCAACATATTCTTGTGGTCAAAAGGAGACTTCCAAATGCAAGTGCAAGCGGGCTCCTCCCCAGCTTGCACCCTCGTGCCAGGACATGTTTTCAGCAGACCCTACGTACACAGCAAGCAGGCTGTTACAGTAGAGGGGCAATATTTGCAGGTGGTAATTTTGGTAGTTTTGCACTACAGGCATGCAGAGGCTTGCAGATTGTAATAGCTAACAAGGTGTAATCTCTCATTAGAAACAGTTCACGCTTAGTATTTACCAAATAAAAATTCTAGCTATTTTTTCTAGTTATTTTTCGGGTGCCAGGGTAGCTATTACTCATTGATGCTGATGGCGTTGGACTAATCCTGTACAGCACAGCTGAGCGTCTTTCAGTTCTGTGAACAGCACAGGAAAGGAAATAAGGTGCTGTGCAAAAGTGTATGTTCACATTATTCTGGCCTCCTGGTTTCTGTTTGCACATGTGGCTTGTGCTGTTTGTGTCTGTAAAGTCTGAGCGTGACGCTCCCCAGAGAAGTACAGCTAACCCGGTTAAGCTATCCCTGGCTCAGAAGCTTAAGAAATGTTAACGTGAAAGATGAAAGTTCTTTGCAGATGGTAACAAGTAAGTATGGCAACGACCTTCTTTCTAAAGAATTTCTAATTTTAGTAAACATTTTTAAAATTTTAATATGTGCATTTTAAAACAGCTTAAAATACTACACAAATGTATTTAATTACATTCATACGGTCTCCCACTAATAACAGCACACCCTGTGTTAGTGTGTGCACATCCAGGGAGAACAGCCCTTCAGTCAGGAGAATTCCCTGAGACTAACCAGTCTCGGCTTTTGCTTAACGGGGACTAAAATTCAATGTAGTAAAGAGCATTTAAATTTTACTTAAATGTAGATTGGTCAGAAAGGAGAAGTGCTGAACAGCAACGGCCACTGCAGCCTCCCCTCCTCCTGTCTCGTTTATAAGGGGACTAAAACAGAAATCAGAAAAACTGAAGAAATGAGATTTGTTAGAGACTGGAAAGTGTTTATTTTCAATTGAAGAAACTTCAGTTGACAATGACTACCAAAAGGTTTAATAACCTGCTCTGATACCTCACGTAAGACCGTTGCACACTGAGACCTTCATGGCTTCCTTACGGTAATCCAGCACCCCGGACAAAGAGGAGACCCATCTTCCCACTGCCACTCTGAACCTCTACCTTTACAGGCACTTCCCTGAGATTTCTCTGTTAGGCAGCGGCAAATTAGTGACAATATGTGATTTAAAGGATGATATCAGATGAAAAGTGTAGGAAGCGGACTTTTTAAATATTAATTTCATTGGTGATTGATTTAGTCTTTATCATCTCCTTTTTATTCCCTTATATGGTGAAAAATTACCATATTTGGTATTTTAAAGGTATTTCAGCAGTCATCCTATACTGAAAGGTAGACAAATTATTCAAGGTGAATAATTCCTTCTTGCGAATGTGGAATTTTTTCACCGTTTGTGGTTTGAACCTCATTTACAACAGTATTTATTCCAACTAAACCTGGACTACTGAAGGATTTTGTCGTATATTAAAAACTATACAACGTTACTCCCACATTTTGGAGGGTCACTAAACCTCCCAGTTCTGAGCTGTTCCTTTTGTGTCTGACAGTCCAGTTTTTAAAAACGTTTTTCTCTGCGGTCCTAACCAAGAAGTTTACTCTCTTCTGTGCTGCAGCCGCGTTGCTGTCGTGCCACAACACACCTAACCCGGGGCTCGGGGCTGCTGTACGTCTTCAAAAGCTGTTGGCAGTGGATGCGAGGTTTCTGCTTTCCGCAGTGCAGGTCTGAGCCACCACACGCTTCATTTTATGGCATTTACCAGTGGCACTGAATAGTAACACTGTCCTGAGCTTGTCCGGAGTGTGAGGGAAGTACGATGTATGTTTGAAGGTAGAGCAAAAGAGGGGAACGCAAAATAGGACAAGTGTTGAAAAATCTTTGAATCTTTCTTTATGCACGATTATTTCTCCCATCCAATGTACTTTACTCTTCAAATATAGTATTACATTTAATTCTGTTGGAATTTTTCTTACAAGCTGTGCAAGTTATTATTCATTGAAAAATCTACTCTGATTAGTAATTTTTTCAATATATCTTAATATAAATCCAGAAGTATCTAGCAATTTGACATGAGTTGCTTTACATATAACACTACCGGTTCTGTGTGCTGCAGTTCACACCTCACACTCCAAAAGGAACCAGTTTTCAGAAACAAAAGCCTTTAGTCACCTAGCAAAGGAAATGTTTTGGTTATTTATAGCCTGAGTGGGGCAGCAAATTACGATTTCACCTGCACCACTTAACCTTTCTTATGCTTAACAGCTTAACACTGCATCTCTCAACATCGTTCCAGTGATTTAAGTGGAATTATGGTGATTTGCAGGACGGTAATAAAGGTCCAAACCTGCCCATCAGTGTCAGCCGTTTGAGCCGGTGAAGCTGCCGGCGAGGCAGCCGCAGCGCTCAGGTCTGCCAGCCTCTTCCCGGGAGCCGCGCCGTCGGCCCCGGGCCGTGGGCCGCTCTGCTAGAGGAGCGGTTTGCTGGGTCACCAGGTGCCGGGTAGCAGGTGACGGTGTGTAACAGCGGCTGTAGCACGCCAGCTGTCTGGAACTGGGCATGTTACCTTTGCTGGGCATGGTATAAACATTCTCTGTTTGGTTAAGTATAACTGGGGTTTAATCAGTCTGATATAGAATCGTTCTTTGGCCAAAGTTGTAGCAGAATCCCATTGTAGAATGAAGTTTTTGGTAATACATATCACAGTGCGTCCTTGTTGAACTGAAAACGGATGGCATATCGTCTCCTCTCATGGCTGACCACTTGGCAGGGTTCCTGGAGCAATGGTCACGCGCTGCTGACAGCGATCACCTTTTCATGAGGATTAATTCTGGAAGAAGATGCGAGAGGAGAAGTTTCCTGGCTGACCCTGGGAGGTACCGCTGCACGGCTGATGAGCCGCAGCTACTGCTGTCCTGCGGGACGGTGGGGCTGGGGCTACGCCCGGCGGCTTCCAGGCGCGGGTGATGGCTGCCGGTGTATGAGAGTTGCTTAACTGCTTCAGAAGCAGCAATGGGATAGCCACAGTTTTTTTCTAATGTCATCTAATGATGACTTTTATAAACCCATGCAACCTGTGAGATTCAGGAAATTCAGAGGCCAGGGAGTGTATTTTCACCTTACGGCTGAGCCAAGCTGAGCACACGAGGCTACCAAACCCCAGCCGAGCTCCCCCCAGCGTTGTGCCCACCCCAGCTCTCCTGCACCGGGCCACGGACGCACGGAGTGAGCCAGTCCAGTGAGCTGCCTTGGCAGAACATTAACCATGACAGTGAAAAAGAAGTTTTCCCATGGACCGATATGATGAGCCAACTTGTATCGTATGACTAGCAGTGGCATAGGATTTGGGAGGGAGAGGCAGGGTGTGGGACCACCTCTTCTGGTGGGGGTTTGCTCTTGTGTTATAGCTTAACAGCAAGGAGAAATTATCCTCTTGAGGAGCTGCTGCTCATTGCAAAGCCTCTAGCAGCAACATCAGCGGGAAATGCTCTCAGCTTTCGTCTCCTCCCTCAACGAAAGGGGAGATGCATCAGCTTCTGGCCCCACTCTGCCAGGAGGACCAGTAAAACGGGCTGGGGTGTTCCTGGGAGCCACAGCGTGGGTGTGGGAATGACACAAGTGGCTGTAAGGAGCATTTTGCTCTTCTAAAGATACTTCATGTACTTTGCAACATGCAGCTTCTTATTGCAATATACATTGTAATGTATATTGTAGCACGATGTTACAATAGCGTGAGAGGTGATTACACTTTGTATTTTGTTTTTCATCTCTACTGAAATAGGAAGAATTTTCCATGGTCAAAAGGAAAAGAAATCTCAGCTTGCTCCTGTATTGTATCGGCTCTGTTCCCACCATTTGCAGTGGTGGCAATCAGCGCGGATTTGGTGCCGCAGCATTCTGTGACAGCCTGACTTAGCTGTGTAAGCATGTTAGCGGAGCTTAAACGCCCTGAGTTAGGAACAGTAACAAGTCAGCAGTGTCACTCTGCAGGTCTGCTGCTGCCACCCCCCCAAGCTAGCTTAAAACTTAGCTCGGAGTAGTTGATTTAAATGTGCGGTATCAGAACGCCAGCTTGAGTTATTCTGGTAGAGTATTTGGCAAAACCCGGTGAACTTAATCTAGCTGGCTGTTGCTGGGGAGTGACACGTATCACCAGGGCAAAGGGGCAGTTGCATTTATTTCTTTGAGAGCCTTAAGGAAAACGCCAGGAAAAGGGAGAGGGAAGGTGAACGTGCGCACCGCTGCGCGCGGGGCAGACATGCCCTCTGCCAACCCCGTCTCTCGAGGGGGTGATCACGCCGGAGGGCAACCCCGTCTCCTTTCGTTTGGGCCTTCCGTGGTCAGCCTGGGTGCCGGGGGCCGGGCAGTTCAGCCCCCTCTGCTCCTGATGGCCGAGGCCTGGGGCAGGGCCCCGCGCGCGTCCCGATTGCTGGCTCTGACACCGTGCCCGTGGGGAAATGCGTTTGTCGTGCAGCAGCTCCAGCTGGAAAGGGGCTTCTCGTTTGCATTTAAAACCGCTGCCCACGGATGACCGGCTTTTATCCACCAGGCGCTGGTAGCTTCAAAGGCGGGTTTCTGGGCTGCACGGCCACGTTCCTGATGGCGTCCGTGAATCTGCAGAGCAGCAAAGGCCCCGGGAACATCGCAAGGAGAAATTTCCCAACCAGGGAACCTACATGTTGATTTTACAGTCGTGATGGAAATAACAGATTTTAAAAGAGTCACACGGCTTAAAACCAGCTGCGCGTCAGACCGTGACAGGCATTGCACTGGGTAGCACGAGGAGGGAATAACAAATTTAACTTTGCATGGGATTATGTTTGCATAATTGGCACCAGCTGTGCTCACGGGCTGGTTATTAATTAGCGCTCCCGCATAAATATTCATCCCCAGTCGAGGCAGCCCGCTAGGACTGAAGCGGGAACATCCACAGCGCAGGGCATCCTCTCAGGTGGTTGGATGCCGCGCTCCTACGCGCGCTGACGCCCGTTGACAAGCGCTGCCGGTGTCTGAAGCCACCAGCCTCGGGGGGGAGGAGGAGGAGCGCTGCGGGCCCGCGCCCCTCGCAGGATGAGGCCGGGGCGTGCGGCAGCCCGGCGGGGTGCGCGCCTGCGGACCGGCGCCTCTTCCAGTGAGTTGCAAGTTGTTTCTTGTCTTTATGTTTTCTTTACGTCGCTAACGCTAGGAAGAAGCGTGCTAAATAATATTTTTCAGTGAAATGCTTCCTTCGGTTTGTACTGTTTCTACAACGGGCTATCTATTTAATAACGGGCTGCAAACATCAAACTGTTATGCATATTTCATGAACGTGAATTTAATCATATGAGGGGAAATGTGAATACTGATGTTTGTCGTTTATGAAGATTATGTTTAGGGGTTTTTTCTGGAAGACAAACCATTAGTGAAATACTGTGAAATCTTTTGTATTTTCTCCAGCTTCTTTGTTCCTCCTAATGCAAAGTGTTGCCTATGTTGTGACATGTCTTTGTTTTCATGTAAATTGGGATCAACTACCCAATATTCTGCTTATTTTAAACAAATAATCATTTGATGCTGTGTTTCCTTTTCATCTATACATCCATTTAGATTTCTGCCTGATGAGGTGTTTAGCAGAAGGACCTCAGGGGGCATCTCTTTGTTTCATTCAAAGTTAGTAGACCGTTGCCTTGTTGAAATTGTTGAAAGCACCTTTCATGAAATGGCACCCAAAGTACATCTGATTTGCTGCACTTTACTAAAGGAATCTAAATTTTGCATAACCTCAAAGCACAGCTGCCACGCAGGTATTTAGGAGTTGTCCTGTGCTGTCTTTGGGCAAAGGCTGGCCCTTCCCCCGGGACGATGCGGCATCTCCCTGGGTCTGCAGCTCAGTTCTTCCTTCCTGCAGCTACCGAAGGGCAGCGCGGCCCGCGGGGAGCACCTCGGCTCTCGCCTGCGGCTGGCGCTGGAACCGCGGAGCTTCCCCGGGGCGTGAGGGCGGCGGGGCGACGGGGTGACGGTGCACCTCGCAGCTGGCCCGGGGGCGGGCGCAGCCCCACGCCGTGCGACGGAGGGACGTCGAGCCCCGGCCCGCCGTGTCCTCTCCCGCGTAATTTGTTTCGCAGCTGTGAGCTGTAATCAACCCAAACACACCTAATGAAAGTAATTTCCCGATACCGTTGCAGGGGGTGCGTAAACTGCCATCGCTTGCTTTTTCCCTGGGTGGGCCATTTTTGCAGTTACTGGAAACAAAGTACTTTGAGCGGTCTCTTAATTCACAATGTCATTTTTTTCCAGGTTTACAGACAAAGCTTTCAAAGATAAAAGTATCAAACGCAGTTCTCACAAGGCAAAATGTTCCTGTTTCAAGCAGGCCACATTTTAAAAGCTGATCATTTAAATTAAATGTGTAAGGTCTCAAAAACTTATGCCAAAAATCTTATGCATGTATGGTGTCTGAAACCAGATCAACAGACATTTTAGGGGATGTATGTGATTTCTTTCTTTCCGTAGAATCATTATCTGTAAGCACATTTGGCAACCCTGTGGCGTGTGAGTGTAATTAATACTTTATGTTCATGTATAATGTATACGTATGCAATCCAGCTGGGAAGAGCCTGAGATTCTCCTGCAGTTGTACATCGTCGCAGCCACAGAGGAAGATTTCGGGGTGTGCTCAGTAATTTTTCATTGTTAGGCAGGACACGGGCCATCCCTGTCTGAACACCCCAAACAGACTCAGAGGGGCTGATCCTGGCGTAAGCCATGGCGCGGGCACCCGGCCTGCGGTGCGAGCCGCCCTCTGGCCCCGGCACGCGCCCGAGCCCAGCGCTCCACGGGTGACCGTGGCTCCGCTCCGCAGAGAGGGAGGCTTTAATTCCACATTAGCATTCGCAAAAAATACCCGGAAAATATTCACCTGCAAATTCACCTGCAAATTCACTGTGCCCGATCCAACGGCGATGAGCGTGGCTCTCCGAACTCGGTGAGAACAGTGCAGGCAAAGGGGAAAGGAGAGAATTAGAGATGGCGGGACGTTTGTCAGTTGAGCACTTGGTGATTTTGCATAATGTTTGTTATGCATAAGCAAGACCTTTCACGGAAAGGGGATAATTAAACAAATTGCTCACCTGGGAGACTTTTGGGAAAAGACTTAAAGAAATTCACATTCCTTCTGTATTTTGAAAATTAAAAGGATATTCAGGTTTTAATATTTTTCTTTTAAAATTATGAATCCAAATTTTCAAAAGGTGATGTCCAAGCAAAATGCTGCAAAATCTTTGAAATGTTTGAGTGAACTAATCCAAACTGTGATATCAATATTAGGTTTTCATTTTTTTTAAGGTTGTTCTGAAATGGTGCTAAGAATATGGGTTATTTCCCAATCATTCGAATAAAAAATTTCTGCTGAAAAGACAGATTTTATGCCGGGTGACCTCCAGAGAGGTCATATTCATGAGCTGGTTAAGCGATTGAGTTCATACGTTCCCTGTCAAATGCTCGTTGCTGTTCTGTTTCCCAGAAAGGGTGGTTGCATTTTCCCCGCCGAGGGGTGTCGGCTCTGCGCAATGTTCTCGGCCGCGTTGGGGTCGTAAGATGCTCTGTTGTTGTCAAGCCGCTGCCTGCCTGTGTGATTGTGTTCTGTTCTCCTTGTAGATGGAGGAGATTAAATTTAAAGACAGAGCAGTCTACGTGCTGGAGAGAGAGTTAGGGGTTCAAGCCGGGCATGCTCAGAGACTGCAGCTCCAAAAGGAGGCTTTAGATGAACAACTTTCCCAGATCAAAGAGTCTGATCGGCATCTGAGCAGCCCCAAGCGGGAACTTCCTTATGCAAGTGGTGCAGGAGACGCTTCAGATCATTCGGGAAGCCCCGTAAGCACTTTCACGTGGTTTCACCTACACAAACGAGCAGACAGAGTGACAAAATGGCACAAAGGGACAGAATCTTGATGAGCGCACCCTCGAGCAACAGCTTTCCCATAGCCGTGCAGGGGAAGCCCCCAGGCACCCGTTTCTTGCTCTCGTGCGTTAGCCAACCCTTTAAGATTTCAAATCAAAGCTTGTTATGGGAGAGTTTTTGCTTTTTTGTCGTTTTGTTTTCTGGTTTGGTTGGTTTGGTTTTGTTAGCAGGGTGGAATTTTTCTGTTCTTTTCCTCTTCCTTTTCCTCACTCTACCATACCTCTCCCACCTGCCTTAATTTGACAGTTTGACACAATTTTGCCAACAAATGATGCAAATGCATTTCTAACCAAGTAATGTATGCGTGCTAGCTCTCGGAACTGCTAACTATGGATTTTGTGAGCAGATGTACGAGGCCAGTTTACGAAGGGAAACGGGGGAAGGCAATGGGTGCATGGAAGCGTGGGAAGCCCCGCGGTCCTCCGGGAACGCCGCTGCTGGCCCGGGTTTGCGCGCTGCTGAGTGCTCTCGCTTTCAGCGGACCAGAAAGTGAACTAAACACCTGTTAACCTGTTCTCTCCTGTTTCTTGTCTACAATGCAACATCCAGAACATTAAATTTTAGTCACCCTTTCACAATGGCTGTTTTAATATAACTATGGCACCTTTCTGCTTTTGCCTTGATTTGCTAATATTAAAAAGCCCTCAGTTAACTGACCTCATATATCTGACGTATGCAAGTTTTCTTCATTGCTGATTCTCATCAAGATTTCTTTTGCAACAGCCTTAATTTTCTCAGTAGAAGTGTAAATACTTGTACATGAGCAGACCAATCTATTTTATTCTTTGTCCCAAGCCTCTCCTGCACCTGTTGAATGAGGAACCCTAGACCTCCCAAAAGTGCCACCAGCACTACGGACGCTAATTTGCTTGTTTCGATTTGTCCTCAACTTCTGCCAAACCTCAGAACAAGTCCTAGAGAAGGGGGGAAAGTCTGTCACATTTGTAATAGCTGTAACTTCTCTCTGATTCTGAACGAGAACATGTCTACCTCTATTTCTATTCATTTCTAATTTGATTTAAGCATTTTCACTCAGATAAAGTGCTACCCCTTTGGCTTTACAAGTGACCCTTTAGAACCCAATAAGGGCCACAGCTTTATGGAAGAAGAGCTTATGCAATGGTATAATTGCATGGATTTTCCCCATTTGTACTTCAGTATTTTTAATATCATTTTCTTACAACAAAGTCCTCAGAGCGGGTGATGTGTCTGAAGCACTCAGTTCAACAGTGGCATACATTGGAAACACTGCCTTCATTTTTGGTATTTTCTTTTCTATTTCCAAGTTTACCATTTGTGACTTTGTATTTGCATATACATACTTCTGCATTTGCATACTTTGTTACATTTTCACTCCTAACTTTCTGTTGGTCTCATCCTGCAGCTTTCAGTGGTCAGTTAGGTTACATGGGTTACACTCTGCCATATAATGTTTTGAAATGTTTGGATTTGGGATAAGAAAAAGTTTGAGCTTTGAAAAATATTGATATTGCCTGTACACTTATGAACAGTTATTTGCAGTTGATCTTTGTTTTAGGAACAGCAGTTGGATGAAAAGGATGCCCGGCGTTTCCAACTTAAAATCGCGGAGCTGAGTGCCATCATCAGGAAGCTGGAGGACCGGAATGCGCTGCTGTCGGAGGAGAGGAACGAGCTGGTGAGTGCAGCGGCAAAAGCGCAGCGATGGCCGCTTGTGAACGCGCTGCCGTGGCCGTGCCTTACCCCCAAAATATCGAGGTATTTTCCCCTGTGCCGTTTTGGAATCATTGCAGGAGTAGCCGGCTCCTCCTTACGCTCTGTGTGTGGTGGTATGCCACGCTACACTCATCTTTGCTTATATAACAATGAATTTTTAAGATGGCATTAGGTGGAATTATTTTCATTTATTTTTTAAAATAAATACATTCCCCACATGATATGCTTGTTGCACAGACTGAATACTTCATGAAGGAGGAACGATCTGCTTCCCAATGGAAAATACCAAGAATTTTTGATCAATTCTGCTTTGTGTTAGGAGAAAATACTGTGTGTGTTAGTTAAAGAAAATGAATAATATATTTGATGAACAATAACAGCTCCAGAGGTGTTAATTCTCTCTTTGTCTTTCAGTTAAAACGTCTTAGAGAAGCTGAAAGTCAGTATAAGCCCATTTTGGACAAAAATAAACGCCTTAGTAGGAAGAATGAAGAATTGTCACACGCCTTACGTCGAATGGAAAATAAATTAAAATTTGTAACACAAGAAAATATAGCAATGGTAAGTCTCTGCGCGCTCCAGGAAGACCATGTAATTTAGTATTCACAGGGCTGATGCATCCCAAGCTTGCAAGTTCGATAGGTAACCTTCCCCTTTCCACTGCTGGCTGAGATGTTCTGCAGTGCACTACAGACTGGTTTGTGGCTTGAACATGTTCTGGTTTACATAAAATGTTTTATTTTAGCTTCGAAACCAAAATAAATTGCATGAGTTTGCACATTTTGATCGGACTGCTCAGTCACTGGCTGCTCAGCGTCCACGTGAGCACAAATCACCCCGCTTCACCTTTGCCTTTTGTACCAGAATCACCTCGTAATCCCTCGGAAATCTGCGCTTGGGCCTCTCTTCCCTCTTTTGCAGTTGAATATTGTTAGTGGGCGATAGCCGGCAGCAAGTAGCTGTGGCATGGCGTGAATGCAGGAGGGCTGGGTCATCCCCGTGACCGCTGCAGCTCCGGGACTGCTGCAGATCAAAAGTAACGAGAGGAGCCCGGAGAGAAGCGACATGGGTCCCAGCTCTCCGAATTCCTTCTCCCCCCAGAGCAAGCCGCACAGCTCTTGGCAGAACTAAAGGGCGGGTGCAGCTGAGCTGCTGCCAGCCCCTCGCTTTGGTGCGACGGCCCCCCACGCCCGCTGCCCTCCTTGGTGACGGCGAGCTTCACGCGGCAGTCTGAGGAGCCCGAACACCCGGCGCGTTTGCGGTCTAGCCGTATCGCCCAGCAAAAGGGGAGCAGGATGGCTGCCAGAACAGCCGTTAGATTAGACGCATGGCTAGCTGTGAAGGGAAGGGTTGTGTGCTCTCCTTTGGCCCAGCCTTCTTTCTGATCATTTCCTCTTCTGCCGTGTGGGTTTCTTTTAGAGGCAAAGAGCTGGAACAATAAGGAGACCGAGCTCTTTAAATGACCTTGACCACAGCCAGGAAGAAAGAGAAGTTGATTTCCTGAGACTACAAGTTATTGAACAGCAAAATATCATTGATGAACTCTCCAAGGTAAGGTGTAATACTGCTGCTCTCATGAGAGGTCGACTAAGGCCGTAGCAGAAGAACGGGAAGCCTAAGCAAGGGGTGCTTGGGGTTCTGTGAGCTAACGGGCATAGCTCGCATCACGGGAACGTGGTAGGCATTTCTGTGATTACTAGTAATCGAACTGAATATAAGTTATCTGTGGCATAGCATTTGGAAAAATCCTTTCAGTCTACGTTGCGCTTGCGTGACAGAACCATTGCGGCACGTCCAGTAGGCGTGCTGACGGCCGGCTCCTGCACCTGCGAGAGAAAACGTCAGAGCTCCTTTAGCTGGAGACAGCAGCAGGGCTAAAGGCTGCTGTGTACAAGGCGGGTGTTCTGCAGTGTTGTGTTTGGGGTCTTGCTTCTTTGTTCACATGTTCTCAGTCTTCGGAAAGAGAAAATACTGAAATTGTAATAGTCCTCAAGAAAATAGCTTCTTTGGGTTTGTGTCTGTACACTTACTGACATTATTTCATTCTTTTTCATTAGACACTGGAAACTGCTGGCTATGTGAAGAGTGTCATGGTAAGAATGACGTTAACTTCATCCTCATCTTTGTATGCTTTAAATTGCTCTTCATGCAAAGCACGCAGGGTACAATAACATTTATTATCACTTACCTCTCCATTCAGGCAGCAAGCTAACACACAAGTGTTTTTCTCAGCATAGATGTTGTCAAAGGCCGTATCAGCAGAAGTTGTTCACCAGAGAAAAAAATAGTGATAGCGGAGAGGAAAGCTCTGGTGAGAGAGGAAAGCTTATTTTTTCACCACTAGGCAAAGGTCAGCATGGTCACCCTGTCCTGACAGCTGGGAGCGAGTGTCCCCCATCTCCGGGACAGCTCTGCCACCGTGGAATCGCATCTCTTTGAGAGTCTGATTACCACTAGCTTTGTCTCACCCATACTGGCATGTTCGCAGTCACTGCCCTCGCCCGACTCATCGCTTTGTTATTATCGGTAAAAGTTTTGTGAAGTTAAGCCACGAATACGTATTGATAAAACGTGTGCTGATTTGTTCTTCATTGCCAAGCGTGCAGCGGAGCTTGTGCTGTCGAGCAAAACAAGTATTCCATTTCTTCTGTCACTGCTGCCGATGTTAGGATTTGCTATTGGGCTGATGGCAGTGGCACATTATCCATGTCCCACAACGTCATCGCATCCTTTTACCAAATGGTTAAAGTGAAAGATTTCCCTTCAGAACTTTACTCTCTGCAATCCTGGAGTTTGCCTGTATTTTCAATCCAGAATAATTTTTTTTCAGTACTATAAAAAATTGACATGACTCTATGAAGAGTGTCATAATTTCCACTGAACAGAAAAATCTGCTGGCAGCAATAACTGCTCAAACCCTTTTTCAGAAGCACTGGGAACCTGCAGATCCTTCAAGAAGTCAGCTGAGACTGAGAGTGCTGAGTTCAAACGGTCTCTGATTTTGTGCGGTTGGGCCGTTAGGTGCGGGCACCTTCCAGAGCGCCCGAACAGCCACGGCACCGAGCCCAGGGCAGGAGCCGGTGCTTGCTCCTCAGCCCCTACAGAGCCCACCGGCCAGAGAAGAGCCATAGCACGGCTTGAGCGCGCGTGCTTGCTCGCGGAGCAGCTCTGGAGCGAGGCCTAAGCTGTCAGCGCGTTGTGTTGGTTATAGTCAGCTTGCCTTTGCTGTTTTGATTTTCATGAGCGTGCAGAGCAATTGCTACTTGTATACAGCGAACTTGGAAGATGTTGGAGTAAAACTAACATTTGAACTGATGAAAACACGGTTATTTCATTTTGAGGCAGTGGCCAGCACTGACAGCACTATTTCTTGATTGCTTAATGACTACTGGTACTGACATACTTAATTTGAGTAACAGCTCTCTGAAAGCAGCTGACGTATGTATCTGATTCTTTCAGGAGCGCGATAAGCTGTTGAGGTATAGGAAGCAAAGGAAAAAAATGACAAGAATTCCTAAGGTAAAAGAACCCCCTTGTATCCTGACATGCTGATGGGCATGCTGGCTTCCTGGGGTGCCCCGAGCGCCTCGGAGCCGGGCGGGGGGGCGTTCTCCTTGCGGGTCTAGAAACGGGCCCTAATCTTAAGTTTGGGTTCAAGGACATTCATAGACAGTGCTGGGATAATTCAGACGAGGTCTGGCAGGGGTAGGGGAACCGTCTGCACTGTGCATTACAAGCATTTGCATGCTCTGCAGTTACCCCGAGCAGTTTCGGTGTCCCGTGGGGCTTCTGTGGTATGTGATTGTCTTAAGATGAGACAGATTTTGTGAATTAACACATCTCAAAGTGATCTTTTAATGGCACTGCCTGAAAACATACGTAGGTTGTAAATAATTCGTTACGGAGTTTAGTAACGTGCAAAAATTGCTGGTTACAAGGAGCGACGGTCGGAGCTCAGGGAAAAAGAAAATGTTAGTTAATGAAGACTTGGCAGGATGTTAATATAAATATGAACACTGTAAGGACATCGTAAGGTGTAATGTCAGTGACCTGAGAGCAAGCAGTGCTCTACCTATGAAAAATTAAGGCGGTGATGGAGCTAATGAATCTATAAACAACGAATTGCAGTCGATGTGAGATAACTCCTGAACTCCTGTCATCCTGCAAATGGCAACCAGGCCTTTGAAGGAGAGTTACGTTTTGTCTCCTTCAAAAGTTATCCACTGCAAATCAAAAAAAAAAAAAGCCAAAATCTAGACATTTTTTTTGTAAATCAACAATTAAAAATATCTTTAACTGTGTTTGAAATGTCATCTTTGACTTTCAAGCATTTAACAGTAAATCTTTTTTTTACCACCACTACCCCATTCTTTTAAACAGAAAGCAGGTTTGTGTGGAAAAATGGATTTCTTCAAACTGTAAAAACATTGCTGTGGTGATTAGCTTCAAATTTTCAAGTAGAATATTTCTTGGCAAGCTAACTTCTCATGTGACAGTTGTGGTAATGACAGGAGGGACACGGTGGTGATGACGATGGATTAACAAAGGCATTTCAATGCACAACTCCCACCTCACGCCGAGATGAACACACAAAGAAGTAAAAAGGGTGATCTGCCTTAGCTAGGGAAATTGGAAGGAAAATACATTAAAAAAAGGCAGGGGCTTTGAGGTTGCACACCATCATAGCTGATAAGAAATACAGCAATCCCGTGATTTGAATAGTTTTAGCTGTCGTTAGAGCACTACCATGGGGGTGAAAGAGCTTTACAGAATGCATGTGAAGAACTGGGTGGTTTTTCAAAAACCAATAGTGTGAAAATTACCAATAATCTGGAATTCAGGTTCCTCCGAAGGTGCATATGTTCAAATCCTACAAAGGCGCAGGGTTTAGACACGCGTCCACAGTTGTTGCTGTCCCCCCGGTGCCGCGGGCGGGCGCAGCCGGTGGCACCGCTGCCGCCCGGCACGGCTGCGCTCCCTGACACCTTGTCTCTGCCAGAAGCCGGTTGTGGAGACGTTTTTCGGCTACGATGAAGAAGCTTCCTTGGAGTCTGATGGTTCCTCTATCTCGTATCAAACTGACCGGACAGATCAAACCCCTTGCACTCCTGAAGATGACTTGGAAGAGGTATTCATCAAAAATACGTGTTATTTTGTTTCGAAACCTCGCTACTAATTTTTAATGAAATTTCTGGTCTGTCTATTCATTCATTTGTCTATCATTCATTTGTAGTCTATCATTCATTTGTCACCTCTGACCAGAAAAGTAAAAATTTATGTTAAATTTAATACTGTGCATGTTGGTTAATATCTTCGGATCTCAAGTCTTCAGTAATTTCACAACTTTTAACCAAGCTGGAAATATTATCTCCTAAGAATATTAGATTTATAATGGGTTTGTAGGTTAGAGGTCTAAAAAGACTGAGAAGTTGGACAGCCCTAGGAAGACCTGTTCACACTGAGATTTGCTGCAGGTTTGTGCACGTGTAGTTTGGTTCAGGTCCCTCCGTTTGTCATTTTGACCTCGGCACAGAGCGCAGCCTTAAGCAATAAGGTTTGTGTTTCTGGAAGGAGAGGTCAGCAGTCACGTAAAGCACCGGCCTCCAGAGGAAAGGCTGTCTCCTCGCCAGGGTATTGAGGTCGTGACTTTTCTGGAGGCTCCGAG
Source organism: Mycteria americana (assembly GCF_035582795.1). Lineage (NCBI taxonomy): Eukaryota > Metazoa > Chordata > Aves > Ciconiiformes > Ciconiidae > Mycteria > Mycteria americana. The sequence continues at coordinate 1,027,017 of NC_134370.1, read as the reverse complement.
TGCAGAGCACACAAAGGTAGCTGGTAATACAAATAAAAGTTATTAATGCTGGTGTTTTGCAGGGCTTCCCTACAAACGTGTTCCCGAGTGTGTGTCAGATCACTGTACCGTTACATGTTTCTGGGCTTAACAAGAGTCTTGTAATAAACAAAAAATTGCTGTAATGACTTGCAGCCTTTTTACGGTATGCTGGCTGCAGTTTTTCATCTGCCGTTTCACCTGTTCCGTGGTTGTAATTAGACCTGTTCGAAGGGAACCTAAAGAGTTCCTATCTCCATCATAAAAGATACATGACTGGTTACCAGGTGTGTGCTGCACTGCAGGGAATCTGAATGTATTTTTATATGTATGAGCCTATTTATTTTTCATTCCTGTATTTACATTTTTTTCCATGTTCAGATAGTACAAAGTTTATGCATGCAACCAGCAGTATAATCTCATTTCATGTCAAATGAAATATTCCGGTCAACCTGACATGAAAGCATTCAATGCTGGATACTGTAAGGAGAGCGAAGAAGATGAAGGGCTCTTTTCATGTCGGTGTCACCATTTCTACAAGTATTAACTCTAGGTTAGGGTTTTAATAATTGAGTGAGACTGTCAGGCTTGGCTTATTCTCCAGATTGGAAACCTTTTGTTGTTTCCAGAAAGTTGTATTTTAACCTTTAAATGTGATGACTTTGCCTGTTACAGTAACAAAGGGCGACTCAGTGGTTAGTATGTTATATAGATGGCAAGTTTTTATCTTTCCAAGGCAGGAGGAATTATCTTTTTTTTTTTTCTATATTGCATTTTCTTGAAGTGTATGCAAGAGATGTTTAAGGGACAAAAGAGAAATAGTCTGAGGGCACATAAACAAGATCTTTAGTACTGTGCTCCCCAAATTGCATTTTGAAAGTAATAGTTTTGGCACTTTTTAGAGAAAGCAAACATAATCCGCTCTTATAATATTTTTTACTTTCATTGCAGAAAAAAGCAACTGGTGCAATGCATATTTGGTTTTAATTCCAGGGTATGGCCAAGGAAGAGACAGAACTGCGGTTTCGGCAGCTGACGATGGAGTACCAGGCCCTGCAACGAGCGTACGCCCTATTGCAAGAACAGGTCGGAGGAACATTGGATGCAGAACGAGAAGTTAAGGTCTAAATGGCTTATATTACATGCAAATAAAGGATTGTAATTGTATGGGGGTTTCCAATTGTACTTGCCCGGGTTGTTTTCAAGCTAACCTGGGGTCCGCCAGCCCCTCCAGCACGCTGCCGGCTGGGAGCGCAGGGCAGGGGACTCGGCCGGGCCGGCTGCCAGGGTGGGCTCCGGGGTCCCTAACTCCAGCCAGCGTGTCCGGCGTCCCCTGTGCAGGGCTGGTTGGCTGGAGGAACCGCTACTACCGTTACTACCGTTTAGTCTTTTCACCTCTGATCAGTTTAAGAGAAATTCAGAGAGAGTTTTTCTGGGAAATCCTTAAAATTAAGCTCTTTTTCTGTAAAAATCTAGGACAGGTAGCCTTAAATATATAATGCTTGGTATTTAATGCCTTCTGGATTCTGTGAGATTACATGATTCCTCATAAAATGTTTAGAAGGCTTGTAGCTGAGATTCTTTTTCTTAATTAAATTGCAAAGTGTCCTATGCTATTCTGCCTGCCTATCTGCCTCACACAGCCCTTGTGGCTTCAAACATCTGGCATAAAATGTTAGCTTTGTTATGAGTATGGTGTATATTACAAGGAGTTGGCAGGACTTATCATGCACAGAATGCAAGGGTGAATACAGTAAATAAGGGGACAAATTCTGTTCTGAGCTAACACTTTGAAGTTTAATAGGAGAAATGTAACTGCAAAGTCTTAATTTGGCTCTGCCTCTATTGTGTGAACGTGTTATCCAGGAACACTCACAGTAGTTCGAGGTAAGGGTGACGATGCTGGGAGATACCCGTATCGTCCAGCCGGTGCCTCCGGTGGGGACACCTCCGGCAGCTGCGGCACAGCACCGCGTACCACCGAGCTGTGACCGTCCCAGCCGCCGGCAGTGCCCTGGCCCCAGCTGGACATAAACAAACGGCCAGATTCCTCTAGCTGAAGCCCATCGTTACAATAATATTTTGGCGTTCCTATCTATTTAGCTGCTCTGGTTTTCTTCCACTGAATAATTCAAAGAATTAACTTTTCATTTCAGCACTGTCTCCACTGGTGAGTACCTCTCGGCCACCCAGGTTTAGCAGCACCCCTTTCTCCCAGCGACCTCCCCGTTTGGCAGTCACGGACCACCTCCCTCTCTCTGAATGCTCCAACTGCATTAAAACTAACGTTCCCAGAAGCACGCGCTCTGCTCTGAAACGTTAGGGATTGCGCATGTAAAGAAAATCGTAATGAAACAAGACATGCCCAACTTGAAAAGTTACTTAATTTTACTTTTTCCATAGTGAAACAAAAAGAGAGGACAATGCAGGTAATGCAAACAAATAAGATCATTTTCATTGTAAATAACAAGATAAATAGCAGATAAATGGTTTGAGGAAAGAAAATGTTCTATAAAACAATATTTAACTAATAAAACAGCTAATAATAATCACATTTATTCTCCAGAAAACACGTGTAGGAAGGTGGTGTATATTTAGATGAGCATGAAGCTACAAGTATAGTAAAAAATTACACTCACTACAGTAAGACCATAAGATAGGGTACTAAATGCATAAGGAGGAAAGCAGTTTGCCAGTTTGTAACGTTACATATGTAGAGTCTGCTCTGAGCTTTTTAACTCATCAAAAATTTAAAGGAATCAGGTGTGCCCAGAATTGTGGCATAATAATTTTCGTTTGTCTTCATGGAGAAAGGAATCTTTGCATTACACTGGCTTGTTTAACCACCTTGGTCTGGAATAGGGAAGGCTGCTCACTGCAGCCTGTCGTAACCAGCTGGAAGAAGCCATTTATGTTTTGCTGTCCTCCTGTCTACCTGATGGGATGCTCTTTATGTTAATCTTGACTTAAGTCTCAAAATTATTATCCTATCTTACAGGCTTCTTTTTACGATTAATGACTAATGTTACGTGCTTAGCTGCAAATTTATTCTGCCAAAGAACTTTAAAAATTATCTGTTAGAAGTGTTTGATGTTTTAAGTATTTTCTGTACCTGTGTTAGCTTTTGCCTTTTAGAGAAAGTTTGATTTATTTTCTTTTTTCCTTTTCCCTCGTATCCTACAGACACGTGAGCAGCTCCAAGCAGAAATACACCGATCGCAGGCTCAGATAGAAGACCTGGAGAAGGCCCTTGCTGAGCAGGGGCAGGTAATGCATGCGGCCAAACACCAGCCCTTTCTCCAGCCTTCGTGCTGGAGAAAAGGAGGGGGCTCTAGAAATGTGCCTGTCCGTGTTACCATACAATGCCGCAGATGCTAGTGAGTGTGTATGTATGTGTAGAACAATCCTGATGCGACTTTTCGATAGCTGCTTCATTTCGTACAAAGCAGGCGTACTAGGGAAGCAATTACTGTCCCTGTCAGTGTGCGCTGTAGTGACCTACCCTGCACAACCCCCATCGCCACTGCACCCCTGATTTAGGAGACATTACTGTAACCTGCCGAGTACTGTCTCAATAAACCTGTCAATTACTTGAAAAGAAAGCACTTAATACATGTGGTCTAGCTGGTTTCGAGGAGAGTCAGGCACGCAAGGGCCTTTGCAAACCCCACTCTGCACATTTACGTGTGTTAATATCTCAACCGTCAGTCCCCCAAGCCCTGAGTCCCCATCAGTGCTTCCGTGCTGACTCCTGAAATCAACACCCATTAAAGCCCCATATATCTTTGCTGATCTCAGCCTTAATGCTCACTCGCCCCAGCGTAACGGAGAGAACAGCGGACGATGCCTGCGCGAAAGGATCTGTGATGTGCAGATGTCACAGTAAGGGAAAGCAAAAGTCAGCTGGTAAGGAGAGCCTGAATTCGGTACGTGTACAGCTGTGAAGTCAAAACGGGTGTGATCTATCTGTAGGACACTGAGGATTTCTCTGCACAGCCGCAGGTGAAGTGAACTCCCATGCTCATTGTCACTGCCTGAAGTCCCAAAGCGCAGGGTCTGCTTGGCATCCAGCTGACAGCCGTGCCCATTAGTCCTCCTCTATCTGTCCCTAGCTTGAAATTGCTCTCTGTTGCTTTATTATGCATCTCCTGAAAGTTAAATCAGCGAATAACAGGTCAGTTCCCTTATCAACTTGAAGACGTATATAAATACTGAGAAAGTATTACGGTAAGAGAGGGAACAATTGTGTTTGGCAAGAAGTTGGTCTACTTCAAAATCTCACAGACTACCAGTATTTTTGATACCTAGGAGAAACTTGGGAAGGTAAAATAAAGGAAGAGTATTTATTTTCTAATGAAATGTTTATTCAGTGATTGTGCAAGTAAGCTTTCCTTGCCAGCAGCTTCCTTGTAGCTCCACAAGATTGTACTTTCTTAAAAGGAGAAAAGCGGGTGTTAAATTAGAAAGTGGTTAAACATTTCAAGGGAAGGAGGAGGTGCATAGCACAGGCTGGGTATTTTCAGCAAAAACAAAGTGGTTCTCATCATGTGAAAAACTTTGCTGTGAATGCTTTCTTTCGATTCAGAGTAAACTTGTGTGTTAGGGCTATTTGAAGTGTCTAGTTCAGCTGTTTGTGCAGTTCACCATGCAGCCCGTTCATGCAATAGCTTGTCAAATCATCTCAGTCATTCTTTCAAAAAGGATTAATTTGAAATACAATTGAATAATCTGTGAAACTGCACTCTAGGAAATTTAGTCTAAATGATTAACGTGAAGCACATCACATTCAACCAAACATCTATTGAGCTCTGCCTTCTTCATCCCATCAGGCATTATTAAGATGTCTTATTTTTGCTTTGATGTGTTAAGGCTTACACTTGGTAATTTTAATTTCTGAATTCACTGCAAGGTGTCTGCTTTTGCATGACTGGCTCATTCAAGGCTGGCTCAGTAGTCTGTCACTTTGGTCTGACCTTGAGATTTCACTCTGCAAAGCCAGCCCCACTCGAGGTCTTGGCAGGTTTGGGTGCCACCGCAGCTGTCGGTGGGTGACATTCAGCCCCCGGCACAGACCGCGTTGTACTCCTGGCTGTTGCAGGCCATTTGGATCCCTTTGGACTGCAGAGCCGAGGTCCCAATATTTGCCACTCACGTGCGTCCTTGCCTAGCTAGTGTTAGAAAATTCTCCCTCGTCGTGTTCCCCAAACAGAAAAGCATTATGGTGTTGGGAGTTTCTGCTTCCCTGCCCGCAGAGCTGAGTGGCTCTGAACGCTCACAGTGCAGCCGGGCGGCCCCTCGGATGCAGGAGGATCCCGCGCCCCCTCCACACCACCGAAACTGGGGAGCATCCTGGCAGCGGGGCGGCAACCTAAGCCCAGCACCCCTGCTCCGCCGCGCAACACCCTCCTCCTCGTGGCTCGGTGAACTAGTCAGTGCTGGCGCTGAGGTGACACGGTCCGGAGATGTGCGTCGAGTAGCGTAACACAGGGAAAAGTTAAAAGGAAAATGCACCTTAAATGAGAAGAGTACGGAGTTTAAAACCACCTCGCACGCTGGCACCCAAAGGTGATAAAGGAACAGGCACGCCTCTAGCCTTGGGATAGCCTTGAGAATGAAATATTGCAGCCTGCAAACATCCAACCCCCAGCTGGAAATACAGGAAAAGTTCCCAGGCTGTTTCTAGCTTGTGTCCTACTTTTCCAGCCAAAAAAACCCAACACCAAAAAAAAAAACCCCAAACCCAGAAACATAAAATGTTTTTTGGGAACTTTAAAATAATGCTAAATCATTTGATCGTTACCTTTCCAGCTTAACCTCTTATTACTGTTAACCTTACTGATAAATAATGTTCTGGGGTTTGTGGCTTTTATATATCCATCAAACTAAGAAATTAGTTTCTTATCTTGAAACCAATGTTTTATTATTTAACTAGTGGTTTATTTTTCCTAGTGTTCAGTAATTTGTATTCACTATAATTGAAATTTAATAGTAACTGCATAGCTAGAAATATCCCTTTTAATGCAAACCAATCTTTTATCTGAAAGCGGTTTTTTAATCGTTGGAGTGTTTCTAGTCTATTTGTATACTACAGACTGTTAAAATAAGACAGAAAGGGTGAGCTTTCGTGTCATAGGAAATAATGGAATTACAATTTCATATGCAAATTATTCTGTCCCTCTTCTCTAGATGTGTGATTTAATGAAATACTTGCTACTGTGTTTGTGCTAAACGTTGCCAGCTTCACCTACAGTATCGGTCATTTCTTTTTCAAGGACATGAAGTGGATTGAGGAGAAGCAAGCATTGTACAGAAGAAATCAAGAACTGGTAGAAAAGGTGTTCAATATTTCTATTTGTATTATTCAAATAATATTTGTAGCTTAAGGAATGCAGAGGGTGCAATAGTTTAATCTGTATCACTCAGCTCTACTGGAAATAATTCACGTATACTAACAAGATCCTTATAAACCTGCCAGAAAAAGTGGTTTTCTGGCATTCCGAATTGCCCCATAAAGTGTCCCGGTGTGAGGTCGTGCGAGGACGTGGTTGTGGGGAAGAGCCCCGCGTTCCCCCGGCGCCGGTGCCGCAGTCCCCGCTCGCGCTGAGCCCAGGGGGTGGGCTCGGACCCCCGGCGCTGGCGCCTGCCCCGGCGCTTCCCCAGCGCGGTCAAAGCACGGCAGATCTTGAGGGACGCTGCAAATGGTGCTGACACGTGTTGCTTTATTTTGCAGATAAAACAAATGGAAGCCGAGGAAGCTCGCTTAAAACATGATGTCCAGGACGTTAAGGATCAAAACGAGCTCCTGGAGTTCAGGATCTTGGAGCTTGAAGTGAGCACGTGTTGCAGCCACGGTCCTGCCCGCCTGCCCTGGGCTGCGCGAGCCATGGCCGGGGGCACCGCGGCTTTGGGAGCTCGCCCACGTTTACTCTAAAGAGCTGCATTGCACTGAACGAGACCAACGGGTTTGGTACAAAGTGCTAATACAAGAGGAAAAAAACCCAGACAAACGCCCAGGGCTCAGTACCGGTATTCCTGATAGGTCGCTCTGGCAGTCTTGCTACTTAAGTAATTTTAAGATCCAGAAGATCGGCTCATGATGTAGATACACATTTTCCTGTACTCCATCTGTTCTGAAAATGCAGAGATAAAACCAGAACAGATCATACGTGGGAAAGAAAAAGAAAAAGGAACTTCTTTTTCATTGCCAAAAATCATTGCTGTGTTTCACCTCTTGCTAAGCCTGCAGAGAAGGAACCACATGGCCTAGACCGCTCTGTTTACTCCACTGAGCCTTCTGTTTTCTGTATCATCACCTGTATAAACAGAACCTGTAAGCTCTTGGAAACCGTTTTCCAAATTCTCCAAAGAGAGATTAACAAAGCAGCCACTTACAAGAAAAATTTAAATGCAATTTCTATTATACTAGGTATAAGTGTATAGTTTTGTTCAAATATATTATGTGGTCAAAAGAATAGGTGAGTGGTCACGACCCGTGCCCAATGAAGAAGCGTGGTGGGAAAGCACTAGCGCTGTTCATACGTATGTCTGCCCTGCTTCGCAGCGAGGTGGAGGTCTCCCTGTCAGCCCCGAGCACCCTCACAAAAGCACATGGTCTGGCCAGAGCCATGGCTCTCGCTCCTGGCTGGTGGTGTCAACAGCCATGGGGTGCGGGAGGAAGGGTTTCTGGGCACCCAAAACAAAGTCACTCTGCGATAGCATTGCTTTGCAACGTGTTCAGTTAGCGTGAGCCTTTTTCAAACCGTGTTTATCAAGTTCTTGGTGAAGCTGCCGTTTGTGACATACCCGAGTGGGTAACGAAGCAATTATTGTCGTTTCAGGAGAGAGAAAGACGATCGCCTGCCATCAACTTCCATCATGGTCCTTTTACAGAGGGGAAAAGCCCTCTCCAAGTCTACTGCGAGGCAGAAGGTGTAACAGTAAGGGATTCTCGTTTCGTACTCTCCTTTCCCTAAATAAAATCAGACGCTCCGTTCTGACTCCTGGTTTTCCATTTCTCTCTTGTTAGGACATAGTAGTAGCAGAGCTGATGAAAAAATTGGACATTTTAGGGGATAACGCCGTAAGTGTATGTTCCTTTAATAAATTGTGCATGCTTTGGTAAATATTCGTCTCATGTTAAGTTAGCAAAGCCTTCTTGGTTTGCTACTGCACAACCTGTCCTCCCTGTGGTCAAAGTACTCGGCTACGAGCTAAGCGTTTTCTGGCTTTTTAAGATTTTGTTAATAGCCTTCTGACCAGTGCCGCCTGGGATCTTGGTGTCACAATATTGCTTTTAAATTTTCAGTGATTTGGAAAATATTTTGAAACTTTGGTGGGTTTTTTTTCTGGTCACTGTTCACACATGGTTTGCTTATTTGCTTACTCTGCATTTGCTTTGCTTTTGCATTTTAGCAGCTGTGTATTTATTTTAATTTTGTCTAATAACCCATAAACCTTCGATAGTAACCAGGATATTAAACAAAAAGTTACAACAGCAGCATGAAAAGAAGAAACAAATAATAAGAAATTTGAAAGCGTTTCTCCTTTAGCAGATGGAAGCGATTAACTGTCCCTATAGTTATGTAGACAGAGGATATATATGCCCTGTATGTTTTTCCTGTGCTCTCCTCTACCAGCAGAGCCACGGAGCCCCCGGGGCTGAGAGCGGCAGAGGAGAGCAGAGGGTCTGGCCGAGCTCCCCCCTGGGAGAAGCCCGCTGCAGACATGGGGTCTGCGGGACGGCCCCCACCGTTCCCACGGCTCCTCACCTGAGCTGCCCCAGCTCTCCCTGTGCCTCTGGACAGCTTGGACAGCAGCAAAACCGCCCTCCCCAGGGCCACGGCGGCGGCCTGGGAGTGCCTCTTGCCCACCTCTCCAGCGAGACCGGTTGGGTCATCGGGCCTCCGCCGTCCCCAGCCTCTGGCATCTGCACGCTCTGCCCCATAAAATCAAGCCAGGAGTTAGTGGATGAGCTGAAACACGTTGAAGCAATGAATAATCTTCACCACTGCTGCAGTTCATGATATTCACGCTGGCAGAAGTATGAAGAATCCTAAAATCTTTTGTGTGCAAAGAATAGAAAAAAATACATATAAGCTTAATCGCCAATGAGCTAAGACTGGCCCTACTAATGCGTAGAAAGATAATACCCATTAATCTGTTAATGCCCCTGCTAATGTCGTCTTCGGAGGCAATATGAACGTCAGGCTGGTCCCGTGCAGAGTGTTTTGGGACAGCCTCCCAAACAGGCAACCTGGAGACACACAGGAACAGAAAAAGCTTTTCTCACGTTTTCTATTCTCTTTCTTTTCCTCGTGGCTTCTTTACTTATACTAATGATCTCTAGTCTGTAATGTTATTTCCTCCTTTTTTTTTTCCTGTTACATACAAGTTAATTCCAGATGCGACGCAAGGGGGAGTTCGCAGTTCTCCCCTCAGCTAGCTTTAAGATAACTGTAGACTGTTGTCATCACTTGTTTTTTTCTTGTTTTCACGTGTTTAACATCGAGAGTCAGCCACCGACGGCAGACTCTGCCCCGTGGGCGCGTGTTGTCGTGTCTGGCTGTTAGGGAGGCCGGGAAAGCGAGCCCGCGTCCCGCCTGTGCGCAAGGGATTCTGTCCTTTTCTGCGCATTTTCTGTAAAGCGCCCCGGCAGCTTCCCGCTGCTTCCCGCTGAGCTGCCAGGAGTTAAACACTGCTCGGAGCGAGGGGAACCCCGGAGAGAGCCCCTCGAGGGGCAGAGCAGAAGCGGAGGGCGGAGGGTGCAGCGCGTCCCCTGCCGCCCACGGGCTCGCTGGGGACGGGCACGGAGAAAGCGGGGCTGAGGGACAGGGATGCCCTCCTCTTCCCCGCAGACAGGGGAGTCAGGGCAGGGGATAACTCACACGACAGGGAAGAACACCGTTAATATTCTGCGTGCGTGGTTTCATTTTTAATGTAACGTAACTTGTTTTAAAAAAACATTACTTACATTTATGGAAGAAACCATTTTCAGGGGTCCTCAGGACAGGTCTCCTCCCATCCCTGCCGGATAGCGCTTTCACTGCCCCAGCCTTGTGCATTAAATTAGAGCTCCCCGTAGTCACCCTTCTTACCAGCTTCCACGATAACACACGGAGACCGGCCCGTCCTCCTGCACCTGACAGCAGTGGGTCGGACTCAGCTGCCGGCGTCTGAGCAAATACGGGTCCCAAGCTAGAAGGATTCACTTCTGCTACTGTAGATGCAGCCAGAGTAAGACCGAGGTTTGGGATGAAATGCAAAACATAGTTTCAGTATTTTCATTAAAAAAAAAGAAAAAACAAACAAACAACAAAACCCCGAAAAACATTAATTGAAAAACTAACATCTTAACAAGCGTTTTCCAAAATCGTGACTTTTGGCCGTGCAGAATAAGGATTGTGTCTTAACCCACTGTGCGTACGATGGAACACAGCGGACTGCCGATTGCGTGCCTTGTCTTAATGGCACATGGCGCTAAGCTTGGTCTTGTCTTGTGTAACTGTGTGTTTATTCCCTGTTGGGGAGAATAGATCCAGTGTCAACGTCTTTTTTTGGTAAGTGTGGGAATTTTAGAAGAATTAACTGTATGTATGATAACAATTCAGCATGAATACTTACAATCGTTTTTACAACAATGTTGCATTACAATACTAATTTTCTTTGCCTTAGTTTATTGTTCCTCAAACATATTTAATTGCATATTTATTTAACACAGCAGTAGCCCACGTAGTGGATTAATAACGAGACACTGGGATTTCTTGTAATTCTATTCTGCTTTTGGTGCAGAATCTGACCAACGAAGAGCAAGTAGTTGTCATACAAGCAAGGACAGTTCTCACGTTGGCTGAAAAGGTAATAACCACAGCATCACTCACCAGTAAACGCGCGTCGTGAAAGCATCTGACCCTCTCGGAATAGCTCACTTGAAGACACTGGCGATGTAAATGATAGTTTCATCACAAAATGCCCCGGTTCTTTATGTGGAATTACACTTACACTAGTTTTTGTCAAAATAAAGGTAACATTCAGGCAATGCAGACAGACATTGCTTATTTTAAAATGCTACTTAACTAGCAAAATTATGTTAAAAGGTAGATGGCTAGGCCTAGAAATAATCCTTTTTTCCATCACCAGTGTATATCAAAGAAAAGATGTAATAATAAAGATAGTTTTTCCTCTTTTATGTAGTGAATTTAAATAAGTCCTTGCAGCGTGTGCTGACACACCCTGAAGCCCAGCGAAAGCTGAACGCGCAGGCGTGCAGCCTCTGCTCTTTAGGCTTAAGCCCCTGACCTCTCTTCTTTGTGCACAGTGGCTACAGCAGATAGAAGTGACGGAGTCTGCGCTGCAGCAGAAGATGCTGGATCTTGAGAATGAAAAGGTACCGCGAGATGAGGGGAGCGGGCCGGCGGGAGGGGCAGCAGGAAAGCAGTCGCGCTAGGGCCGCGGGCGTCGCACTGACTGCTCTTCCTTGTGGCCCCAGGAGCTGTTCAGCAAGCAAAAGGGCTACCTGGATGATGAGCTCGACTTCAGGAAACAGTCCTTGGACCAAGCCCACAAGGTGAGGAAAACCAGTCTTGACTGCGTTATGCCGTCTTGATTAACTTACTTTGAGTAACGTGTAGTCTGTTCTCTGTGGAAAAACTCTCTGCTCATGGGGTGACCCGGGGACTAAATGGGCTGAATTTTAAACAAACCACCTGTACCCTGGGCTGACAGTGAGTTCCTTACGAACCAAGTTCCTTGTGTTTGCATGGTCCTTGCAGGATTAGGACCTAAATACTGATTTATTAAACACAGATTGTCGTTTAGCAGAGGTTTTGGTAAATGACTGATAAGAAAATGATGTTTTCAGTAATTTCTCTTTTCCTTCCAAAACAGAGATTTTGATCTAGGCATTTCCTTAGATCTTAGATTACAGCCTCTGTAACCAAAACAGCTGGAGGTATTATTGAAATGAGACTACTTTTAGGTCAGGTTCATCATTAGCTCATTTCAACCATCTCTTCAGTCATCAGCTGTCTTGTTTCCTTCAGTTAGAGAAAAGTTCTATATATACTCATGAAAGACATAAATGCATAGATTTTCATATCGATTTTTCTCATTCTTTCAGTTCTGTTTAAATCTTGAGCACAGTTACACTTTCTGAGAAGCAACGAGTATTTATGCCTCTTTTTCTGGATACCTATTATCTATTGGTATCTCAAACCATTTGGGGGAGGTTTTACTCAGTACACTTTCTGTTTCTGTAAGGCTGATCTTTAAGACTGATTTTGCCAAATGCTGAGCTGTATCTGGAACCAATGCCTATGCACAGTGGAAACCCTGGAAAGTACACAAGCCCTCTTACCTGCGGTCTCAGCCCTAACACCAGATTGTCTCCTGCAGCCTTGAGCTGTTCTGAGAAGCACTTCGGTGCCGCCGAAGGCTGACCCTGTAGGATTCATCTTCAAAGATAAGCCCTGAGAGAGGGGATCCTCTGGGTCTTGGACGAGTTCTGAAACAGATCCATAAATCCGAGTGTGCGGAAACTCGCAACAGCAGCAGAGAGGGAAAAATCGTACGGCATTGCTTGAAACTCCTGGGAACATCACGACGTCTGCGGGAGAGCTCAGGCGCGGAGCCGCGGCTCAGTTAGGGTGTTACTCAGCACCCCTGCGGCTCACGGCCAGCCGCTTGCTCTCCATCCGTGAGATGGAACTCCAGTTCCAGGATCCCGAATTTACCAAAGGGTCCGACAACAACTGCCTCCTCCTTGGCTCTGCCGCTTGTGGAGGAGGAACGAGTGTAACGAGTGTGTTGCAGCCCGTGCAGAAGTAGCTGAGGGTTATTTGCATTTTCCTGTATTCTTTCAATGCATCACACGAATGTCCCCAGGCAAAGTGATGGACTTTACTCCCTGGCACAAATGCAGCCTGAAAGCAGCAAGAAAGCTTTGTTCTGCCCCAAAATTCGAGTGGCAAAAGCTCTTTTGATTTCTATAATTTGTTTCGCTCCCATGTTTCCTTTGTGCCCCTTGAGATGAGGAGCCACTAATCTTCCCCCGCTAACTGCAGCCAACAAGATTACCAGCTGTAACCACTAAGCTTTTTGCACGGTTTTCACTCCCTTTGGTGGCTGGCGGGGGATTTTGCTCCGAGAAGCACTTGGCTCACACAGAGACTCCTGACGCTGACGCTGCTCTGGAGACCGTGAGTTTGCCCACACTCCTCTTTCTTCACAAGTCGATACAATCAGAGAGGGATAACGGTTGTATAAGCGAGGTTTGGGGCCCAACAGAAATCCGTGTTTCAGATAACAGCATTTTGCTGAGACCGTTACGGTTAGCAAGGATGTTGGCATTATTTTTAAAAGTGAAAGCAGAATCTTCTTCTGAGATCTGATCTGAGCTTCCCTACAGAGATACCATGGTTGCTGTCTTTCAGTTATCACCAGTATCTGTAACTCCTGCCATGATGTTATTATTCTTGTAAATGCTTGTATTCTTCTGTCCTGACTCTGCTAAGACATAGTAAGAAAACACCACCAGCAGCCTCAGGGGGAAAAACTTGTCGATTGAACGGAGCTGAATTATCACAACAGACATCTATGGCATTTTCCAACAGCCTGTCTAGAGGTTCAAGCCGCACTATGGCAGCAGTCCCATTCCCCTGAAGCCACGGGGAGCTCTGCAAGGTTCAAACCACACGATTGCAGTCCTGTTCCCCTGAAGCCACGGGGAGCTCTGCAAGGTTCAAACCACACGATTGCAGTCCTGTTCCCCTGAAGCCACGGGGAGCTCTGCAAGGTTCAAACCACACGATTGCAGTCCTGTTCCCCTGAAGCCATGGGGAGCTCTGCAAGGTTCAAACCACACGATTGCAGTCCTGTTCCCCTGAAGCCACGGGGAGCTCTGCAAGACACCAGCAGCTTTGGAGAGGGCGTGCAAAGGTGCCCTCTTTTACTGCTCTGTCTCTTGCTCTGTATCAAACTTGCTGAAAAAGATTTTGTCTTGGTTTTGGCCTGCGTGAAAGAATAGCATTCATCTTGGACTTTGAAGCAGAAGACATTATCTGGCAAGGTCACCTGCCCTAGGAGAGTACCAGGCTCGGTGATCCTGGGGAAACGTTGCCAGTCCGTTTCCTACACACTTCTATATCTCAAGAAATCTGGAGGGTCCATCCGTCTGTGTGCAAGAGACATTTTCTGATACAGTGAAGTAAAGGCTCTGCAGCCTGAGGCTGCAGGAACAGAGCCCAGCTACCAGATACACCTTTACTGAGCAGAAAGCCTCTTGGAGCTGCCAGCTCTGCCAGAGGAAGCGCTGGGAACGCCTTCACGCGGGGCGTTTTAAGCTAGTTGGCATGAAACGCACACAGCAGGGAGCCATTCCTTTCCGGCAGGAGCATGGACTGGTGCTGCCGTATCCTCTGCTGCCGCCAACAGAATAGCTGGGAAAGGTGAACTGAGAGCCTGAACGTTACATTTAAAAAATATCTGTAACTCACAAAATGAGTCTTTTATGAACCTCTTTCCCTTTTCCCTTTCCTTTCCTTTTTTTTCTTTTTGCCTTTTCTCCCCACCGCCATCGCCCCGGCTCCAGAAAGGAGAGGTTGACACCCGTGTATGTTTTGAGAGGCAGACTAGGCTGGGCCCAGGGGCCGTCCCAGTTCCGGCGCTGCCACATGATGAAAGCAGCCTGCAGTACTTTCCCCCTGCACTGGCCTGTGCGGGAGGCTCAGCACACAACCCCTCCACCGCTCCCGTTGCCTTCCCGGGGTAGGATTTTCAGTTCCTCACAAAATCCTCATCCGACCAGAGACAAGGTCAAGCTGACAGCCTTATATTGTTTTTGATTAGCAAATTCTGGAATTAGAAGCCATGCTCTATGATGCCCTGCAGCAAGAAGCTGGAGCCAAAATTTCCGAACTTCTTTCAGAAGAGGAGAAAGAGAAACTGAAGAGTGCCGTAGAGCAATGGAAGCGGCAGGTGATGAGCGAGCTCCGGGAGAGGGACGCCCAAATCCTGCGAGAAAGGATGGAGCTCATTCAGCATGCACAGCAGGTAGGTGCCGGTGCACGGGCACGGCGAGGTTCGGGGTGGGACGGTCCCTCAGACGGAAACGTAATGAACTTGTGAGCACCAGCCTCTCCTCGTAGGGCTGTACCAGAAATGGATGGTCCTGGGGCCAGGTTTTGATTTGTCTTGGATAATCCCTGCAAACAGGGCATTTTGGTTTCCGTGAATTTGTCACACATAGTGACATTCACGGAGGACTCATCTACAGCTTAGAACCCAATTTATTTTTTTTAGAAGCGCAGCACATACAATTTATATCTCCAAAAATAATGCAACTTCTGGGTACATCTGTATTTGGTTGGTTAATAAATTTTTTTTTATTTGAAATCTGACAGAGAATTAAAGAGCTAGAAGAAAGAATTGAAGGCCAAAAAAGACAAATAAAAGAGTTAGAGGAAAAGGTAAGGTAATGCAGATGAAACAGTTATTGTATGTGCACATGACCATGTATTCATTTCATCTTGGCTAAGAAAACAATCTTATAAAAGTTTGTGTTTGTTAGTGCAGCGAGCTAATGGGAGAGCGCTCCAGGAAACCATTTTGCATTTGCATCGGTCCCTCTGAGAAGGAAAGGTTACCCGCTTAAATTGAGTCTTTCCTTCTGTTATCCTTCAGTAAAGTCCGAAACACAGGACTTGGCACGGACGGAGGGGTCCGTCTGCCCGGGGAAGGGAGTGATGGAGAGCTGCTGGACGGCACGGGGCTGAGGTCTCGCACGCGCTCCGGGGAAGGAGCCAGGGATCTTTTCTCCCTCCCGTCTCCAGCATTTGCACGTGCAGCTGCACGGACCTGCCTTTCCCAGGGGGAAGGAGGAGGCTCGCTCTCCTCTCCTCCTCTCCTCTCCTCGCCTGCAGCCACAGCAGTCACTGTCACCGTGGTTAATGTCATCGAGCTTTCGCCGGTCAAGCCATAACTGTTGAACTTCACCCTAAAATTACCCTTATCTGAAATCATCTATTTCTAGTGACATTGCCACGGGACGACTTGTTCAGGTACAACAGGGACTGAGCTGGACTTTCACCTGAAACTAAACCCAACCCTTAGCAGTGTGGGCTTGGGGGTTTTTTTGAGGTGTCAGAAGAATTCAGCTAATTTTTTCCCTCCCCGTTTTTCCTGAGCCCTTGGCTGCCACTGGGCTGGGCTCCGCTGGGGCAGGAGACGACTCTCATCAGCCCGAGGGCTGCGGGGCTCTGGCTGGGCTGAGCCGAGCCTCGAGCCCTCGGCGCTTCCTTCACACTTTACGTTTCTTTTCAACTGAGAGTTTTGTTGCACTCTGTCTGTAACCACAGCTTGTTTCTCAGCTAAACACACTGTAAACTCTTATTCTCTTTCTTCTCTTCCATTTTTTCCTCTCCTCCCTCCCCTTTTCAGTTTTTATTTTTGTTTTTATTTTTCTCTTTAGCTTTCATTCTTTGGTCATAGTCCTTCAGGCCACACGCAAAAGGTAAGCCCTCGGATCACCTCTGCTCTCCCCTCTTCTTCTTGTAAAGCACCAGAGCCTTCCCCTTGCTGCTCAGGCTTCAACAGCGTTGGGGGGTCTCCTGGGTGCCCCAGATAACCTGAAAATGGACATCTCTAAAGCCACTGCTCCTTCTCCCTGCACGGCTGGGCTGTCTGACACGCTCGCAGCTGGATTAAACCCCTTGCATTAGCTTGTCCTGTCGTCAGGCTAAAAAACCAGAATGGTTTGGGGGGGGACATGTTATTTATAAATGTGTGTTCCTCCCAGCATCATGCCTTAGGGCCCTAGATATTGCCGAACCCCGCCTTTTTTCCCATGTAAATAGGAGATAAAATGCCAATCTCTTTGTGCTTCCAGAGATGGTAGAAATTACCACGTCGTGGGTGGCAGTGAGGGGAACATTCCCTATTAGTCATCAAAGTCAACAGAATACAGCACAGATCCTTTTTTATCAGTTGTACAATTCAAACAGATAGTTATAAATACAAACCTTACAGAAATTTCATGCACGTTATTTTTGCCCAGATATACTTTTTTTTGATCCGTGTTTTTGTGTCTTCTTCTTGTTTCAGCCTCCTGAGGAAGCTAGAATTGCTTCTGCTGTTACCAACAGGAAGACAGCACTGATTACCAAGACAGAAAAAGAGACATTGCCATTTCAAAAACCCCACATATCTCTCATATTTTGCTACTGGCGATGGAAGGTGCAATCTTTCTGACCTTTTCAGACTGAAGCTGAACTAGGGTGTGTGGAAGTCTCTGCACAGGTGACGGCTGCACCACTGAAACCTCTGACTGAGCATTTTGAAAAGCTAGAACTAAGCCGACAAAGAAGAAAGCCAAAAACCCCCTCCCTCTCCTACAGCCACAGGCTCCTTCCCGGAGTCCTGGCTCTGCTGCTTGAACTAACTTTCGGTGGAAGTCCCGGCTCTGCTGCTTGAAAAGGCTCTCAGCTTTACGTAAGGAGCAGTATACTAATTCAGATCAACTGAATATATTTTGGTTCCCTGCTAAGCAGGTAGTAAATTGCTTCTCTGTAGAAGTGACCCTGTCCTGTTTTATATGTCACGCATTTATATTTGTTATTCATAGTTATTTAAAAATCTGCCTTGAAAGAAGATTTTAGGAAGAGTTCCAGAGGAGTAACTCATGAAAAGACGAATGTGAATGAAAACGAAGTGTTTTGTTCCCAGGTATTTCTTCATAACACAGGGTATGTCCAACGGCTGGTTGAATATTCCCCAAGCCCAGTTTTAGGGAAAAACTTGAAGCTATGTTTGAACCCTTCAAGGAATCGAGTTGTAATTTTGGGGGGAGTTTTCAGTAGACCGTGGCCCACAGCACAAGGAGAAAAATGGCACAATAATTTATAATTTGCTTTCCCTAAACGACGACAAAAGACTTAACATTGTCCCAACAAAAAGTTCAACCTGGAAAAGAGCGAATGGAAAACACGTTATCCCTGACGCGCAGGCTCTGGGCCGGGGGAGGTGGCAAAAGGGAACAGAAGATTTGATCGCCTTGAAGCAAGGGAGCACAAGTACCGCAGAGCCCGAGCCCAGGAGGCCGGCGCAGGAGCCGGGAAGGAAAAATGGATCCTCTGGAAAAACAGGTGAAGGAGGGAAAACCCGGCAGAAATCCCACCAGGGTGAGTCGCCAAACGGGACCTGCAGCCGAGCGCGCGAGCCTGGGGCTGTCGAGGAAGGGCGAGAACGAGCCTCCGTCCGCAGCTTCCACGGCTGCGGTGTCACGAAGGTCCCCGAGGCGCAGGGGGCAGGCGGGAACTGCCCGTCCCTTGGAGGCGCGAGGCAGGAAGCAAAACCAGAGCTCCTGACCGGTAAGGCTGATTGACTGGGAACTAATTTATCACATAATTGTAAGTACTGTGTAACTTCCTTTACATGGCTGTTAGTCCCTCTTGCTCAGGTTAAAATGTTTCTGATGATAATGCAGAGAAAATGTTGAAATTACCAAAGACTTTATGTAAACATTATTTAGTTATCTACCTCTCTTCTCCTTGAGTAAGTTAGGTATGATATAATCACAAATGCTAACTTCATTTCCTTAGATCAGTGGTCACGCCTAACAAAAACGTACTAGGTAGGTAATGAAATGCACTGTCAAATTTGTATGAACAGCAAGCAGTCGTGCTACTTTAAAAATGTGTATTTTAAATGCAATAGATGAAAATAATTTTCATTTTGGATTGAAATGACATAGTATTCAGAAAGGTATTTTAATTCACATTTCACTTACTTTTTTTCTAATTTACGCCGGCAATGAGTTGCTTGGCTGGGAAACTTGATGGGGACAGTAGCAGCGGTCACCCTAGCACTGCCTGAAGGTGTCTTTTTCCACGAATATTTAAGAATACAGGGATGTTAAACAGGGGACCAGAACCCAGCTAGGCGCTGAGGAGAAATTGCTGCTACCACAGCCTGGGTGAGTTTGTCACGCCCAGAAAGGCTAGTGCTCGCTGGCCTCTGTTCTCTCTCTCCCCAAATGAGGGAAAACACTCAAATCTCCAAAAAATAACAACGTGGACTAGAACTCTTGTTTTCCAGTCCCTCCTGTGGATAAGGCTCAGGGTGACTCGGTCAACAGGCAAACCAACAGGCAAATCGGGGCGCCCGTGGTAGTGCTTGGAGGCCGTTTCTTTTTTCGGTTTTGTTGGGGCTGTCCCAGTTCTTGCTGACGTTATACTTCTTACATCTAGTACTTCTCACAGGACTTGTTTCGGCTTTAAAGGAGGAATTGTCTCTCTGTACCTCATCCCATCAGTTTTCTTCTTTTTTTTTTCCCCCAAATAGTTTTTCTAAGCAGAATGTCTATGAAATCCGAGTTTGAACATCTCTCAGACCTTAAGGTATTTGACTGCAGGTTATTGATTTGCTGCTCTAGATAGGATTGCTGCTTTTAAAATCAATCAGACACAGGATGTCTACATACAGAGGGATGCATACAGGGAGTCTTAGAAATTATTTGTCTTACACGGTGCCCGCTGAGGTAATCGGTGCTCAGGGTTAGATTCGACGATGTCCGCTCTTCTTCAAAACTTGCACGTGTACATCTCAGCCCTGCTAGTTTTTAGGGAGGGGTCCAAATCCTTCGTGTCTGTCAGTGTCACGCCAGTCTCCGAGGGGCTGGTGTTTCCTGGGCAGTAAGATCAATCAGATCTATGTGTTTAGTAACCCAAAAAAGAACCTTAATGCAGTCAAAGGAGGGAAATAATTTAAATCAGGAAATGGTTGAGATGAGTTTATGACAATGAGAGGGCTTTTTAAAAACAGGAACAGATTTACAAAGGTGGCAAACTGAAACGAGGAAGAAAGGCTTACCCAAGTCTTTCTTTCATGTGAGACGTGGCGTGAGCCTTTGGCAGAGGGTGGTTAACCTCCGGGTCTCGGACTGCTCCGCCTTGCTACGTCGGGGCATTTCGGACACTTGCTAAAGCAAAAATTAAGTGCTCAGACATGGGGCTGGCAAAGCTGTAGACTCTGAGTTGATGTATCTTAATGTGTGCTCGTTGTTAGAGGCTTTCGGGGTAATACCGCTGTTATACCCCAACGCACCGTGTTTCAGCAGCGCGCGCGCAGCGGGAATCGCACGGCGGCGCGGTCTCCTGGCTGCGGCAAAGGGCTGAAGCGGTGGCTGGGAGCTGGTGCGGAGGCGGCTGCGGGGGCTGCGCCCCAGCCGTTCCCAGCGCGGTGCTCGGTGCAGGCCGGGAGGTGCCGGAACGTGCTCCGGAGAAATGGGAAGGGAAGGGAGAAGCATTGAACGGGGGTCACAGGCTGTGAGCCTCACAGCGTGCTGGGGGCAACGTGGGACAGCGGCGTCAGGGACGGCACCGGCACAGGAGGCCAGCCAAGGTCCAACGAGTGCCTTTTTCTGGCTTTTCTTAGTTTATGACTGCTTAACTTCTCAGCATACTTTTAATAACATTTCGATATAAATATGTGTGTTTGTATAAATACATATACATGTGCAGGCACAGAGGAAGTTGCAGTTTCAAGTACTTTACAAAAGTCTTACTTATTCACCAAATTTATGCATTAATTATGCACCAAATTTGAATTTCACCTCAAGACTAAGCACTCCTGTTGGCTTGAACTTACCTGCAGCCGGCGCACGGCTCACCTGCACTCGGCCGTACCGGGCGGCGGGGCACGGTACCGGCAGAGCCGGGGAGCCCGGGGGGTGCCACATCGTAGGGAGACCCGGCAGCGGGATCAGCCACTGGAGGATGCTGCAGGCGAGGGGAAACTGGAAATACTGTGTTCTGTAGGGTAATAAGCTGCGGCTCTGTGGGCCGTTTTGTGGTTTTAAGCAGTTTTCGGAAGTCACTTTAGGCAGTTATCTCGGCTATTTTTCAGCGTACGTTTAAGTCGTACTGGAGATTAGAGACTCCCAGGGAAAGGCAGCACTCGCATATTTCCAAATAAATAAGCTGTCAGTTAAGCTAAGAGAAATTTTTCTTGATAGAAGGGCTTGAGCATCCCAAAATTTTTATTTTTTTCCCAATTATCTTAGTTCAATTAAAAACCCCAACATTTATTATAAATCTATTTGATATTTGTTTATTCAAAAGAAAGAACATCTGAAACGTGCTGAAGCCCAGGTTTCCGTACGGGAAATCTGTACTTGATGCACAAGCTTGTACTTCAACGCACATACTTTAGGAATTCAGCAGCACGTGTCTAAGCATATATTCAGTCAAATCCTAAACAAACGTCGGGAGTTACATCCCAGCATTAGACTCACATTTCATACACCTGGCCAAAAGGCTTTCTGGTTTCAGGTGAAAACCCCTAAGACCCCGCATATCATCGGAAGGAAACCTGTCCCTCGGGTTGGAATTGCTCAGGACATGATGCTGTTGGGTATCAGAAGGTAATTTTCCCTGTCTCCTATTTTTTTGCTCTCCACAAGCTCCCAGCCCTGCTCCCCTCACGCTCACAAGGCGCGTACACCCCTCCGGTCCACGGCCCCATCCAACACCCCGCAGGAGGTGGCTGCTGACCCTGCCATCCCCCAGTCTCTCGGGGGAACCCCCCGTGGTCCCAAAGGCTTCCAGGGCCACCGGTGCGGCAGGAGGGGAGACCCCGAGGACCCCAGCAGCATGGGAGGTCAATGGGGATGTCCTCCTTCCCCAGCCCAGCGGAGAGCCGTGCCCCTGGCAGAGGGAGTTTCGGTCCTTCCCTACCCCTCCCACATTGCCTTTGCTTCAGGGGGGACGGAGAGACAGACAGACAGACACAGTCAGGTTCACCCCCAGGCCCTGCCTGGGACTTAAATAAACACGACGGAAGCGCTCCGGCGTGACGCCGCTGCCCGCAGCCAGCCCTGCCGAGCCGGGGGTGGTCACAGACCGAATTTCTCCATGGCCGGGGTGGGCAGAGCTTTGCGGCAGAAGTTATGGGGGTTTGTACAGGGTGGGCAATAACCCCTCTGCTCTCGCTGGCAATAGCTGTTCGGGTAAGAAAAACTGTCCCGAACACAGTCAGCTCTTGGGTTGTGGTTTCCAGTGTATCGATGCAATTTTTCCCTTTATAGCTACAAAGGTTTACCTAATAGCACATGCTTTGTGCGTGCGTACCCGTATGTAAAATGGAGAGCTGTGAGACTGGTCCCTGAAGGAGTCCATAAATGGATGCGTTTGAGGAGAAGGAGTAGTTGCCCATCACTACCGCACAACATCTTTTGTAAATAAATTCCTTCTGATAAATACATTCGAGGGGTTATGTCATAACCTGGACTGAAGACTGACACAGATAAAATTGGAATGACAAAACCAGGTCCTGTGCTCACCCTTGCAAAGAGATATTCCCTCCCTAAAAGGATCACCTCTGGGCGGTGATCCAGTTTGATTCATGACTGGAAGATTTCCTGTTGGTAACAGAAGATAGTACTGTCATTACAATCTTAATTATTTTAATCTTAATTAAAACATTGGAAATATTAGTATTTAAAGAAGATTGTTTACATTTTTTCAGTGACAGAAAGATGGAGAGAAGACCTCAGTCTAAAAGAGGGTTCCCATGTTTGATTGGCACCTGTGCAACAGGACGTGCTCCAGATGCCTCCCCCCCAAAACCGTCAGGGACGCCGACAGCAGTGAGCCAGCTTCAGGCTCATCAGGGACCAGTCTGGGCAGTAGCCCATGTCTTTTCAGGTCCGCTAGCCCCTGTGTTTCTTACGTCAGTATAAGTTCTTTTTAGAAGTGGTCTTAACATTTTTAAGAAAGAATATACAGCGTATTTCCTGTGGTAGGCAGCAACTGGAAATACCAACTTCAGATCTTCGGAATCTGATGTTTTTATTTAACTGCGGGGGGCACGTGCAAGCGTGCGCTGCAGCAGGGCGGGTGGCATTTCTCCCAGCGCACGCCTGCAGAGCTGCCGCCGCGGTCACCACCTTCTGCCCCCGTGCTGGACCTGTCCATGTGAAGCTGCTCGGTTCATAGATAATTACTTTTTTTTAAATTACTTTATGCATTGATCCCATAATCAAATTGCTTTTTTATTGGTGTGCTTTAGTTGTCAGAAGAGGTTGGGTTTTTTAAGGTCAGCAGCACATTTTTCCAGAAACGATCCACAGGGGAGATGACGAGCTGCTGGAGCTTAAATTTTCCTGTAACGTTCTATCAGCTGCCTTCTGTATACAGATATGCATGCATTTGGAAAGGGGCTGCAAATGGCTTTCTTCGCAGGGGTACGCAGATGAGGCTCATGAGCTACATTATTCGAATACTAATTGGCAAGTCTTTGCTGTGCAGGATGACCCAAAACATCTTTGTTTGAAGTGAACCATGTAGGGGAAATTCAAGGCACCAGGGAGACTCCCATTGAGCAAATGGCATTCACGGGAAGATGTAGAGAAAGGACTCAAAGGCCGCTCATTGTTACTGCGATGTAAATCTCATAACCTTCTTGATCTCACTCAAGAGCAGAATTTGGCTCAGTAATAATAAAGTCATTTCCAGCAGATTAATGATCGTCAATTTGCATAAAAGCGTAGGGTGTCTCATTGCACAGTATTTCTGCTTTAGTGTTTCAGGGCTTGTTCCAAACTGAAATGCATAGAAATGACAATGTCAGTCGGAATTTACAGATGGGATGGGATGGGATGAGATGAGATGAGATGAGATGGAGGTCCTCGGGCAGGCATAACGGCATCGCTGGTGCTTAGGGATAGCTTCAGCACAGTGCAGATTTGAGGCGCATCTGGGAAAGCTCTTTGATCATGGAGAGGCCTCAGCTGATGAAGAGGCTGCTACTTACTGCTTTGCTGACTCCCACAGGAAAACAATTCGAAGCAGCCCTGCTGAGATTTTCCTTCCAAGTGGAACATCTGTTTTATTATGGCAGTAACTTTCCGTTGTGCTTTCCGGACAGGTTAAGAAAGGGCAGTACCTGAGACAATTCTTTACGTTATCCTCTCTACGATCAAGAAGCCCACATTCCTACGTTGTTGTAGGGGTATCTGATACACAGCATAATTCCTACGGGTGTTCTTATACCTGTGAGAAGGAACGAAGAGCTTTCTCGGGGTGTAAACATCCCGTAACTGCGTGCACAGCAGCAGCAATTCGGTGCCCTGTCTGCTTCCCCCTCAAAACCTCGGGAGCTTCCATCCCATGTCTTTCTCTCAGAAAGAAAATTGCAGACGTGCTCCCGGCAGAGCCCGGAGTCTGGAACAAATCCCCACCGAGACATTTCTACGTAAACTGACGGTTTCCCGGCGTGCCTCAGGGACTAGACACGCTCCGCAGTTACTGCTTGTTTCACACCCGTATCATATCAGCAATGTAGGGTTTTGTTAGGGAAAAACAACAAGTCAGTAATTATAATCAAAATATACATTCGGCATAACTCAGTACAGAACCGAGACTTGCATTGTAAAAGCCCGGTCCACAGAGCTGGTTTTAAAGATAATCATTCGTTTAATCATTCGTTTTCCAAAGTGCTCCCAGGCACAGCAGATTCAGTTGTCATGAGGTCTGAAGTGCTCTTCCCCTTAATTTTATTCTCGCTGAGTTCTTGTAAATAACAAGGACACAGATTTTTATAACGTACCAAACTCAGTAGTAGCCTGAAGAATTAATTAGCTGGAAAATCTATTATAAAGTGAACCTTTTTTAAAAAAATGCATTATATTTGTAAATTGTTTGTGTACACACACCCCCATACATATATACACAGATACATTTATATATGCATAGCATTAATTTGCAAGGCTTGCAGCAGTCAAAACCTTTGGGGAAGTTGTTATACGTAATAGCAAAGGAAGAAAAAAAATATTTTTGAGCATAGTCTAGCATAAATTAGCAGGAACCTGCTCTTGGTTCCTGTCAGGGGCCTCATCCTTTCACCTCCGATAGAGAGCCAAGACACCCAACAAAACGGTTAAATATTATCTGGAGAATCAAATTTTAAGCATAAATGCAAATTAGCAAGATTAACCTTAATTTTTTATGACTAGTTCACAGTGCTGCTAGGCACAACTTTGTGTGAATTCGTGCTCTTTATTCATGAAGTTTCACGTAATAGGCCTGACGATGTGGTACAACTCTTTGGTAGTATCATAGCATGGACATTATGTATCCCTTCCAATGCTATTACAATATGCGTATGTAGAAGCATAAAAACGTATCGTGAAGATTTTGCTTTGAGATGTATTGGGAAGAGTCACAATTCTGAAGATTTTTGGTTAGATAATTAGGTGAGAACGATGGATATTTGACTTACTATTTAGCATTATTAGCTATTAGGATGCTGTGTTAGCGAGTCTTAAACTTCTCGTTTTCTGGGTTTAGTCTGGTTTTGCAAAGACACAGGAACATCGTGCGTCTGCCTGCCCAGCTCACCCCGCTGCGTGCAGATCTGGGGTTCCGGGGGTGCTGGCCTGACGGCAGAGAGGGCACAGCCCGGCCGGGGGGTGGATGGGACGCGGGGCGGCTCCAGACTGACTGCGTGGAGAGGTTAATGTAAGGGTGGCCGCGCGTCAGTGGGATGGTGCCCTGTTCTCTGATTCCTCATTCCTCCTGCTTATAGGCTTTGGGTGTTACCGTACTCCGCTAGAATCAAAGAGAGTTCTTCTGCCGAATCCAGGGAGCAGGATGTCTCCTTACACACCTCGTCTGCTCCACAGCGGCACAAATGTGGGGCTTCCCTCGTACGTGTGTTGTGTCCAGCTTGCGAGGTCAGCCCCCGACCCACCTACGTGCGTGCCTCCAGTCCTGCACGTCCCAGGCCCGCCACATCTGCTGCCTGGGTGCAGACGGTCTTCAGCGCATGTACGCAGTGGGGTTGGTAGGCAAAGGGATGTGTCTGCACTTCTGGGTCGTTAGAAATCCCAGATAAGCCTCCCCCAGGAAAGGAGAACATGTCCGAGAAACTAAGACCTGTAACGGCCTTGCGCAGATCTGTAGAGGCAGATGCAGGAAATTTTGTTCTGTCAATGGCTTTTGCTAAAGACAGATTGCCCCAATGGCCAGTTTCCTTCTTGTTATAAACAAGAACACACCCTAGGGATACAACAAATTGATGAAATGAGTGTCAGAATGGCTGTCAGGGAGATACCAGCATGCGTTAGCAATGCTGTGATGGTCACGAAGGGAAGAGGACTGCAAAATATTCACACAGCGTCAAATCAAAGCAACCTTTTCAACCTACGCTAATTCTACCAAGAGAGTGACTGTAGAGTCCTAAAGGCTGTAAATTTATAATTTAACAGATTTCTGAGTGTGTTAATTGTAGCTATGTTTCCTAAAAACTGCCGTGAAAAGGTGACCTAGGAAAGAGCACTGTGTTTCAGTGAGATTAAGCAGCTGCCTTCGACCCAGCGGAGCCAGGGGTTCCTCGTCAGGGCTGGCATCGGGGCTGACGTCTTGCCTGAACTCTCGCCCTCGGGCTGCCTTTCCCCCAGGAGCAGCCTGAGCTACGGTCGGGGTGTCAGCCCGCATTTTCTGCATTAGCTCCCCATTTACGGCTTGACTAGGTTCCCCGCCGCTTTGAAACACTTCCTTTTTAAATGTCATGTATTAATGCCGCAGCTGATCTCGTATCTCTGACCTGGTGATCTGTAATAAGAAATAATGCTTGTGAGCAACCAGGTGCTTGACAGATTGCCATGCTTTTATTATTTTTCTGTCTTTCAGAGCTGTTTCAATGATTTGTTTCCATTGCCCTTCACAGCCGATGTAGTACAGAATAGGTGACCCAGGCGGATGTTTTTCTTCCCTGCTTTGTTGTGTAATTATGATTTTCAAACAGTACGGAAGACTTGGCCATGAATTTAGCAGCAGAGCACGTGTTCTCCTAAAGCAGTGGAAGGGCCCCTTGCAATGCCTCTTGTGAGTGGATGTGGACGGGGCGGATGCTCCAGCTCAGCCCCGGGCGGGCACGCTTAGCTCTGGCATTGCCGCCTCCTGCCATCGAAAGCCTCCATTTCCTGCAGATTCATTTTGAAAGTACAGCAAATCCATTGCTAACTGGCTGGCTGGGCTGAGCGGAGCTGAACGGCTTCTGTGTCTGCAGTTTTCACAGGAGCCCCCCAAACACGAAACTCCCCATCTCCAGCCGCCCGCGGAGACGCTGCCAGCCACAGGCTTTATCTCTCAGGGCCTCTTCAGCCCTTCCAGCCGCGGCAGCAGACGGATGCATACGCTACATAAGGGATTCCAGCCATAAACTTACTGCCTATACATTGCAAATAGGGATTTCTGTAAGGGTTAAGTGCTAATAAAGTTTTTAATACCCACATTATTGCAAATATAGAAGACAAATATTTTAAATTCTTTTCTTTAGTTAAATTGATGCTATCTATGTTTTCTGGGTACGTAACAAATAGTCATATTATCTAATATTTTATATATAACACAATAAGTACATATGTTTTATAGCTATCGTACCATATTTTCCAATACCATAATGACTATCTTCTAATAGATGCTTTTTAAAGAGCATTCTAACATCATTTACCAATTACATGAAAAGTATATGTAAATGTATTACAAATTCACTCGTAAGCACCATTTACCCAAATTAAATACCCCCAATAATTAGGGGATGATACCAGCAATTAATGTAAACCAGGTTTCTAAAGGGCAAACCAAATAGTTTTGAGTGCAGAATCAGCTGTTATTCTAAAAACAATGCATGATTAAAATAGATAAATGTAACCCGTTCTGGTGGGAGTACGAGAACCAAGGCCACGCTGTCCCGTGCTGCTTTTTGGATGGTATAGGAGTCATCAAATAGGTTTGATTATAAATATTCTTCTCATTCTCTGTTACACACTGCTCCAAAACCCAACACGAAAAGAAAATGCTATAGACTTCTTCTGTGCGCATATATATGGATATGTGTGTGTGTAAAATGAATAGCGTCTGGTTTATTTCCAAAAGGTTTTACCACAAATAAATCATTTGTAATGGAAGGAAACAGCTTTCAGAAACCCTGCTATTAAGCATCCAAGGATCAGCACTATTTTGTCCTGCGGCAGCAGTAGTTTCCAGCGTTCCTGTGTCGGATTTCCTCCTGCCTCCACTAAAGGAAGGTGGGTGAGCCCGGCCGTGTGCCAGAGCCCCGGCAATCCGCACCGACGCTTCGTGAGCGCGTTGCTGATGGCAGAAACCCAGCTTCGCCCTACGTGTGGGTCTGCTTATGGCATAAACCTGTGAAGAAAAGCGAACAGAAATGGTTAAAAATCAGCCGTAGGGGTTGTGACGCTCGTTAGCGCCGGTCTCGGCAGAGCTGCAGCGCTGGGCGGCGAAGGGCGGAGGCTCCGCGCTCCCATCTAGGTCAGGGCTTGGCGCGGGCAGCTCGCGCGAGGGAGGCGATGCCTGAACCCCCCCCGCCCCGACGGCAGCGCCGGCCCCGGGCTCGGCCCAGCCCCGGGAGGACGCTGGAAAGCTTCGGGGGGGCCAGCGTTGCAGATTCCAGTCCTCTAGATATTTATGAAGCGAAATGCTTTATGCTCATGAATAGTTCTTTTGCGTAGCATATGTTCTCAGGATTTAGCGACAGAGATGCATAATGTGGGGTCATTTTCCTTCAGTTGGTATATTTGACTATTTTAAGAGGGGGAAAAAATCCAGAGTTTTCCAGATCGGTGTGGTCAGGAACAAAATACACCGTGAACATATTCACTGGGATATCTTCCAAAAATCGCTCTTAAGTGCCAAAATCGAAATAAAAATTAAGACTTTAGTAACAATTTCAGTGGACAGTAAAAGATCGTTAATTGCTGATTACTGAGATTCTTGGAGCTGGTAACTGATACTCATGCCGCAAAAGCCACTTGAACGTGGCCTTAAGTGCAGCCGGCCCTGCCGCCTGGTACTGACGGCCGGCCCGCAGGGTGAGCAAACGGCCGGGGAAGCGAGGGCAGGGACCGCGGGAAGCTGGGGCTCCCGGGCGTCGCGGCGGGCGAGCGGGGCAGGTCGCAGCAGGAGAGGATCGGGCTCGCTCCTGCGCCGCGGAGTCGGGCAGCATCAGGTGAAGCTTTCGCACCAAGGGAGAAGGTGGAAGCTGACCGAGCGCCGGTTGCTCGCGGGAGCTGCTGCGCTCACAGGTGAGCACGAGGGCAAAAGGTACAAGGGAGGTTTTCTAGTCAGACTAGCTTTGCCCACAGCACCTTTTCTTTTTTTTAGCTTTAGGCAGGACGATGCTCCTGTAGAAGCCTCTGAATTTTTGCAGAGACTTGTTTTCGCTCAGTAGAGGATTAAACTAGGGGAATTGTATGAGTGGTCTTCAACCACTCATCTGGCTCGCACAGTCAGATACTAGCAAAAAATAACGTCTTAAAAGATAAGGTGCACTTTTTCCAAGCTGTGGTTGCAGCTGTAATTTGTGTAATCCATAACTTTTCTTAGCCTGATCTTTAGCTACTGTAAAGCACCATAACTTCATTGCAACTAGCAGTTTCCTCTTTCTCACCAGAAAAAAAAGAAAAGAAAAAAGAGAGGTTGTCCCCTCTTCCTCACCAGGGACCTGCCCTGTCATCCTCCCTGACATAAAAGGTTCATGACTCTGTGGAACCTATTTGAACTAAATGGCCGCTTTTTTTTTTTCTTCTATTTTAAATGGTTAAATAAACCCCCTCAATATTTCATTCTGCTCATGATTTCTTATCTTCCTGTTTTCTATGACCTCCTCCCTCCCATGCAGTAGCTACCAATGGGTTATCCGTATCTATAAGAGGAGGGTTGAATATGCCATAAATTCACTCGTGCATGTGGATCTAGTGGGAGAGGAAGGGGAAAATAAAGAGGAAGCCAAGCCTAGCCCATTTGTCTTAACCTGAAAATGAAATTCCACCTTTTTATTCTCAGCATGGATGATAAGTGGGAGACAGGAGGGAATTTGCATGCACACATAGGGGTGACAAAGCTTGTGGTTTCCCAGGTGAGGGTGGGATCCAGCCCCCAACGCCCGCAGTGCTTGTGCGAGGGCTCCCTGAAGCCGTGGTTTCTCATAGCGTGTGATAAGGGTCCCAGGAGACTGATTTATTGCCCCCCCGCATCTCGCAGAGGGCAGCTGCGAAACGTTCACTTTTCACAGACGATAAAGAGCCTCAGGCTCGTACCCGCGGGCTCTCCGTTGGGAGAGGAGAGATCTCCTTTAGAAACGCCTCCAGCGTCTCTCGCCCTCCCTGCCGTGCCCAGAGCGCCCGGACCGGCCGGCAATGCCTCCGCGCGGCACCAGGCTGGGACGAGCCGCGGGACGAGCCCAGGCTCACGAAAGGCGTTCAGCTGAGGGGTGCTGGGGGCTGAAGCCACCGACTCAGGTTCGTCCTTCTAATTCCTGGCAATTCAGCCCGAAGCAGAACCCCTCCAGGCTAGGAAGGACTGTCTGAGTCCCCACGCTCGCTGTGTCTGCGGCCTTTTCAGCAGGACAGCCGCCGAGGTTCCCGGCTGTGACACTGGGCACACCATGAAGCACGCCGCCCGCTGACACTCACTGCACACTGTCAGGGTGCTCAAGCAAACCTTATTTCACATTTTCGGCCAATTTAAACCTGCACCCGTGTTTCAACTGATCATTAACTCCGCTTAATGTAAGCAGAGTAAGATACGTGGAGTATTAACTTAGCGAGGTGCGCTACTGCCGATGCGTTTCAGTTGCCTTTTTGTTATTCCCTGAACGTTTCTCATATTTTCCCAAGCAATTGTAAGAGACGCACGTCCAACGCGAACGCTGGCTGCTCCTCTCAGCCATATGGTCGCTCGTGCTGCTAATGCGCGGGTCGGCATTGGCTGCGAGGGCAGATGGCCCATCTGCTGGGCGTCACGGGGATGGCCTCACCCGTAACCGCCAGCCTCCTCGCTTCCTACCCGCGGCGTACAACAGGCAAGAGCATGGGAAATGGGGTTTACAGCTCAGGGTGGTGTGTTTAAACAAACTCCCAGCAAATCCCCTTGGTACCATTTATAAATAAAGAAACATCTATATCTATATCTATATCTGTATCTATATCTATATCTATATCTGTATCTCCTCCCATTGCAGTCTTGGTAAGAGGCTGTGCATAGTAATAACAACAGGGTAATGAGGGCAATCATTCCTTCTCCGTATGAAATTTTATCCGTAATCTTTGATGAATTGCCTTTCTGGATTGCTCTATTTCAGTGAAGCTGCAGTTTGTCACAAGCAGTGAACGCGCAGGTGCACAGCTATTACAGCTGCATCCGTTACCATGTTTGAAATGCTGCTCCTGTCCCATTTTTACAGCTTTCTGAAAAAAAAATCTCTTTGGCGGAAGATTGCATGGTGAGAGAATGATAACTGTGTTCCTTTTAAAATAAGCAAACATCAGCCCTCCAGACAGTGCCCCAGACAGCATTTAAGTGACACTGGAAATGGCAGCAGCCGTGATCTTGAGCGAGCGCGCAGCCCCGTTGTTTGCCTTCACGTAAACTCGTCGTGACGTCCTTGCCCTGCCCCGGCGCTGCCTGCCTGGCCGCTGCGTGCAGGGACAACTCACCCGTACAACACAGTGGCATCCTTAAAATTCCACGTTATTTACTCTTGATTTCTCTAAGCTCCGTGTCTTTTTAGGAATTGCTTATTAAAGTCCTTGGATTTTTCTTTTGCACATGTGAGCAGCGCAGCCCTGTCTCGAGACGGCCGGGGACCTGCAGGGCTAATTCCTTCCCGCGCAGGGGGCGGGAGGGCTGTGCTGGGGGGCATCCAGCGGGCCTGCCCTGAGGTCTGGGGGGAGAAGGGGTAGGGAAGGGGGGTTCTCTTCCCTCCCATCATTGGCCGAACTGTTCTGCTTTCCATGTGTTTGCCCTAGAAATTCCCCTTCTGTCTGTCCGTGGTCTCGTAGCTAAGTGTAAAATAGAAAACGAAGAACTGTCGAAGAACGGAGCAGACGGAGGGAGAGAGCAGCTCGAAGGCAGCCACCCTCTCCGCCTAGGGGCCTGATGTCCTTCTGTGCCATCTCTCCTCACTTGAGGAGGTCGAACTTGGCTCCGTGGCTTATTAACTTGTCCTCTCCGTGACACAAGTCCTTTCTCTGTCCCTTACACTGATGTACGACTGTCGGTAGGAATCAGCTGTCTCTGAAGTCGTTTACACTGCTGCGTTGTGTCTTTGACGTCCCCCGTGCCTGGCGGTAGAATTCACCACCTATCGCTGTCCTGGCGACGTACGGAGATGTACATGCATCCGTACAGGATGGCCACTGAATCCCGGGTTTGGGAATGGAGGGAGGGAATCGTTTCTGCTTGCAGGGCATGTTCTGCCACCAAATGAAGCAGCCTTTGCCAACTCTTCAGCAGCTCTTCGTCAGCTCAGAAATTTAGCTAGACTCGTCTTAGCCTTTCTTTCCTTTAATTTCTGATAGGAGAATAATCCGTACCCCTCCTCGTCAATAACCATTACCAAACCAGTCGCCTGGTTGCTGTTTGCTGGCTGCAGTGCAGCAGTGGCAGTGTCTCAGCACGTTGCAGGTCGCTGCTCGTGCACTCGCTCTCTTTCGGGGGCCCGATCCGCAGCACTTCCCGCCGCCCGGGAATTCACTGGCCCCCATGGGATGCTCCGAAGGGGAGGGATGTGGGCGCTGCGGGAGGTGGCGTTCAGGAAAGGCGGCCTCAGAAGTCGCGTGAAGCTCGACGAGGCAAATTTGAAATTCATCGTTCATCGTTATCATCATTATGTTCTGAGTGTTACCTGAAACCAGTTAGGGGAGTATTGCTTAAGAAAAATGAATAATACAATGCATGGTACAGCCTATAGAAAATAGTACATTTAGCATTTAATAAATTCTCTTTTTTTCCAGAGAACAACTAGCAATTGAATAAGCCTGCTCCAACTGTAGCCTTAATTGAGAGCTACTTAACACAATCTAGCCGGCCCCATGAAATGGAAATGTTGTAGTGCTTGGGACTAAAAATCGCGTGCTGGAGAGAGAATCCCAGTTGTAGTTAATCCTCGTATTTATTTTTTTCTGTAGGTACCTGCACCACTTCCAAAACGTGTGTTGAGTTTATAAAGCTACGAAGAAAATCCCTTGATACTGAAATTCTAAAAACTCTCCAGATACTTGTACATCAATCGTCTGTTTTAAACCGGGCAGTGTAAACAGCAAAGGGAGCTAAACTACAAAAATGTAAGAAAATGAATTGTTCAGAAAAGTGTTATATTTGTGCTGGAGTAATACAACACTTTAAGTCAAAGGTTACGGGTTTTGATATCAGCATATGATTATATTATAAAAGTAATTTAACAAATTCCAATTCTACCAGATAGCGATACCAATACTGGGATTACATTGATGAGCTACATTTTTACTTCTGCATTTCATGCTTAAAACCTGTGTCCATTTTGAGTTCTACTTATCTACGTAAGGTCTCAAAATATTTTATGGACTTGGCAGAACGGCGACCAGTAGTTGAGGTAGCTGCCTGCAGCCTAAGGCAGTACTGAACCCTCGCTGGCAGCCCGCAGAACGCTCTGCCGGCATCTCTCTGACCGCCTCAGCTGGAAGGCCTGAAGCCGCAGCCCGGCCGTCCCGGGGAGCAGGGCGATTCGGGAGCTGCCGGGGAACGCAGGCGGTAGCCGGTGCGCCGCTGGGGGCCGGGGCTGGGGACGGTGACGACGCGCCGTTGGGAAGTGGCGCGGATACGTTTCATCGCTGTTTGCTCGGGCCACGCTTTCGCACGTTGTGTGTATGTGTCTAGAATGCCAGTTCCAGTTTTCCCATTAATTAGGCTTTCTTAATCACGGGGTTTTTAATGAAAAAGCTAACTGTACAGGACAGGTACGTGTGTAAATAAGGGATTATGCTCATGTATAT
Source organism: Mycteria americana (assembly GCF_035582795.1). Classification (NCBI taxonomy): domain Eukaryota; kingdom Metazoa; phylum Chordata; class Aves; order Ciconiiformes; family Ciconiidae; genus Mycteria; species Mycteria americana. Next base: position 993,173 of record NC_134370.1, on the reverse strand, counting down.
GTTAATAGTTATATGTAAAAAGATATGTACATAGGAAAGAAAAAAATGGCTCAAAGAATGTTTTCAAAACGGTTTCTTTCTTACAAATGCACAAACAGGAAATTTACATAAATGTGCTCCTTAATTTCAACATGAGGGTTTTTGCTCAATTTTCAGTCGCTTTGAGTTTGATCCAGCTGGGGTTTTGTACGAGGAGTTTGTACGATGAGTCCTCGACCGTGGCACAGAGCCGTTCTGGAGACGGTGCCACCCTTCATCTGTGAGATGAGCCGTGTCAGATCTTATTTGCTGTCTTCTCACCTCTGGGTCTTGCGCGTCTCTTGAAAACATGGTCTCAAAGCCACGGGACCGCGGCGGGGGGGCATTGCCCTAATCTGGGCCTTTTTCCTGCAGACCCTCCGTTCCTCCATCCCTCCGTAGAGCAGCAGAGGAAAGGAGGGGTTTGCAGCCCGGGGGGACCCCCGGCCGTCCTCAGGCTGGCGAGCGCCTGCTCCTCAGGGAAGCAGCCGCAAGTCGGGGGCTGCCACCCGCTCCAGTTTCTCACCTGTAAGCGTCTTTTATAAATTCCCCAGATTTCCTTCAAATAACGCCAGGGCAGGGGGCCGGCTAAGCCAAGCGTATCCCGGGTGTGTTAGGGATAGATACAGCACGACGGCTACGTTTCGCCTACGGGAACCTGAGCGTTCGCTCGGACGCGCCGTTTCTGAAGGAGCACCGACGCGGGCAGAGACGCGCCCTGCCCGGGTCCCGCAGGTGCGGTACCGGCCGGCTGCCGCATCCGCAGAGCACCACGTCTAAACTGAAATCCACTGGAATTGCAGCTTGCTTTGTCAACAGCCGTGCGTTGTGTATTTCAGGCCCGTACTTCTTGTTCAAGCTGTTGGAGGACTGTGGCTATTATTTACAGTATCCTGCTCTAGTACTATCTGTAGCCTTCAGCGTATCCTCGAGTGCCTTACACAGCTTGTGAAGAAAACTCCTGACGGTGAAGGGGAAGGAAATGCACCCGCAGGTCCCTCTGGGGGGGCCGACGCCAACTCCCTTTGCATCCCGACCGCCACCACCACCTCGCGATGGGCAGCGTGCGGTGGCACAGGAATGGATTTAGTTTAGACTCAGGAAATCGTATTGTGAATATGTGTATGAAACCCTGTACTTACGTATTGTACATTTTATAAAAAGGAACTGTTGTAAACTTATGCAAAACGTAAACCAGAGAAAACGTTTCTTTCCGATGGCCAGTGTGCCGTGACTTGTGTTCTCGAATATAACCTCCCAATAACCATATCCTAAATACGTGATGGTTGGTTCAGTGCTGAAGCAGTAATTGACAGGCCCGAAGCAGGGCTGGATTGACCGATTACAGAATTTTACACATATTTTTGTATCGTGATTCATATGATATATTATCAAGAGACTTTCTATTCATTTGTAAAATACATAAAGTATTGTAAACTTTTAATAAAAAGATCTGTTTTAAACCTTCAAATCGGATAAACCGCTTTGGTTCTTTTCCCGGGTCGCGCAAAGGAAGCCTTTGATTAGCAATAGCGCCCAGGCTGATTTTTGGGTTGTAACGCAGTAATTTTTTAACCGCTTTTTAAGTTCTACCTGAAAGACCGATGAAACCGTGGATAACAAGCGCCCGGGCAAGCCCACCGCAACGCCGCCCGAACCCCACCGCTCTCCCCTTCCCAGCGCCCCGCCGCCGGCGGGGCCGGCCCCTCCCGGCCCGCCCAGCCCGCGGGGCCACCGGGCGCCGGCGAGAGGGGGGGTGCGGCCCTGCCCCGCCGCCGCGGCAGCCCGGGGAGGGAGCCCGCCCTCCCGGCCGCCCCAGCCCCGCCGCGGGCTCGGGAGGGGGGACCGGCGGTGCGACGGCGGCGGTGGGCACGGCGCTGCCGGGGGGAAGCCGGGGCCGTCAGCGGGGCCGTGCCGCGGGCGGATGGTCGGGGCGGCCGGGCGGGGCGGGCGGGGGGCGGCCGTCGGTGCTGGGCGGCTTTTAAGGCGCTTTGCTCCGCTCCGCGGGGCGAGACGGCTGCGGAGCGCGGCGGCGGCGGCGGCGGCGGGGCCGTGGGCGGGGGGAGCTCCCCGCGCCGCCGGCCCGGGGCCCATGGCGGGGCGGCGGGAGGAGCCGCTGCCCGCCTGCTTCGCGGGGCTGGGCGCGGGCAGCCCGCGGCCGCGGCAGAAGCGCGGCGGGATGTTCTGCAGCGTGGAGGACGCCTTCGACAACAAGACGCTGGACTTCGCCTCGCTCGGCGCCCCCGGCCCCGGGACCCCCTCCGGCGGGCACCGCCGCCGCCTCGACCCCGGCCCCGGCCCCGGCGCGGCCGCGGCCGCGCCGCCCCCGGGGGCCGCCGCCCCGGGAGAGCTGCCCGACGGCTGCCCGCAGGTAAGGGCGGCTGCGGCGGGGCAGGGGCCGGGCCCGCCTCCCCGCCGTCCCCTCCCGCCGGCCCGGCCCGGGCGCGGGCATGGAGCCAGCCCCGGCCCGGCGCCCTGAGCCCCCCGCGGGGAAGCGGCGGCCCTCGCCCCCTCTCTGCCCGCGGGTTGCGGAGCCCCGGTTGGAGCCGCCCTGGCCGAGACCCCGCGGGAGGGCGAGCGCGGGCCCCGTCCCGTCTCTTCCCGTCCCGTCCCGTCCCGTCCCGTCCCAGCCCCGCCGACGGGCTGCTTGCAGGGGACGGTCCGAGGGGCGGCGAGCGGCCACTTCTCCTTCGGGGGACACAACCTCCTCCGGCCCCCGCGACCCCCAGGCCCCCTCCGCGGCTGCAGGGCCGCTCCGGGCGGCAGCGGGACCGGGCAGGGGCTGCGCGCCCCGTCCCACCGCCGGGCCCGCGGGGCGGTTGGGGCTGCGGGACCGACCCGGGCGGCTCCGCTCCGCTCCGCTCCTTTCCCCGCCCGGCCGGCTTTGTCTGCAGCGCCGGGAGCGCGGCCCCGGGCCGGCGGCGGGCGGGGGGAGCCGGCGGCAGCGGCGGGGGGCGCGCACGCACGCAGGGACGTGCGCACACAGGCACGGGCACGGGCACAGATACGCACGCACACAGACACACGCGCACACAGACACGCACGCACACAGACACACGCGCACACAGACACGCACACGGAGCGCGGCGGGAAGATGTCGCACCAGGGCAAGAAGAGCGTCCCCCGCGTCACGGTGAGGGGCTCCCTTGCGCGCC